>NC_041383.1:622769238-623028673 GCF_002162155.2 Triticum dicoccoides
AGAGAGACTACAGCGAGGGTTGCACAACAATTCTTCACGAGTCAACGACCTTACGGGCCCTACATCTATGGTACATGCTCTGTGTATATTAGTGCATTTCGCAATGTTTGCTCGAACTGATGTTCAGATTCATCCATAGTTTATAGAGTAGTAGTACGTGCGTGCTGGTGATCAGTGATCAGTTGACGACCATGCATGTGTGTCTGTGTGAGATGTGCTTAATCATGCAGGGTATCATCGGCATCCTCCGCACTGCCATCCTGCTCCTCGTCAGCCTCGCGTGGTGTAGTGTGCTCGTCGCCGCCGACGGCGGGGTGGACGGCGTGTTCAACGTCCAGGACTACGGTGCTCTAGGGGACGGGACCACGGACGACACCAAGGTACGCACGCGCCCGCTCTCGGTCGAAAATATACTGGCGTATACCTGATGGCCGGATGTGTGTTGATTATCTGTACCGTGTGCGAAGGCGTTCGTGGATGCATGGGCGGCGGCGTGCGGCGCCACTGGCTCGTCGGCGACGCTGCACGTGCCGGCGGCGAAGTCATTCCTCGTCGGTCTCACCAGGTTTAGTGGGCCATGCGCCTCCACTAGAATCACCGTCCAGGCACGCACCACTCGTCCGTCCTTCGTGATCTGGGCCGTGGTTTGGCTTCATCTGACGGTCAGGAAAACCTGCTTTGTTTGTCGCAGGTCTTGGGCACGATTACGGCGCCGCCGGCGAGCGCATGGAGTGAGAAGAAGAACTATTGGCTGATGTTCTACCAGGTCGACGGGCTCACGGTTACCGGCAACAGCACCGGCTTGCTCGACGGCAGCGGCAAGACGTGGTGGAGCGATAAATGCAAACACGGTGATGATGTGAGGAAGCCCAACTCAACTCTTAAGGAATTTCTTTAATTCCTCCTTGCATTTGGCAAGTGCCTTTTGATTTATCAATCTTCTTCGGAGAGAAAGTATTTAATGGTCGATATTTTTTTTCAGGATTGTGTAACTAAGGCACCGACGGTTAGTATATAAACAAAGAAAGCAAGTATTAATTCGCAAATCGACGTGCATGTAACCTCATTACATATGTATCGCTATATGGATCGATCCAGGCCTTGTTGGTCATGAACTGCACCGACGTGGAGCTGAGCCAATTCAGCAGCAAGGACAGCCCGCAGATGCACATCGGCCTCAGCATGAGCGGTAAGGTCAACGTGACGCAGCTCACCATCACCGCGCCGGAGGACAGCCCCAACACCGACGGCGTGCACGTCGACCGGAGCGAAGACGTCCACATCACCGGCTCGACCATCGGCACGGGCGACGACTGCATCTCCATCGGCCCCGGGAGCCGCTTCGTCACCGTCGACAGAATCGTCTGCGGCCCCGGCCATGGTGTAAGGTAACAAAGGGTTACAATAGGCAGGATTGCCTCTTCCATCTGCATTTTCTATTTACCATGCACTCCAAGAAGAGGAGGAAAATGGCGTGATGGCCGGGTTTCTGCTTCTTGGCTAGTGTGGGGAGCCTGGGCAGGGATGGAGCAAACGAATCCGTGGAGTACATCGACGTGAGAAACGTCCAGTTCATCAACACGACGAATGGAGCAAGGATCAAGACGTGGAAGGTATCGCTACCGGTTTTTTTGTTACAATTACAAAGAAGCTGAGGCGGCCGGCTGATTCACTGTTTCTTGGCACTGCAGGGTGGGAAAGGTTACGCGAAATCCATCTCCTTCACCAACATAAACTTCACCAACGTGGACCATCCTGTGATAATCAACCAGTTCTACGAAGATCGCCAGGACGTCTCAAATACGGTACTCTACTACTATGTGTGGATTGAGTGTTGGGCGATCTATATACTTCTGTATGTGTGGAGGAGTAGCTAGTACTAAAATGTTTGTGCGTCTTCTTGGGGGCTAAATTTATTGCAGGGGGCGGTGGCGCTGAGCAACATAACGTACACGAACCTCAACGGGACATCGACAGGAAAGACGGCCGTCGACTTCGATTGCAGCAAGAACGGCAGCTGCATGGACATCCACGTCAACACCGTGGCGATCACGGCCGCGGACGGTGGAGCAACCGTGGCTCGCTGCCAGAACGCGGAAGTGGACACCTCCGGGTTCGTCTACCCGAAGATCCCTTGCGTAGCTAACGCTGCATCGCCCAGCCCGGCCAACGCCCCGTCGCCCAGCCCACGGCTTAGCAGTTAGCACCTAGCAATGCTGTTGGGCGCGTGTATATGGATGGGAACCCACGGTGGGCCTAGCTATGCTGCAAGCCTTTTCTTCTTTTTTTGGGCTTATTACTGTGAAAGCTTTACTGCAAGGTGTAGGGCCATGTATATTGCCCAGTTACTTTTTTTTTCTTGGAGAGCAGAATTTTGTTGAGCACGAGAGGTCTACCCAGATAGAAAATGGAATAATGCTGGTTTTTCATAAGAAATTCTTTTTTGGACAATTACGCAGGAAGGGTGCCCATTTGAATGCATTACTCTAAGGCTCAAAGGGCAGTTACACAGTTTCTGAGAGCGGGAGGTGAGGTAGTGCCGCCAAGACATAGGAAAATTCCTTTTACAGATGGTCCGGAATCTAAAAGTGGTAATTGTAGGCTCATGTTCTCAGAAATCCTTTGATAGTGGGTCACAACTAGCTGGTTGAAACAGATGGATAACATGAGGCAAGAGCTATCTAGGTTCTGAAGCTAAAACCCTACATCCTGCTCGATTGTATTGATGGATGGGGTGTACAAACTGCGGAAATGAAAAACTAGCGGTTCCGGTTTCTGTCGGCTACCCGCATGCTCGCCATGTATGCAGGTGTACACAATTCATACGAGTACTCTACCGAATTCAACCGTTTTGTACTATTTTTGTGGAACCACCCATTGTATAGGAACATGCCATCTATTGCACTCAGATTATTTTACTCTTTCATCCCACTATCCATTCACCCATACTTTTAGTATGATTCTAAATTTGTAACACTTTTAGTATGATTCACGTTCATGGCATTTAAATCTATAAAACAAGATCAAACTTCAACATGTTCTCAACAAGTTTAAATTCAAAATTGATACCAACTAAAATTTATGTGAAATGTGAGATGATAGGAGAATGAATTGAACTGATCCAATAATAAAAACATGCAAAAGATAATGTTATAAACCATAATAAAACTTATATCAAATCCGAGATGAAACATGATGAATTGTTAAATGAAACAATAACGAAAGTATGGAAAGAGGAATGTATGAATAAATACTGAAAACATGTAAAATTGTGATGGTATAGAAATGATATTGTATATGTGAAGAGGACACTTTTAGTGTCCAGCCCAACCATGAAAGAAGTTTCTTTTTTTGGTCACGAAGGATGGCGTCTCCCACCTCCCCCACCGCCCCACCACCATCTCCGGCGATCTCCTTCCACAACCACTAAACTTCTGGTTCTTTCTGATCAACATCTCCGGCGTCCTCCTCTCTTCTAGGGGATATCCTTTTTGATGGCTTTCTCTTCGGGATAAACCCTTGGCTTGGACTTCTCCAAGCCAAGGGTTTGACGTTTGCTGATAATATTTTCAGATTTACTGGATTTCCGGTCCATCCCACGAACGACACTGGCCATTTTACGATGGTCATGTCCTTCAACCGATATGATTTCAGGCTTAATGATGATTCGGTGGCGGCGGCCCTGGATGCAGCTATTGGAGGATCTGCAATCGAGCCGGGAGTCTCATGCATACGTGACAAGGTTTATTCTTTCAACGTTTCCTCCAAGCAAGTTGGTTTTTATGTTCTTGATCTACGATCTTTTGCTTGCCCACACTTCAAATGTTATTTCAATCATTGGAGTCGTGGAGGTCCGAATTGGGAGCGTGAGTTTAATCGTTGGAGATTAAAATTGGATGCTGAGTGGATTTTAGTTAGCCCTTCTAAGAGAAGAGCAGCTTTAGGGATGCTTTTGCTATGCTTAAACCTCCTGCCAAGTCCTCCATTCGATCTTCCACCAATGTTCGGAAGAAGCTCTCTTTTGCCACATTTCAAAACTATGGTGCGTGCAAAGGTTATCACTATCCAGCCATGCAAGAGTGCATTGATGCTTTTTCTGATGGAGGTTATGTTCTCACTAATCGTGAATGAGTGGTCATTCAGCCCTCGCCGTCGGTAAACCTCCAATGGACGGTGGCTACGCCACCAATCTTTTTGGTATGGTTGGATCGCCGCCGATTAGGCGCGCGCATATTGCGGCTAATGATGTGCAACAATGTGATCTGCATGCCCTGGGCGAGCCCTCTGGGAGTTCAAATTTGGTCACGTCAATCCCAAAATCTCCTGTTGGGCATTACCTGCCTCCTCGGCCTACGGACTCTATTCAGGAGCATGCCATTCCTTCTATGCAAGAAGTCGATGCCATGTTGGGTGATATGGTCGACGACATGGTGGCCCGTGTTCTAACCTGTCCCAAATATAACCAGCAGGGACACTTGTCTGTCGACTGCCCTGTCTGTCTGGCTTGCTCCCGCAATGGTCATACCCGCTGCTTCTGCAATCAATAGGCAGAGATAATGGTCATATTTGGATGGTTAAAAAATCGCAAGAAAACCCAGAAATATCGTCTACGTTGGTTTCCATACCCGCCCTGAGTCTGCCTTGTATTCCTCCTCCAAGGGACTCCTCGGTTTTAGAGACGACCCACGCGCCTGTGCAGACGGGTCTTGTCACGCCTCCACCGTCTCCTTTGCACCATCCAACTTCTCCGCCACCTCCCACGCCCGCAATGGCGAACTTTGCCTTGGATCCTCTGGAGTTTGTTCCGTCGGGTTTCGAGATCATCGACGGCGGCCCGACATGTCTGCTTTGGACCTTCTTCTCTCCTGCTATTGCTCTAGACCGTCGTCATGAGCAGTTTGCAATCGGGAAGACACGGCCCGACACGTTTGCCCATTACTTAAATTTTTCCTTGTCCATTTATTTTCAATTGCACCCGTACATTCTGGTACGACTTAATTCGCCAGGGGCTTCATTGTACCCCATAACACGGCAAGAAAGTCCGAACACTTTTACAGTATAGTTCGGCACCCTGAACTTATAACATTATATGCATCGGCTCCGAATCATGATTTTGGTCAATAGTTGGGTTGCCCGACTCCTGTGCTTGCTACCCTACGTTCCGCTATATCGGCTAGGGTAGTAAAGGGAGAACTACTGCGATTGTGTCCCAGTTTTTCCGGACGAGCACCTCAGTAGAGAAAGCCGAAAACTGACACTTCGGCCGCCTTGAAGTAGCTACTAGGCATGGGCTCGGAAGGCCATAGCCAGACTATTAGGTCCTTCATGGCCAGTTCAGCCGCCTTGTGCAGCTCGACCAACTGCTTTAGCTGGTCGCTAAGGGGCGACGGATGTTTTGATCCAAGATATTGAGACCAGAACAACTTCTCCGTAGAGCTCCCTTCTTCGGCTCGAAAGAACTCTGCAACATCTGATATGCTGCGCGGCAGATCCGCAAACGCTCCTGGAAAAATCCAAATTCGGGTAAGTAAAAGGAACGCCTCCTTCACACACTTGCTTTTGCATAATAAAAACCTTACCTGCCGCGATATCCTGGGCCACCTGTATTTCACGGAGGGCGCTCTGGGCTTCGGCCCGGGCATCTTGCGCGCTCTGGCGGGCCTTGGCAAGTTCTGACTCTTAAGTCTTCGAATCACGCTCCAAGGACTCGTACTTTTGACGGCGTCCTGGAGCTCTTGCCGGACCTCGCTGACCCGAGCCTCCAGCTTCTCGCGCGCGGCGTGTTCCTTAGCCGCTTTGTCCTCGGCCTCGGCCAACACCTTCTTGAGGGCCGCTACTTCGGTCGCGGCCCCTAATAAAGTGCATGACACTTCAGTCAGTATGAACTCTTCATCCCTCCCAAATATAAAGCACCAGTTAGTGCATACCTTGGCTGTCCTCCAGTTGCTTCCTCACGAGGCCAAGTTCTTCCTCGGCCCGCTCCAGGTTCCGCGTCAAGCCGGAGACCTCCACGGTATGGGCGGCAGTGGCTAGCAGCGACGCCTGCTTATTCACACAGACATTTTTATGTTAGACTCCTGCGAAAAATATTTTGATCCTCTGTTTGGTTCTACTTTCCGAACACCGAATAGAGCATCAGGGGCTATTATCTACAAGGTGATATTCTTTTACAACTATATTACTTACCTCAAATCCTGTTAGAAGGCTAATGCAGGTTTCGGTCAATCCACTTTTGGCGGATTGGATTTTCTCAATCATCGTACTCATAAGAGTACGGTGCTCTTCCATGACAGAAGCGCCTTGTAGCGCTTCTAGCAATCTATCCGGTGCCTCTGGATGGACAAAGGTCACCGGCGGAGGCGGCTTGCCCCCCTCGTTCGGGAGAGGCTGCCTGCCCAAACCCGGAGCCACTTGGGTCTCCGGAGCTGTATCCGGCTTAGGGCCGAACTGGACTCGGCCCCCATCGTCGGGGTCTATAGGGCCCCCCCCCATGTGCCCGGCAACCAGACCTCCTTCCTCTGGCATCACCGGAACAACCTCCCCTTGGCCCGGTATCCTTCGGGACAACACCTCGGTGTTGTCCGCGGCCTTATGGGAGGTGGTCGTTGGAAGGGACTCGCTGTTCATCGTCGACGGATCCAACGACCCCTTCGAAGAGGAGGAGAGCTCAATTTTGGATTGGGCCGGACTGCAGATGCATGGTCTAACACAATAAAAAATGATAAAGTGAAAAAACCAGAAATATTACCGCGTCCGGATACTTACGACTTTGTCAGGGGCTTGACCCTGGGCCCCCACTCCTCGCTGCTGTTGGTGGCTGCGGTGGAGTAGTCCGAAGGGAGATTTTCCCTTCTTGGGCGCCTCGGCCTCCCCGTGTGTGGAGGCCTTCCTCTTCTCTCCCCCAGTAGGGGGTGAACGGGCCTCCTCCTCCTCATCGTCTCCGGCGAAGGAAGGCGTCTCGGCGTCTTCGGACGTCACATCCAAGACACCCTAGCGGCGGAGACCCCCTCTGGTCCCTTTGGCCGCCTTCTTGGTTTTCTTTTCCGGCACCTCATAAGGTGCCGGAAACAGCATCTTTGTCAGAAGAGGCATTTCTAGATCTTCGGGCAGCGGAGCCGGGCAATCGATCTGCTGCGCTATCATTACCCAGGCCTGAAATATTGGCATTGCAGCTTAGGCTCCTCCCGCGGATATGCCGGCAAAGGATATACCTTGCAAACGGAAAAGAACTTACCGGATTAGCCCAACGTTTTATGCTGAGCCCGCGATCTTCAGACGTGGGCGGTGGTACCTCGCCGGCCTTAAAAAGCACTTTCCAGATGTCTTCGTGTGTTGTATCGAAGAGCTCCAGCAGTGTCTGGTGCTTGGCCGGGTTGGACTCCCACAGCTTGCAAGTCCGGATCTGGCACGGAAGAATCCGGCGGAAGAGCATGACCTGGACCACGTTGACTGATACGTCTCCAACGTATCTATAATTTTTGATTGTTCCATGCTATTATATTACCCCATTTGGATGTTTATGGGCTTTATTTTACACATTTATATCATTTTTGGGACTAACCTACTAACCGGAGGCCCAACCCGTATTGCTATTTTTTTTGCCTATTTCAGTATTTCGAAGAAAAGGAATATCAAACGGAGTCCAAACGGAATGAAACCTTCAGGAGCGTGATTTTTGGAACGAACGTGCTCCGGAGAACTTGGAGTGCAAGTCAAGAAGCTTGCGAGGTGGCCAGGAGACAGGAGGGTGCGCCCACCCCCTTTGGGCACGCCCACCCCCTCTGGGCATGCCCCTATCTCCTGGGCCCCACAGGCGTCCATCGACGAACTCCTTCCTCCTATATATACCTACGTACCCCGAAAACATCGAGGGAGCCAACGAAAAACAATTTCCACCACCGTAACCTTCTGTATCCGCGAGATCCCATGTTGGAGCCTTCGTCGGCGCTCCGCCGGAGGGGGAATCGACCATGGAGGGCTTCTACATCAACACCATAGCCCCTCTGATGAGTTGTGAGTAGTTTACCATAGGCCTTCGGGTCCATAGTTATTAGCTAGACGGCTTCTTCTCTCTTTTTGGATCTCAATACAATGTTCTCCCCCTCTCTTGTGGAGATCTATTCGATGTAAACTCTTTTTCAGTGTGTTTGTCGAGATCCGATGAATTGTGGGTTTATGATCAAGTTTATCTATGAGAAATATTTGAATCTCCTCTGAATTCTTTTATGTATGATTGAGTTATCTTTGCAAGTCTCTTCGAATTATCAATTTGGTTTGGCCTACTAGATTGATCTTTCTTGCCATGGGAGAAGTGCTTAGCTTTGGGTTCAATCTTGTGGCGTCCTTACCTAGTGATAGAAAGGGTTGCAAGGCACATATTGTATTGTTGCCATCAAGGATAAAAAGATGGGGTTTATATCATATTGCTTGAGTTTATCCCTCTACATCATGTCATCTTTCTTAATGTGTTACTCTGTTCTTATGAACTTAATACTCTAGATGCATGCTGGATAGCGGTCGATGTGTGGAGTAATAGTAGTAGATGCAGGAAGGAGTCGGTCTACCTGTCGTGGACGTGATGCATATATACATGATCATGCCTAGATAATCTCATAATCATTCGCAATTCTATCAATTGCTCGACAGTAATTTGTTCACCCACGGTAATACTTATGATATCTTGAGAGAAGCCACTAGTGAAACCTATGGCCCCCGGGTCTATCTTTTATCATATAAGCTTTCAATCTACTTTTATTTGCATCTATATTATAAAATACCAAAAATATATTTATCTTATCATACTATCTCTATTAGATCTCACTTTCGCAAGTGGCCGTAAAGGGATTAACAACCCATTTATTGCGTTGGTTGCGAGTTCTTTGTTTGTTTGTGTAGGTGCGTGGGACTTTTGAGGAGCCTCCTACTGTATTGATACCTTGGTTCTCAAAAACTGAGGGAAATACTTACGCTACTATTGCTGCATCACCCTTTCCTCTTCAAGGAAAACCAACGCATGCTCAAGACGTATGAAGAAGGATTTCTGGCGCCATTGCTGGGGAGGTCTTCGCTCAAGTCAAGACATACCAAATACCCATCACAAACTCATCTCCCTCGCATTTACATTAGTTGCCATTTGCCTCTCGTTTTCCTCTCCCCCACTTCACCCTTGCCGTTTTATTTACCCTTTCTTTCCCAATCTCTCTCTGTCTCTCTCGCTTTAGCTTGCCTTCTCGTTGCCATGGCCGAGTCAAAAAGAACTAAGGGTCCTCTCCCAGGTTTTAGTACCTTGGATAACCCCTCTATCCTCACTACAAGAAATATGTCAACTTATGACCTTCTGTCAGTGACCCTGGAAGAATTGGTCATAGATTTATGACCATTTGAGACCAATTGGTCAAAAGCTGTTCGAGGGGCTCCAAACCCTAAACCATTGCGACCATTTTGGTCAGAAAGGTCATAATTTCCTTACATGAAATGGTCATAAAGCTAACAGCGCTAGTCCGCTGCCTTATTTCTAGTTGTTAACGACCAATATAGATGGTCATAGCCTTGTAAATTGTGTGGGTTGCTATGACTAGGCGCCACCTCATCAGTTTTGCCTATGTGTCATGTCCATGTGGCAGTTTTTGCCCTAGGTTGTGAAGCAACCTATATTTCTGTCATTCCCAAAATTCCCAAAAAATCTCATAAATTCTTTGGGTCATATCTTCGTCAAATATGTAAAAACCTTCCTTGCCTAGTTCAAAAATAATTCAAAAATATTCATTTTCCTATTCTGTTCAAAGTAACAGTTTGTGAAGGAAGTACCACTTTGGCATGTCCAAATAGTATCCATTTTCTACAGTGCTTTCCTATGCCCAAATAACCACCCTCCACCAAATGCCAACTCAATCCATTCATTATTTTGAGCCGAGCTTCAACATTCGTATTTATGTCTAGTGTGGTGGTTTGCAAAGCAAGTACCACCTAGGCTCCTCCTTTTGAGCTGAAAATTTGTGAAAACGGTCTTCTTAGTAACTGATCATCCTCAGCCAAAACTCACGCCATTAGCCATGTACATTTCCCGTACCGCTAATCAAACACTTGGCTGCTAATTCATGTTTGAGCATCGATTGGTCTCCTCGTGAGAATCTTATGTTGTAATTTTCTTCCTAGCACCAACCTGGGGAGTGCCCAACCCACTAGACATGCCTAGGCCGCCCAGAACACATGGCAACGCCACGGTCACGCGGTGACCACGCGGCGGGCATGCGAGTTTATGCGCTCTAGAGTTGGGGCCCTCGGCCACCGCCCAAACCTCGACGTATCGCCACCAAACCATGTATTTATGATTAAATAGGTCCTTATGTAACTAGAAATGATTTTTGGAAAAAATAAATAGCAAACTATGAGGCAGCTGCAGTTCAAATTTGATCCGCTTCCATCTGAATCGGGAGAAATTTGTCTTTTTCACGAGAGGTGGATCAAAAAATTTTACACCATACCATTTTGTCAATTGTGCATTAAATATGGCCTAGTATTTTATAAAAATGATTTGGTCCAATTTTGCAACAATTATTTGGTAGTTCCTTCACAAAAAACCTCCTTTCGGGCACTCGAAAAATGGAAAATGTTTTTTTCGTCCAACGAAAATGAAAACTTCCTTAGGCAACATAGTTTGCTATTCCAATATGCACCCTTGTGCACAATATGAGATCATTTGAACAAACTATGCCATGAATGTGGCCATAAGATTGATCATTTGGCTTGAAAGCCATGAATCTTCACACTTGATAGCTCATTTCTGAGAACACTTTTTTAGAATAATTACCGTATTACAAGTTTATTATTTTTCCTGGAAACTTGGTCACATATAATGACACAATGCGAAGGTTTTCCATTTTTTTTGATTTTTTTTGAATTTTTTATGCCCGTTTCAAAATGCGGTCAAAACGGCGGGCTTGACCGTTCCTAGCTAGTGGTTGAATCTTGGACTTTTTTTGGTGTTTCTATGATTAAATAGATACTTATGTACCTAGAAATGATTTTTGGAAAAAATAAAGAGCAAACTATGAGGCAGCTACAGTTCAAATTTGACCCATTTCTAGCTGAATCCACGACAATTTTTCTTTTTCATCAGAGGTGGATCAAAACTTTTTTCACCCAACCATTTTGTCAATTGTGCATTATATATGGCCTAGTATTTTAGAAAAATGATTTGGTCCAATTTTGCAGGAATTATTTGGTAGTTCCTTCACAAAAAAACCTCATTTCGGGCACTCGGAAAATGAAAAATGGTTTTTTCGTCCAAAGAAAATGAAAACTTCCTTAGGCAACATTGTTTGCCATTCTAATATGCACACTTGTGCATAATATGAGATCATTTGAACAAACTATGCCATGAATGTGGCCATAAGATTGATCATTTGGCTTGAAAGCCATTGATCTCCACACTTCATAGCTCGTTTCTGAGAACACTTTTTTAAAATAATTGCCGTATTACAAGTTTGTTATTTTTCCTGGAAACTTGTCCACATATAATGACACAATGCGAAGGTTTTCCAAATTTTTGATTTTTTTTGAATTTTTATGCCCGTTTCAAAATGCGGTCAAAACGGCGGGAATGACCGTTCCTAGCTAGTTATTGAATTTGGATTTTTTTCGGTGTTTCTCTGATTAAATAGATACTTATGTACCTTGAAATGATTTTTTTGAAAAAATAAATAGCAAACTATGAGGCAGGTGCAGTTCAAATTTGACCCGCTTCCAACTAAATCGGCGGAAATTTGTCTTTTTCACGAGAGGTGGATCAAAACTTTTTACACCCAACCATTTGGTCAATTGTGCATTAAATATGTCCTAGTATTTTATAAAAATGATTTGGTCCAATTTTGCAACAATTATTTGGTAGTTCCTTCACAAAAAAACCTCCTTTCGGGCACTCGAAAAATGAAAAATGGTTTTTTCTTCCAAAGAAAATGAAAACTTCCTTAGGCAACATTGTTTGCCATTATAATATGCACCCTTGTGCACAATATGAGATCATTTGAACAAACTATGCCACGAATGTGGCCATAAGATTGATCATTTAACTTGAAAACCCTGAATCTTCACGTGTGATAGCTCATTTCTGAGAACACTTTTTTAAAATAATTGCCGTATTACAAGTTTATTATTTTTCCTGGAAACTTGGTCACATATAATGACACAATGTGAAGGTTTCCCAATTTTTTATTTTTTTTGAAATTTTTATGCCCGTTTCAGAATGCGGTCAAAACGGCGGGCTTGACCGTTCCTAGCTAGTAGTTGAATCTTGCAAAACTGTTGTTGTTTCTCTGATTAAATAGATACTTATGTACTTAGAAATAATTTTTGGAAAAAATAAAGAGCAAACCATAAGGTAGATGCAGTTCAAATTTGACCCGCTTCCAGCTGAATCAGCGGAAATTTGTCTTTTTCACGAGTGGTGTATAGAACCTTTTGACAACCAACAATTTTTTCAATTGTACGTTGAATATGCATTAGTATTTTCTAAAAAATATGCGGTACAATTTTGCAACAAATACATGTTAGGTTATTCACAAAAAATTATTTTGGGCACTCGAAAAATGGAAAATGTCTCTTTGTGCAATGAAAATGAAACCCCCCAAATCAACATTATTTGTCATCCTAAGATACACACATGTGCACAATATTGATTGATTTTAACAAACTATAAGTGGTTAATATGTTGAATGTCTGCCCTGAATAAGGGGATAAAAACTGTAAGCAAAACAAAAGAATTTTTTAAACAAGCTTAATTCTGATTGGTTGAATTAGCTATGGCATGGATCGATGACATGGCGGAGATCCGTTCATCCATACAGCCATCCACCGTCCATCCAACCCACTGATCCAGATCCTACCCTACCCTGCGCTTCTCTCCCCCTCCCCGCCGCCTCCCCTCACCTTCTCTCCCCGATCCAGATCCACACGCCGCCGCCGCCCCTCATCTCCTTCGACGCCTCCCATCCCCACTGACGACCTTGATGCCCTTCTTCCCTTCCCCTCCCGCGCAGACGCACGCAACCACGAGAGCAGCAGCACCTCCGTCCGTCTCCCCGGCGCGCGCGAGCAGCCAGAGGAGGTCTTGAGCGGGCGGCGAATGCGATAGGAGGCAGAGATGGGGTCGAGGACCAAAGGGTGTTGCGGGTGGCTCATCGTGGCGCCGGTGCTTGTGCTCGTCGGAGCCGCCCGCCCGGCTCCGCCGCTGACCTCGCCATCTTCTCCACTCTGACCACGACGCAGCGGGCGGATCCAGGCCATGCGAGCAAGACGGCGGCCAGATCCTCGACGGGGAGGACACGCAGCGGTCCCTGCCGGCCAAATCAGGTTCGTCTCCTCCCGCAGCTGAGTCGTTTTACTGGGGATTTGCCTCCCACAGCCATGACCTCTGACCCCTTCTCATTGATTTGCTCGGGCAGCCGCCTCTTCCACCATCGACGGCAGGGTGACGACCAAGGAGGAGGACGAGTACTGCCGCTTCAAGTTCAACTCGGCGGAGGGTGATGACCTGTACGTGGTTTTTTGCCGTGGCCACTGCCCTGGCTCAGGTAATTTTTGCCCCTTTTTGAAGATACACGAGCCCTGATTTGGGATGGAGAAGAGTGGCACGACACCATACCTGGTGATCTGCTGGAGCTATGCACTGGAATACTGAGTCTTGTATGTTTGTTGTACCACAGTTCTCAGCTTTAAAATTAGCAGTAGGATATTAGCTTGCAAGAATCTGATGCACCTAGTAGTGCATAAAACCTTGCGTGCCATCAACACAAGATTTAGAACACCGGGGAAAATATTTGCATGTGAAGAAAACTTGAGTATGCTAGCACATACCATGGCTCAGATGAGCAATAACACACATTATGAATGTTATTTTTCTTCCTAGAAAACTTGAGCTCCACTTGTGTGTAATTCACTATCTTGAATGTTTCTGAATATCACTTTGAATATAAGCTTATGTTTCAGAAGGTGCAAAGTAGTTAGAAATGATTGACAACCCATTAGGAGGAACTAAAACTAAATGAAAAGGATGTGGAAATGTACAAGAGAGGAGTACTCCTTTTTAGTAGTCTCAGTTTAAAGTAAATTAAATGAAAGGAGTACTCCTTTTCAGTTGTCTCAGTTTGAAGTAAATGAAAGGAGTACAAATGCATTTACAAAAATATGGATTAATTTCACATATCCTCCTTTGCAAACATATGGATTAATTTTCAGTAGTCTCAGTTTAAAGTAAATGAAAGCACACACACATGTCTGTGTGTGGATTCTACTATAGCAGTAGTACTCTTGTTAAATTTGCAAACATATGCTTTTGTCTATGAACTAATAACAATATTGCTGGCATTCTGTGGCAACATTTGCAGATCTTGAGGCATGTGTGTGGCTGGAAGAAACACTCAAGAAATTTGACCGTATACTTGTGATATCACACTCTCAGGACTTCATGAATGGAGTGTGTACCAACATCATCCACATGCAGAACAGGAAGCTGGAGCTGTAAATATTACTGCAGAACAGGAAGCTGAAGCTGTGAATATTGCTGGCAATATTACTAATGTGTTGTCTAAACATGCTTTCTGCTAGCTTTAAAGTTGATCTAAAGAACCATTCATGCATTTACACATTCATGATTTCCTCTGCTGTTTGTAATTGTTCTGGTTAAGTGTGCTAGTAGATATTTCCTGGGATTTGTAGGTGGTAGCTATTGTGTCATGTCCTCTTAGACGAGTTCATTTATTGAAAAATATTTCACATGTAGGGCCAGGCTGTTCGTCTGTTTTCTGCTTCTCTGCTGGTAGCTTAGAAGAATACAATTCTCACTGAATGTACTTTTGCATTCTTACTATATCTACTGCTGCCACAATCATTCTTACTATATCTCACTGAATGGCATCTCAGTTTGTACCTCATCTAGCACACTGCCTAAAATTGTTTCACTATTGTTTCAATGAAATTAGTAGAATTACCTTGTGATTCCTCTGTTTGCTTCATATTATGGTTGCTCTACTGCTAGTGTCTTACTAGCTTGTTCTGGCTCATCGTGTTCCTGCTTGTAGTTGATTTTCCATGTGCCTAAGTATATGAGTAGTACATGTGCAAGCAAACATTTGAACTCAAACCCATCCATCCTTTGTACTGTACTATACTGAAGAAGTAATGTAGATGAATATACATGCAGTTTTATTAAGTGAATGCCATGCAAACAACTAACTTGCTCTTGTCCATGTAGATGGAGTAGGAGGATGAGCAGCAGCAACAAATGAGCCTGATGGTGAAGAAGCACCTGACGACCAGAACTCGTTCAAGTGCTCTTTAGTCCTTCCAAAACAAGGTCTTGATGTCCCCCTTACAGAAAATGTTCATATATGTTCCTGCATGATGCGTGTGTGCATGTTGGATGGTCACATTCTAGTGTACTAGCTAGCTAGTAAGCTTGTTTTGCTACCGGATGATTGAACGTCATATCAGTTTGTACCTCATCTAGCTCACCACCTCAAATTGCCACTATTTGGTTAGTGTTTCCTTCTTGGTTGGCTAAACATATCCATTTGTTTAATTAGGAGCATTAGACGCTCTCCATCGATGATTGCCTAATTTTATTCATGGTCTCCACAATATATTCATTTGATTGTCTGCTACATCTCCACTTAAATACTCATAATGCTACCGTCCAGCCTTTGTTCAATTGGACTGACTATATATCTCTTGTTAAAATTGTGCTCTTGATCTTTTCTTTAAACCTGGGACATCATGCATATCTAACTCTTCCTTTTCAGTCTAAACCTGAGACCTCTCTTGTTTTCAGTCACACTGCTGTTTTGCTGTGCTTGATAAACCTGAGACTTCTTTCTATTGTAATATCAAAGTTGTTTGGTTCTGGCCTCAGCACTAATACACTAATATTGAAGTTGTTCACTCTTTTACAGGAGCTTCGGGCCTAATTTTTTTGGAGTGTGAAGCCATGAAGCCAAGTGCGAATCAGTGAAGCCCTACTTAGCGAAGAGTTTTTTGGTTCTGTAGTAGACTGTAAATTGTAATATTGTAATAGATTGTAAAAGACTAATGTAGTGTTATTTGATGAATTATATTTGTCCCGTCCTATTTGAAAGTGATTATGTATGTTGGGCTAGGCCCATGTAGAAAACCGAATTGGACCGGGCTGAATCTTGTGCCACATCAGCTTGCCACGCTGGATGCCTACGTGGCCTGGGGAGGTTGCTAGTGACCAAAACGCCACAGTAGGAATATTTTGGTCGTAAACGTCTTCGACCATTCCAGAAGAAAGGTCGCTATAGTCAGTTTATGACGGCCAGCTTTTGACCTTCTGTTTTTGGTCACAAAAAGGTCGCAAATGGAAATTTGTGACCTTTCAGTGACCAATAGTGGTGGTCACAAGTTGACATATTTCTTGTAGTGCCTCTCTAAGCTAGTAAATAATGATGCTACGGAAAGACCCATCGGGGTCACCAATGAGAGCTTAAATAATTTTGATGAAGATGACTCTGGAATTTTTCACTATTTGCTTGATGAGTCTTTAAAAGATGCTTGGGATAGGTTATTAAGGATTTAGGCTAGCTATGTGCCACAATATCAAATTGAAGTTTACTTAAAAAGTTTCTATGTTGGCTTGCCCGCTTCTTTAAAACAAATTTTAGATTCTATTTTTGAAGAGGGTTTTTTAAAGGGGATGCTATAGATACCTATGAAAAATGAAAACCATATTTGGGCACCCTATGAATGATAAGGTTGAATCAACTACTCTTTTGTGCTTTTATCAAAATGAAATTATCAAAGAGATGAAGTCTAGCTTAGAGGCAAACTTGCGTAACGTGCTTAATCTTACTTCATCCATTAATGGCAATGTGCTTACCCTAAACAGAAGAATGAATGCCATAGAAAGGAGATCCTATTTTTCCTTTCCGAGTGCCAAAGATGGCACCACTTAGATCTATCTTCGCTTTTATGCCTAGCTAGGGGCGTTAAACGATAGCGCTAGTTGGGAGGCAACCCAATTTTATTTGTGTTTTTTATTTTTGTTCCTGTTTAGTAATAAACTTTGCATCTACCTTCTGTTTAGATGTGTTTTTATCTTTTAATTAGTGTTTGTGCCAAGTAGAACCTATAGGATAACCTATGATGATAGTTGATTTGATTCTGCTGAAAAACAAAAACTTTGCGCGCATGAAATTAGTTTTGTTAAATCACAAGAACGTGCTTTTGCGTTTATTCTTTTTGCTGCTGATCAATAGACAAATTTTCCAGGACTTCCTATTTTGGTAAGATTTTTAGAGTTCCAGAAGTTTGCGTTAGTTACAGATTTCTACAGACTATTCTGTTTTTGACAGATTCTGCCTTTCGTGTGTGCTTATTTTGATGCATCTATGGCTAGTAAAGTAGTTTATAAACCATAGAGAAGTTGGAATACAGTAGGTTTAACACCAAAATAAATAAAGAATGAGTTCATTACGGTACCTTATGTGGTGGTTTTGTTTTCTTTCACTAACGGAGCTTATAAGATTTCCTGTTGAGTTTTGTGTTGTGAAGTTTTCAAGTTTTGGGTAAAGCTTTGATGGACTATGGAATAAGGAGTGGCAAAAGCCTAAGCTTGGGGATGCCCATGACACCCCAAGATATTCAATAATAACCAAAAGCCTAAGCTTGGGGATGCCCCGGGAAGGCATCCCCTCTTTCGTCTTCGTTCATTGGTAACTTTACTTGGAGCTATATTTTTATTCGCCACATGATATGTGTTTTGCTTGGAGCGTCGTGTATAATATTAGTCTTTGCTTTTTAGTTTACCACAATCATCCTTGCTGTACACACCTTTTGGGAGAAGCCGACTTGATTAGAATTTGCTAGAATACTCTATGTGCTTCACTTATATCTTTTGAGCTTGATAGTTTTTGCTCTAGTGCTTCACTTATATCTTTTAGAGCACGGCGGTGGCTTAATTTTAAAGAAATTGCTAGTCTCTCATGTTTCACTTATATTATTTTGAGAGTCTTTTAGAACAGCATGGTATTTGCTATGGTTGTAAAATTGGTCCTAGAATGGTAGGCATCCAAGTTGGGTATAATAAAAACTATCATAGGAAGTGAATTGGATGCTATGATCAATTTGATGCTTGATAATTGTTTTGAGATATAGAGGTAGTAATGTAAGAGTCATGCTATTGGGTAATTATGAAATTGAGAAATACTTGTGTTGAAGTTGGCAAGTCCCGTAGCATGCACGTATGGTAAAAGTTGTGTGACAAATTTGTTGCATGAGGTGCTCTTTTAATTGCCTTCCTTATGAGTGGAGGTAGGGATCGCGTGATGGTTAACTCCTACCAACCCTTCCCCTAGGAGCATGCGTAGTAGTACTTTGCTTCGAGGGCAAGTAGACTTTTGCAATAAGTATATGAGTTCTTTATGACTAATGTGAGTCCATGGATATACGCACACTCATCCTTCCACTTTGCTAGACTCTATTATATCGCGCAACTTTCGCCGGTATCATGCACCCATTATTTACCTTCCTCAAAACAGCCACCATACCTACCTATTATGGCATTTCCATAGCCATTCCGAGATATATTGCCATGCAACTTTCCACCGTTCTGTTTATTATGACACACTTCATCACTGTCATATTGCTCTTTGCATGATCATGTAGTTGACATCGTATTTGTGGCAAAGCCACCTTAATAATTTTCATACATGTCACTCTTGATTCATTGCATATCCCGGTACACCATCGGAGGCATTCATATAGAGTCATATCTTGTTCTAGCTTTGAGTTGTAATTCTTGAGTTGTAAATCAATAAAAGTGTGATGATCTTCATCATTAGAGCATTGTCTCAGTGAGGAAAGGATGATGAAGACTATGATTCCCCCACAAGTCGGGATGAGACTTCAGACTTTAAAAAAAGGAGAAAGGCCAAAAATAAAAAAAAAGAAAGGCCAAAGAGAAAAAAAAGAAAAAAGAGAAAGAAAGAAAAAAGAAAGAGAAATAAAATGAGAGAAAAAGAGAGAAGGGGCAATGCTACTATCTCTTTTTCCACACTTGTGCTTCGAAATAGCACCATGTTCTTCATGATAGAGAGTCTTCTATGTTGTCACTTTCATATACTAAGTGGGAATTTTTCATTATAGAACTTGGCTTGTATATTCCAATGATGGGCTTCCTTAAAATGCCCTAGGTCTTCGTGAGCAAGCAAGTTGGATGCACACCGAATTAGTTTCTTTTGTTG
Source organism: Triticum dicoccoides (assembly GCF_002162155.2). NCBI lineage: Eukaryota > Viridiplantae > Streptophyta > Magnoliopsida > Poales > Poaceae > Triticum > Triticum dicoccoides. The sequence continues at coordinate 622,788,495 of NC_041383.1, forward strand.
AGCTTTGATATATTTATAGCTCTAGTGCATCTGTTGCATGGCAATCCCTACTCACTCACATTGATATCTATTGATGGGCATCTCCATAGCCCGTTGATACGCCTAGTTGATGTGAGACTATCTTCTCCCCCTTTTGTCCTCACAACCACCACCATATACCACCATAGTGCTATGTCCATGGCTTGCGCTCATGTATTGCGTAAGAGTTGAAAAAGCTGAAGCACGTTAAAAAGTATGAACCCATTGCTTGGCTGAAAACGGGGTTGTGCATGATGGGAGTATTTTGTATAATGAAAATGCAGCATGGCCTAACTATATGATTTTGTAGGGATAAGCTTTCTTTGGCTATGCTATTTTGATAGGACATGATTATTTGTTAGTATGCTCCGAAGCATTATTATTTTTATGTTTTATAAGCTTTTATCTTGAATCATTTGGATCTGAACATTCATGCCACAATAAAGAAAATTACATTGAGAATTATGCTAGGTAGCATTCCACATCAAAAATTCTGTTTTTATCATTTACCTACTCGAGGACGAGCAGGAATTAAGCCTGCGGATGCTTGATACGTCTCCAATGTATCTATAATTTTTGATTGTTCCATGCTATTATATTACCCCTTTTGGATGTTTATGGGCTTTATTTTAAACATTTATATCATTTTTGGGACTAACCTACTAACCGGAGGCCCAGCCCGTATTGTTGTTTTTTTGCCTATTTCAGTATTTTGAAGAAAAGGAGTATCAAACGGAGTCCAAACGGAATGAAACTTTCGGGATCGTGATTTTTGGAACGAACGTGATCTGGAGAACTTGGATGCAAGTCAAGAAGCTTGCGAGGCGGTCAGGAGACAAGAGGGTGCGCCCACCCCCTCTAGGCGTGCCCCTATCTCCTGGGCCTTACAGGCGGCCACCGACGTACTCCTTCCTCCTATATATACCTACGTACCCCGAGAACATCGATGGAGCCAACAAAAAACAATTTCCACCACCGTAACCCTCTGTATCCGCGAGATCCCATCTTGGAGCCTTCGCCGGTGCTCCGCCGGAGGGGGAATCGACCACGGAGGGCTTCTACATCAACACCATAGCCCCTCCGATGAGTTGTCAGTAGTTTACCACAGACCTTCGGGTCCATAGTTATTAGCTAGATGGCTTATTCTCTCTTTTTGGATCTCAATACAATGTTTTCCCCTCTCTTGTGGAGATCTTTTCGATTTAAACTCTTTTTGCGGTGTGTTTGTCGAGATCCGATGAATTGTGGGTTTATGATCAAGTTTATCTATGAGAAATATTTGAATCTCCTCTGAATTCTTTTATGTATGATTGAGTTATCTTTGCAAGTCTCTTCGAATTATCAGTTTGGTTTGGCCTACTAGATTGATCTTGCTTGCCATGGAAGAAGTGCTTAGCTTTGGGTTCAATCTTGCGGTGTCCTTACCTAGTGACAGAAAGGGTTGCAAGGCACGTATTGTATTGTTGCCATCGAGGATAAAAAGATGGGGTTTATATCATATTGCTTGAGTTTATCCCTCTACATCATGTCATCTTTTTTAATGCGTTACTCTGTTCTTATGAGCTTAATACTCTAGATGCATGCTGGATAGCGATCGATGTGTGGAGTAATAGTAGTAGATGCAGGCAGGAGTCGGTCTACTTGTCGCGGACGTGATGCCTATATAAATGATCATGCCTAGATAATATCATAATTATTCGCTTTTCTATCAATTGCTCGACAGTAATTTGTTCACCCACCGTAATACTTATGCTATCTTGAGAGAAGCCACTAGTGAAACCTATGGCCCCCGGGTCTATCTTTTATCATATAAGCTTTCAATCTACTTTTATTTGCTTCTTTACTTTTTTGCATCTATATTATAAAATACCAAAAATATATTTATCTTATCATACTATCTCTATTAGATCTCACTTTCGCAAGTGGTCGTAAAGGGATTGACAACCCATTTATTGCGTTGGTTTCGAGTTCTTTGTTTGTTTTTGTAGGTGCGTGGGACTTTTGAGGAGCCTCCTACTGGATTGATACCTTGGTTCTCAAAAACTGAGGGAAATACTTACGCTACTATTGCTGCATCACCCTTTCCTCTTCAAGGAAAACCAACGCAAGCTCAAGACATAGCATTGACAAGCTTGATTTTCTTGTCAATCATGTTCTGGACACACGTCTAGAGCCCAGTCAGTTCTTCCGTGGAGCCCCAGGCTAAACCCTTCTCCTACCAGGAGGTGAGCCGCATGGGGACTCCGAATCGGAATTCGGGGGTCGCTGCCCAGTTGGCGCCACGCAGCTCGGTGATGTAGAACCACCCCGATTGCCACCCCTTTACGGTCTCCACAAAGGAGCCCTCAGGCCAGGTGACATTGGGCATCTTGCCCACCATAGCGCCTCCGCACTCCGCTTGTTCGCCGGTGACCACCTTGGGCTTCACATTGAAGGTCTTCAGCCATAGGCCGAAGTGAGGTGGGATGCGGAGGAAGGCCTCACACACGACAATGAATGCCGAAATGTTGTGGATGGAGTTGGGGGCCAAGTCGTGGAAGTCCATCCCGTAGTAGAACATCAGTCCGTGGATGAACGGGTGGAGGGGGAACCCCAGCCCGCGAACGAAGTGGGAAAGAAATACCACCCTTTCTTGGGGCTCTGGGGTGGGGATGATCTGCCCCTTGGCCGGAAACCGATGAGCGATGTCTTCGGACAAGTACCCGGCCTCCCGGAGCTTCTTGATGTCCTCCTTCCTGACAGAGGAGGCCATCCACTTGCCTCCAGCTTCGGATCCGGACATGGTTGGAGTGCTTTTTGGGCGGAAGAGATGGGTGCTTGAGCATTGGAGCTCAAGGATGAATGAGCAGAGGAAGAAGAGAGCGTGGGTGAAAGAGGGGAATCCTTATCCCTTTATAAAGGCAGTAAAAATCGTGCGCCTCCCCGTTCACCCTAAAACTCGCTTATTTCCCAAGCGCTGTGCTGATGGCACGGTTGGGTTACCCATGCCCGTATATATGAGAATTCCGTGATAAGGGGACATGATCTCTGCTTTGACAAGACATGCCAAGGAAACCGCACCTCGAAATACGGAGGGGCGGGATAAAAAACGGTTCGAATAAAGATCGGGCCATGGCATGATGTCACGCTATGAGTTGTCAGCAGATTCGACTCGTGGGATATTATACTCTCTACTGTGATATGTGGAATTTGTTTTATAGAGCCGAACACGATTCTTATCTTCAAGATCCACTGTGGAGTATTCGGAGAAGGAACCCGCCTTGCAATGCCGTAGACAATCTGCGCGCCGGACTCATCATCATTGAAGCCTGGTTCAGGGGCTACTGAGGGAGTCCTGGATTAAGGGGTCCTTGGACAGCCGGACTATATGCATATGCCGGACTGTTGGGCTATGAAGATATAAGATAGAAGACTTCGTCCCGTGTCCGGATGGGACTCTCCTTTGCTTGGAAGGCAAGCTTGGCGAGTCGGATGTGAAGATTCCTTTCTCTGTAACCGACTTTGTGTAACCCTAGCCCCCTCCAGTGTCTATATAAACCGGAGGGTTTAGTCCATAGGACAAGAACAATCATAACCATAGGCTAGCTTCTAGGGTTTAGCCTCTACGATCTCATGGTAGATCAACTCTTGTAATACTCATATCATCAAGATCAATCAAGAAGGAAGTAGGGTATTACCTCCATCGAGAGGGCCCGAACCTGGGTAAACTTTGTATCCCCCGCCTCATGTTACCATTAGCCTTAGACGCACAGTTCGGGACCCCCTACCTGAGATCCGCCAGTTTCGACACTGACAATTACCGAGACTCCGCCACCTCCTAGACAGATCCATCACTTCCCCTAGCTGGTTAGTGACTTTGTGATTACACAGCTTCATCATGATGTGTGGATTGAGGATGTTGGTCTCTTTATTGTTCCATGCTATTATATTACCCATTTTAGATGTTTATGGGCTTTACTTTACACTTTTATATCATTTTTGGGACTAACCTACTAACTAGAGGCCCAGCCCGAATTGATGTTTTTTTGCCTATTTCAGTGTTTCGAAGAAAAGGAATATCAAACGGAGTCCAAACGGAATGAAACCTTTGGGAGCTATCTTTTCAGAACAAACGTAATCCAGGAGACTTGGAGTATACGTCAAGTTGTAAATGAGGCGGCCATGAGGGTGCCCGGCGCGCCCTAGGGGGGTGGGCGCGCCCCCACCCTCATGGGCCCCTCGTTGCTCCACCGACGTACTTCCTTCGCCTATATATACTCTTGTACCCTGAAAACATCCAGGAGCACCACGGAAACCTAATTCCGCCGCCGCAACCTTCTGTATCCGCGAGATCCCATCTTGGAGCCTTCGCCGATGCTTCGCCAGAGGGGGAATCGACCATGGAGGGCCTCTACATCATCTCCAAGGCCTCTCCAATGAGTTGTGAGTAGTTTACCACAGACCTTTGGGTCCATAGTTATTAGCTAGATGACTTCTTCTCTCTCTCTTTCAATCTCAATACCAAGTTCTCCTTGGTCTTTTTGGAGATCTATTCGGTAACTCTTTTTGCGGTGTGTTTGTTGAGATTCGATGAATTGTGGGTTTATGATCAAGTTTATCTATGATAAGTATCTAAATCTCCTCTGAATTTTTATGTATGATTGGTTATCTTTGCAAGTCTCTTCAAATTATCAGTTTGGTTTGGCCTACTAGATGGATCTTTCTCGCAATGGGGGAAGTGCTTAGCTTTGGGTTCAATCTTGTGGTGTCCTTTCCCAGTGACAGTAGGGGCAGCAAGGCACGTATTGTATTGTTGTCATCGAGGATAAAAAGATGGGGTCTATATCATATTGCATGAGTTTATCCCTCTACATTATGTCATCTTTCTTAATGCGTTACTCTGTTCTTATGAACTTAATACTCTAGATGCAGGCAGGAGTCGGTCGATGTGTGGAGTCATAGTAGTAGATGCAGAATCGTTTCGATCTACTTGTCACAGACGTGATGCCTATATACATGATCATGCCTAGATAATCTCATAACTATGCACTTTTCTATCAATTGCTCGACAGTAATTTGTTCACCCGCCGTAATACTTATGCTATCTTGAGAGAAGCCACTAGTGAAACCTATGGCCCCCGGGTCTATGTTTTATCATATAAGTTTTCCATCTACTTTTATTTGCATCTTTTACTTTCTAATCTATATCATAAAAATACCAAAAATATTTATCTTATCTTATTATCTCTATCAGATCTCACTTTTGCAAGTTACCGTGAAGGGATTGACAACCCCTTTATCGCGTTGGTTGCGAGGTTCTTGTTTGTTTGTGTAGGTGCGTGGGACTTTTGTGGAGCCTCCTACTGGATTGATACCTTGGTTCTCAAAAACTGAGGGAAATAATTACGCTACTTTGCTGCATCACCCTTTCCTCTTCAAGGGAAAACCAACGCAGTGCTCAAGAGGTAGCAAGAAGGATTTCTGGTGCCGTTGCCGGGGAGGTCTTCGCTCAAGTCAAGACATACCAAGTACCCATCACAAACTCATCTCCCTCGCATTATATTATTTGCCATTTGCCTCTCCACCACTTCACCCTTGCCATTTTATTCGCCCTCTCTTTCCCGTTCTTCTCTCTCTCGCTTGCCTTTTTGTGTGCTTGTGTGTTGGATTGTTTGTCACGATGGCGCAAGATAATACCAAATTGTGTGACTTTTCCAATACCAATAATAATGATTTCCTTAGCACTCCGATTGCTCCTCTTAATGATGTTGAATCTTTTGAAATCAATGCTGCTTTGCCGAATCTTGTTATGAAAGATCAATTCTCTGGCCTTCCAAGTGAAGATGCCGCTACTCATCTAAACAACCTTGTTGATTTGTGTGATATGCAAAAGAAGAAAGATACGGATAATGATATTGTTAAATTGAAGTTATTTCCGTTTTCACTTAGAGATCGTGCTAGAACTTGGTTTTCATCTTTGCCTAAGAATAGTATTGATTCATGGAATAAGTGCAAAGATGCTTTTATCTCTAAGTATTTTCCTCCCGCTAAGATCATGTCTCTTAGGAACGATATTATGAATTTTAAACAACTTGATCATGAGCATGTTTCCCAATCTTGGGAAAGAATGAAATTAATGATTCACAATTGCCCTACTCATGGTTTGAACTTATGGATGATCATACAAAAAATTTATGCCGGATTGAATTTTGCTTCTAGAAATCTTTTAGATTTGGCCGCGGGAGGCACTTTTATGGAATCGCCTTAAAAGAAGCTACTAAACTCCTTGATAACATTATGGCTAATTATTCTCAATGGCACACCATAAGATCCACTAGTAAAAAAGTGCATGGTATAGAAGAAATTAATGTTTTGAGTGGAAAGAAGGATGAACTTATGAAATTGTTTGCTACTAAGAGTGCTCCTATTGATCCCAATGATATGCCTTTGTCTACTTTGATTGAGAATAATAATGAATCTATGGATGTGAATTTTGTTGGTAGGAATAATTTTGGTAACAATGCTTATAGAGGAAACTTTAATCCTAGACCGTTTCCTAGTAATTCCCGTAATAATTATGGTAATTCCTACAACAACTCTTATGGAAATTTTATTAAGATGCCCTCTAATTTTGAGAATAGCGTTAAATAATTTATGATCTCTCAAAAGAATTTTAATGCCTTACTTGAAGAAAAATTGCTTAAAGTTGATGAATTGGCTAGGAACGTTGATAGACTTGCGCTTGCTGTTGATTCTTTGAAACTTAGATCTATTCCACCTAAGCATGATATCAATGAGTCTCTCAAAGCCATGAGAATTTGCATTGATGAGTGCAAAGAAAGAACCGCTAGGTTACGTGCTAAGAAAGATTGCTTTGTAAAAGCGTGTTCTTCTAGTCTCCATGAAAATAATGATGAAGATCTAAAAGTTATTGATGTATCCCCTATTAAATCCTTGTTTTGTAATATGAATCTTGATAATGATGGGACTGGAGATGAGTCAACTTTAGTTAAAAGGCGTCCCAATAATTTGGAGTTTTTAGATCTTGATGCTAAATTTGGTAAAAGTGGGATTGGAGAGGTTAAAACTTTACATAGCATTGAACCCATTATTATGGATTTCAAGGAATTTAATTATGATAATTGTTCTTTAATAGATTATATCTCCTTGTTGCAATCCGTATTGAATTCTCCTCATGCTTATAGTCAAAATAAAGCTTTTACCAAACATATTGTTGATGCCTTGATGCAATCTTATGAGGAAAAACTTGAGTTGGAAGTTTATATACCTAGAAAACTTTATGATGAGTGGGAACCTACTATAAAGATTAAAATTAAAGACCATGAGTGCTATGCTTTGTGTAATTTGGGTGCTAGTGTTTCTACAATTCTGAAAACTATATGTAATGGACTAGGTTTCCATTATTTTGATGATTGCTCTTTAAACTTGCACCTTGGGGATTCCACCATTAAGAAACCTATGGGAAGGATCAATGATGTTCTTATTGTTGCAAATAGGAATTATGTTCCCGTATATTTTATTGTTCTTGATATAGATTGCAATCTTTCATGTCCTATTATTTTTGGTAGACCTTTCCTTAGAACGATTGGTGCAATTATTGATGTGAAGGAAGGGAATATTAGATTCCTATTTCCATTAAGGAAAGGCATGGAAAACTTTCCAAGAAATAAAGTTAAATTAACTTATGAATCTATCATGCGAGCTACTTATGAATTGAATGCCAAAGATGGCACTACTTAGATCAATTCTCGCTTTTATGCCTAGCCATGGGCATTAAACGATAGCGCTAGTTGGGAGGCAACCTATTTTTATTTTTGTTTCTTGATTTTTGCTTCTTTTTAGTAATAAATATTTCATCTAGGTTCTATTTAGATCTGTTTTCATGTTTTAATTAGTGTTTGTGCCAAGTAGAACCTATAGGATAACCTACGGTGATAATTAATTTGATTCTGCTGAAAAACAGAAATTTTTGCGCGCACGAAAACAATTTTAGTAAATCACAGAAATGTGCTTTTGCGTTGATTATTTTTGCAGTAGATCAATAGACAAATTTCCCACGACTTCCTATTTTGTTAGGATTTTTAGAGTTCCATAAGTATTTGAAAGTTACAGATTGCTACAGACCGTTCTGTTTTTTGATAGATTCTGTTTTTCGTGTCTTGTTTGCTTATTTTGATGCATCTATGGCTAGTATCGGGGGGTATGAACCATACAGAAGTTGGAATACAGTAGGTTTACCACCAATATAAATAAAGGATGAGTTCATTACAGTACCTTATGTGGTAGTTTTTCTTTCTTGCACTAACGGAGCTTATGAGATTTCCTGTTGAGTTTTGTGTTGTGAAGTATTCAAGTTTTGGGTAAAGATTTGATGGACTATGGAATAAGGAGTGGCAAGAGCCTAAGCTTGAGTATGCCCATGGCACCCCAAGATATTCAAGGATAACCAAAAGCCTAAGCTTGGGGATGCCCCAGAAGGCATCCCCTCTTTCGTCTTCGTCTATCGGTAACTTTACTTGGAGCTATATTTTTATTCGCCACATGATATGTGTTTTGCTTGGAGCGTCTTGTATGATATTAGTCTTTGTTTTTTAGATTACCACAATCATCCTTTCTATACACACCTTTTGGGAGAAACACACATGATTTGGAATTTATTAGAATACTCTATGTGCTTCACTTATATCTTTTGAGCTAGATAGTTTTGCTCTAGTACTTCACTTATATCTTTTAGAGCGCGGTGGTGGCTTTATTTTGAAGAAATTGTTGATCTCACATGCTTCACTTGTATTATTTTGAGAGTCTTTTAGAACAGCATGGTATTTGGTATGGTTATAAAATTGGTCCAAGAATGATGGGCATCCAAGTTGGGTATAATAAAAACTATCATAGGAAGTGAATTGGATGCTATGATCAATTTGATACTTGATAATTGTTTTGAGATATAGAGGTGGTTGTCGGATATCGGGTTCCGGCAAAACCCTTAAGGTTCGAACTCTGGGGTGCGCGCGAAGATCTTTCCCCTGCCGATCCACGTCTGAACGCCTCGCTGAGAATCTAAGCTAAACGATGATCAACACGAGGGACACAAGATTTATACTGGTTCAGACCATCGTTGTGGTATAACACCCTACTCCAGTGTGGTGTCGTGGATTGCCTCAGGGGATGATGATGAACAGTACAAGGGAAGAACAGCCTCGCGAGAGGTCTTCTTGTGGTGGTGGTTTTGCTTGTGAAGGGTTTGTTCAGCTCTGGATCCGATGCCCTTGGTCAGTTGCCCCTCTACGATGGTAGCTATCCCTATATATAGAGGCCCTGGTCCTCTTCCCAAATATTGAGGGGGAAGGGCGCCAACAACGGCCATTTGCAGGGCAACATCTAGTACAAGTTATCCTGACTAAAGTTGGTCTTCGGCTGCCAAAGGCACTGGCGATGACACCGTCTTGGGCTCCACGGTGACCTCCGTCCTGCTGCTCTGCTGGTCTTGGTCTCGTTGCATCGAAATAGTAACCTTTGCTTGGTGCCTTGGTACTCCGCGCCTGTGCTTGTCCCCTTTGCACCAAAGAGGAAACAAGGACACTACGCAGGCCGGCGCCCGCCTGGCCTCGATCGTCATGTCTTGCGTCATGAGCACCTCGCGAGGTACCCTTGCCTTGATCTCTCTGCCTCCTCGCGAGCCTGCCTGGTGAGGCCGCTCTTGAGGAAGCCTTGCGTCGAGGCTTGGCCCCTCGCGAGGGTCTTGAGCTTGGGTTGATGACGATGGGCCGTACTGGGCCACCACTTGAGCCACGCCGCTGGCAGGCAAGTCCAGGGACCCCCGTTCCTAGAACACCGATAGTAGCCCCCGGGCCCAAGGCGCGCTCGGACTTGGCTTAGCAGAGAAGCGAAGGGGCGAGTGCGGAGCGCCGCGGGCCCCAACAGCCTGCGGCCTTGGGCGCCGCGTGGCGGTTGATTGGACGTGGGTGTCTCCGATTCCCCACGCTGCCTCGGCAACTGCCCGACCTGACAAGTCCCTGCATGCAAAAATGAGCCATGATTACCTGTGATCGTGGAGGCCGACGGTTGGCCTCCTCTGGACTATAAGTATGGAATGGCGTGAGCCCTCGCAGTCCATCTCTTCCTGCTCCGCTCCTTCTTCCTCGATCCTCCTCCATCTTGACGCCAATGGTATCGATCCGTCGGTTCTCAGCCGAGGAGAAAGGAAAGGCCCCCCGAGAGGGGCCCGACCCGCTCCTGCCAAAGAAGGGGCGGTCCCCGACCGCCGTGACGAGGTCGCTCGGCCAGAGATGTCGAGGCCTTGGTACGAGCGGCCACCACCTGGTTTTCCGCTGCCTTTGTACGCCCGGGCTGAGGGCCCTAGGGAAGAAGACACCAAGCGGCGCCGCCCGCGCCGCCGGCGATGCCGACGAGTCAGGGCGGTGCGCGTCATCGCCCCGGGAGTCCATGCCGCAGACTCCTCTCGCGAGCTCGGGCTTCACGCCGCCATGCCTCCAAGCTCATGGATTCGCCTTCCTCCTTCCTTCGCCTTCAAGATGCCACGAGGGGGCCTCTTGAGCTCTGGCTGCAGTACACCGACTGCGGTACCCCTGCGACCGGAGCGGAGGTTGAGGTTGTCTCTCCGGGCAAGGTCTACATGACCCGAGGCTGGGGCGAGATCGCCCGGGTCTGCCGAACAGGGGGCGCCTTCGTGATTCATTTCGAATACGATGGCGCCACCTTGATGATCTTCACGGTCTTCGACGCAGAAGGACGCCGACTGGAGTGCTGCCCCAGGGAAGGCGGCCGGGGCATCGAAGTGGCGAGGGATAGGCCCGCCACCCGCTTCCTCAGCAGCTCCTCTGGTAGCAGCGGAGATGCCGGAGGGTCCAGCGACTCTCCCGAGCTTCTTGCGACTCCAAAGACGAGCGACGACAACTACGAGCCCCCGAGCTCGTGCCGTGCCCGGAGCAGAGTTGCTGCATCAGGCCGCCGACGTGGCTAATCTGGATGGGATTGGCGTCGGCCCCTCATGGCCCACTGTTGATGATGGCGTTGGCCGTGGAAGCGCGTGCAACTAGTGCTCCTTAGGATTAGCACCTTTTGTTCCCTGCGAGGAATCAAGGAAATACCCCGTGGGGGAATGTAAAGCGTCTGCTATGTCTTTTGTTGATATTATCCTTACATTGAAGTGGTGCAAGATGCTTGTCCTATCTCGGCTCGGTTCCCCCTTTCTAACCTCACGAGGGCTTGGTGCTCTATGCTGACAGATCCCGGTCCCCAGGCAGGCTTCAGCCGTCGCTGGTATGCCAGGTCGCGATGCCATGGTCAAGGCCAGGAGATGAGCGGCCCGAGGTCCAGTAAGAGCCCCCTAGGCGCGATGCTCAGGAGGTCCCCTTTAGTGCTCAAGCAGCCGTCGTTGGGCGAGAAAGGAAGGCAACATCACCGTCACAGAGCCTCATTAAGTGAGGGTTTGGTGTTGCGTCGATTAGCTGTTCCAGGAGCGTGACTTATCTCGAGAGCTTGGAGCCATTCCTTAGCGAGGTGCCGGACCTGTGTGTCGGCAGCTGGGATGTTGCTAGGTCAGGCCTTCGTGAGCTTCTCCTCTCTTCCCCGCACTCTCCTTCGTGCTCTACGTCCTCAGGTCCCGGCCCTCGAGCGAGCTCAGCAGCCGCTGGTATGCCAAGTCGCGATGCCATGGACAAGGCCAGGGGATGAGGGCTGGAGAGCCAGTAAGAGCCCCTGAGTCGCGATGCTCAGGCGCCCCCTTTTAACATGCAAGAGGTTCACACGGGTGAGAGAGAGAGAGAGAGAGAGCTCGTGAAGGCCTCCCCCCATGTTATACCTTAGAGGGACCCTGTAAACCAACACGAGGAAAACAGGGACTGCCATTACGATTCCGGCCAGCCATTGGTTGCTCAGAGGGAGTGATGAGGGCACTGAGGGCCTGGTGAGGTAGCGCCTTGCAGGGCTGCCGCGGCCAGAGCTAGACCTCTCAGATTTTTCGACGTTGCAAGGACGGACCCATACACAAGCGCCGTTCGAGAGCGAGTGGCTCCAAAGGTAGGTGTCAATCGAGCAGGCGATTATCATAGGTAGATTAGTTGCAAAGAGAAAATCAGCTTAGATAGATGCAGGAAAGACACATGCGACTGGGTCAGGCCCGAGTGGCTTGGGGATGATGCAGCCCGAGGGGCGCCCCCAACGAGGTAAGCTAAAGACATAAGCAAAACGGATACATGTCGCGGGGACAGACCCACGCGACCTGGGAAGGATGCAGCCCTGAGGGCGCTCCCAATTGAAATGAAACTCGAAAGATGTCACCTGATATCATTGCAGAGCGAGTGTTGGAGTAGCTGATGACGTGAGGTGAAGAAGCCAATCCTCACGAGCCTTCGGAGCCCTGAGCCTCGGGAGGCTCTGGAGGTCCGGGTGGCTTGCCAAGGTCCATCTCCATCTCCTCCAGGAACGCGCGGCGCCTGGCCACCTGAGCCTCCAGAATGCTCCTCATTAGGCGCTGATGAGCAGTAGCCGCGTTCAGTAGGCCAAAAGGCATGCGAACGTAGCTGTGAGGTGGACCCTCACGACGTCCCACGCGCGAAGGCCAGAAGCGCTCCTGAGACGCGACTCGATTAAGTCCTGGGTAGTCGATGCAGACGCGTAGCCCGCCATCCTCGCCTGGATGGGGAGCTACACCGGGTAGTCGGCGACTGCCGCGCATGACTCCTGATTCCTGTAGCTCCTGAGTGACCTTGGTGATGAATTTCTAAGGGTTGGGCCCTCCTTGCCTCATGCCTTCCTGAGGAAAATGTGCCGCGAAGCACGCCTCCAAGTGGTGCCCGAGCGCCTCCCTCATGACCTTGGCAAAGTAAGTGGCCCTCCAGGAGAGAGCCCCCGAGCCTTGCCCAAGGAGGGCGCCGGGCGTGCCTTCCTATGCGATGGAGGAGGCGCCCCTTGGACGAGCGCGGATCCTGGCGTGGTGCCACCGGAGGTGCCTGCCTCCTGAGGCCTCGAGCTAGGTGATGTCTTCTTCTTCTTGGGAGCTGCTTGGGGAAGGTTCCCACTCTTGCTGTTTGGGTCCTTGATTGATGCGGTTTGGAAGGCACGCTCAAGAGAGCACACCGCATCCTTCTCTTCACAGGGGACTGTGATGACTCCGCCGCTTCCCGGCATCTTGAGGACATTGTAGCCATGGTGAGTCATTGCCATGAACTTGGCCAGGGCTGGATACCCGAGGATGTCATTGTACGACAGGCGAATGTGGGCAACATCGAAGTTGATGAGCTCGGTACGGTAGTTCTTGCGCTGTCCAAAGGTGATAGGGAGGCGGACCTGCCCTATCGGAGTGGTGGAACCATCAGTGACTCCTGAGAAAGGCTTGGTCGGATGAAGCTGGTCATACGACACTTGGAGATTGTTGAACGTTTCGACGCACAGAACGTTGAGTCCTTCGCCGCCATCGATGAGGGTCCTCGTGACTTGCCCATTGCTGATAGCTGGGGAACAGAGCATTGGCAGGACAGCGGTTGTTGCCACACACTTGAGCTGATCCGCTGAGCTAAACGTGATGGCGCATGTGGACCACTTGAGAGGCCGCGTGGCCTCGAGCTTGGGGAGGACTGCATTCACCTCGCGAGCAAACTGCTTGAAGATGCGTTGAGAGGCTGGGGCCTGGGCACCACCCAAGACGCAAGTGATAGCCCGCGGCTCCTAGAAGCCCCCAGCCCCCTCGTACTAATGATGGTCGTCATTCCTTCTTGGCGGTGGTGGCAGAGGAGGAAGGTCTGCATTGCCTTGCGGGCGATCCTCACGAGGCTGATCCCTCCAAGACCCCTCGCAAGGCTGGTCCTGCCAGCGGTCCTCACGAGGCTGGTCACACCACCCCTGGCGAGGGCCATGGTCGTCCCATCGTCCTCCACCTCTTCCTCCGCCTCGGCCGTAGCCCTGATTGTTGCGCTCGGGGCGTCGACCGACACGTCCTTCTCGCACGGCCCTGAGCTCTTGGCATTTGTTGGTATTGTGGATGTGGAGGTCATGGTACATGCAGTACTGACTGCCCTTGGACGACTCTGGCTGGTCCCTGCCATGCTTCGTATCTGGCTCTGCTGCGAGCACAGCTGCTCCTTTGCGCTTCATATCCTTGGCCTTGGCTTTCTTCTCTTCTGGGTCAGCAGCTGGGAGCTCGAGAAGGGAGAGGCATCCCTCCTCGGCCCTTGCGCACTTGGTCGCCAGGTTGAACAGCTCCAGAGACGTGCACAGATCTTCGTGGATAGCCAGCTCCTCCTTCATCTTGACGTTGCGGATGCCGTTAGAGAACACTGAGATGATGGCCTCCTCGGTCACCTTGGGAATCTTGAGGCAAGCGGTGTTGAAGCGCTGGATGTACTTCTGCAGGGTCTCCCCAAGTTGCTGCTTGATGCGGCGCAAGTCACCCATGACTGGAGGACGGTCGCGAGTGCCCTGGAAGTTGGCGATGAAGCGGGTGCACATCTCATCCCAAGAGGATATCGTGCCGGGAGGCAGGTTCAGGAGCCAGGTGCGGGCACCGTCTTTGAGCGCCACGGGAAACCAATTCGCCATGACCTTTTCGTCTCTGTTGGCTGTTTCGATGCCCAACTCGTAGAGCTGTAGGAACTCTGCGGGGTCGGTAGTGCCGTCGTAGCAAGGAGGCAGATCCGGCTTGAACTTACCCGGCCAGGCGACACTGCACAGCTCGGTGGTGAAGGCGCGGCAGCCTGCGGTGGCCACCGGAGCCCTTTGGTGACGCGGGGCTTGCTCCTGGGGATTCCTGCGCGCCGCCGCCAGAGGCAGCGCGGGGTCTTGACGCGGTGGCGCTAGGATGCGTTCATGGCGTGCTGGTGCAGGGAGCATGCGATCACCTTCTTGGGGACGAGGGATTTCTTGGCAGCTCCTTTCTTGTCGCGCGGGCGCTGGACGCGGTGGGTCTCGTCCAGGGGCCGCGCGCCTTGGTGCCAGGGCGCCTTCTTGGGGAAAAGGTGGCGGAGGCACCTCCTAAGCTGCATCACCCGCACAGGATGGAGGGCGAGGCAGCGAGAGGGACGTTGCAGGGGAGCCCCCTGCGGCGCTGATGAGCTCGATGATGTGAGCGAGCCACTCCACGTAGAGGTCGTCGACGGGACGGTTGTGCAGGAGCTCATGTGCCAAGAGCAACGCGGCATGTGCGTCCGTGGGAGCGCGACGGGCGTGCGATAATGAACCAGCTGGAGTGAGCGATGGAGTGGCGGTGCAGCCTTCCCGCTGCACCGAGGGATGCAGTGACGATGCCTGCTGCTCGTTCCCCACCGGCCCGGTGGCGGCGTGGGCGGCCGGTGACAAGGAATGACGGGGAGGCCCACCGACGGGAGCCGTTTGGGATACGTGGGCGGCGAGAGCAGCCCGACGCTCGGCGCGAGCTCGGCGAGCGTCAGCCATGGACGCGATGAACGATCGAACATGGAACAACGGAAGAAAGATTCCGGCGCACCCCTACCTGGCGCACCAAATGTCAGATATCGGGTTCTGGCAAAACCCTTAAGGTTCGAACTTTGGGGTGCGCGCGAAGATCTTTCCCCTACCGATCCACGTGTGGACGCCTCGCTGAGAATCTAAGCTAAATGATGATCAACATGAGGGACACAAGATTTATACTGGTTCGGGCCACTATTGTGGTGTAATACCCTACTCCAGTGTGTGGTGTGGTGGATTGCCTCAGGGGCTGATGATGAATAGTACAAGGGAAGAACAGCCTCGCGAGAGGTGTTCTTGTGGTGGTGGTTTTGCTTGTGATGGGTTTGATCAGCTCTGGATCCGATGCCCTTGGTCAGTTGCCCCTCTACGATGGTGGCTATCCCTATATATAGAGGCCCTGGTCCTCTTCCCAAATATTGAGCGGGAAGGGCGCCAACAACAGCCATTTTGAAGGGGAACATCTAGTACAAGTTATCCTGACTAAAGTTGGTCTTTGGCTGCCAAAGGCACTGGCGATGATGACGTTGCTATGTCTTGAGCTTGCATTGGTTTTCCTTGAAGAGGAAAGGATGATGCAACAATAGTAGCGTAAGTATTTCCCTAAGTTTTTGAGAACCAAGTTATCAATCCAGTAGGAGGCTCCTCGGAAGTCCCACGAAGCTACACAAACAAACAAAGAACTCGCAACCAACGCAATAAAGGGGTTGTCAATCCCTTCACAGCCACTTGCGAAAGTGAGATCTGATAGAGATAGTATGATAAGATAAATATATTTTTGGTATTTTATAATATAGATGAGAAAAGTAAAGATGCAAATAAAAGTAGATTCAAAGCTTATATGATAAAAGATAGACCCGGGGGCCATAGGTTTCACTAGTGGCTTCTCTCAAGATAGCATAAGTATTACAGTGGGTGAACAAATTGCTGCCGAACAACTGATAGAAAAGCAAATAATTATGAGATTATCTAGGCATGATCATGTATATAGGCATCACGTCCGTGACAAGTAGACCGACTCCTGCCTGCATCTACTACTATTACTCCACATATCGACCGTTATCCAGCATGCATCTAGAGTATTAAGTTCATAAGAACAGAGTAACGCATTAAGGAAGATGACATGATGTAGATGGATAAACTCAAGCAATATGATATAAACCCCATCTTTTTATCCTCGATGGCAACAATACAATACGTGCCTTGTAACCCCAGCTGTCACTGGGTAAGGACACAACAAGATTGAACCCCAAGCTAAGCACTTCTCCCATGGCAAGAAAGATCAATCTAGTAGGCCAAACCAAACTGATAACTCGAAGAGACTTGCAAAGATAACTCA
Organism: Triticum dicoccoides; assembly: GCF_002162155.2. Lineage (NCBI taxonomy): Eukaryota > Viridiplantae > Streptophyta > Magnoliopsida > Poales > Poaceae > Triticum > Triticum dicoccoides. The sequence continues at coordinate 622,805,293 of NC_041383.1, forward strand.
ATCATACATAAAAGAATTCAGAGAGATTCAAATATTTCTCATAGATAAACTTGATCATAAACCCACAATTCATCGGATCTCGACAAACACACCGCAAAAAGAGTTTACATCGAATAGATCTCCACAAGAGAGGGGGAGAACATTGTATTGAGATCCAAAAATAGAGAAGAAGCCATCTAGCTAATAACTATGGACCCGAAGGTCTGTGGTAAACTACTCACAACTCATCGGAGGGGCTATGGTGTTGATGTAGAAGCCCTCCATGGTCGATTCCCCCTCCGGCGGAGCACTGGCGAAGACTCCAAGATGGGATCTCGCGGATACAGAAGGTTACGGCGGTGGAAATTGTTTTTCGTTTGCTCCCTGGATGTTTTCGGGGTACGTGGGTATATATAGGAGGAAGAAGTACGTCAGTGGCCGGTCGAGGGGCCCAGGAGACAGGGGCGCCCAGAGGGGGTGGGCGTACCCTCCTATCTCCTGGCCGCCTCGATTGCTTCTTGACTTGCACTCCAAGTCCTCTGGATCACGTTCGTTCCAAAAATCACGCTCCCGAAGGTTTCATTCCGTTTGGACTCCGTTTGATATTCCTTTTCTTCGAAATACTAAAATAGGCAAAAAAAATAGCAATACGGGCTGGGCCTCCGGTTAGTAGGTTAGTCCCAAAAATGATATAAATGTGTAAAATAAAGCCCATAAACATCCAAAAGGGGTAATATAATAGCATGGAACAATAAAAAATTATAGATACGTTGGAGACGTATCAAGCATCCCCAAGCTTAATTCCTGCTCGTCCTCGAGTAGGTAAATGATAAGAACAGAATTTTTGATGTGGAATGCTACCTAGCATAATTCTTAATGTAATTTTCTTTATTATGGCATGAATGTTCAGATCCAAATGATTCAAAATAAAAGTTCATATTGACATAAGAAATAGTAACACTTCAAGCATACTAATCAAAGCAATCATGTCTTCTCAAAATGACATGGCTAAAGAAAGTTCATCCGTACAAAATCATATAGTTAGGCTATGCTTCATTTTCGTCACGCAAAAATGTTCCCAAATTCTACACCCCCGATGACAAGCCAAGCAATTGTTTCGTACTTAAATAATCTCAAACTTTTTCAACTTTCACGCAATACATGAGCGTGAGCCATGGATATAGCACTATGGGTGGAATAGAATATGGTGATGGGGATTGTGTGGAGAAGACAAAAAAGGAGAAAGTCTCACATTGACGAGGGTAATCAACGGGCTATGTAGATGCCCATCAATTGATGTCAACATGAGGAGTAGGGATTGCCATGCAACGGATGCACTAGAGCTATAAATGAATGAAAGGTCAACAAAAGAAAACTAGTGGGTGTGCATCCAACTCGCTTGCTCATGAAGACCTAGGGCATTTCAGGAAGCCCATAGTAGGAATATAGAAGCCAAGTTCTATAATGAAAAATTCCCACTAGTATATGTAAGTGACAACATATGAGACTCGCTATATGAAGAACATGGTGCTACTTTGAAGCACAAGTGTGGAAAAAGAGATAGTAACATTGCCCCTTTTATATATTTTTATTTTTTTATTTTTTTATTTTTTCTTTGGCCTTTCTTTCTTTCTTTCTTTTTGGCCTTTCCCTTTTTTTTCTTTGGGACAATGCTCTAATAATGATGATCATCACACTTTTATTGATACAACCCATGAATTACAACTCGAAACTAGAACAAGATATGAATCTATATGAATGCCTCCAGTGGTGTACCAGGATGGTGCAATGAATCAAGAGTGACATGTATGAAAAATTATGCATGGTGGCTTTGCCACAAATACGATGTCAACTACATGATCATGCAATGGCAGTATGACAAAAGTAATGTATGTTGATACGTCTCCAATGTATCTATAATTTTTGATTGCTCCATGCTACTTTATCTACTGTTTTGGACTATATTGGGCTTTATTTTCCACTTTTATATTACTTTTGGGACTAACCTATTAACTGAGGCCCAGCCCAAAATTGCTGTTTTTTGCCTTTTTCAGTATTTCAAAGAAACATAATATCAAACGGAGTCCAAACGGAATGAAACCTTCAGGAATGTGATTTTCCAACCGAATGTGATCCAGGAGATTTGGACCCTACTCCAAGAAGTGCTAGAGGCGGTCACGAGGGTGGAGGGCTCCCCCTAGGTGTGCCCCCCTACCTCGTGGGCCCCTCGATGCTCCACCAACGTACTCCTTCCTCCTATATATACCTCCGTATCCCCGAACGATCAGAACAGGAGCCAAAAACCTAATTCCACCGCTGCAACCTTCTATATCCACGAGATCCCATCTTGGGGCCTGGAGCTCCGCCGGAGGGGGCATACACCACGGAGGGCTTCGACATCATCACCATAGCCCCTCCGATGAAGTGTGAGTAGTGTACTTCAGACCTTCGGGTCCATAGCTAGTAGCTAGATGGCTTCTTCTCTCTTTTTGGATCTCAATACAATGTTCTCCCCCTCTCTTGTGGAGATCTATTCGATGCAATCTTCTTTTTGCGGTGTGTTTGTTGAGATCGATGAATTGTGGGTTTATGATCCAGTATTATCTATGGAAAATATTTGATTCTTCTCTGAATTCTTTTATGTATGATTGAGTTATCTTTGCAAGTCTCTTCGAATTATCCTTTTTGGTTTGGCCAACTAGATTGGTAGTTCTTGCAATGGGAGAAGTGCTTAGCTTATGGTTCAATCTTGCGGTGTCCTTACCCAGTGACAGAAAGGGTTGCAAGGCACGTATTGTATTGTTGCCACCGAGGATAACAATATGGGGTTTTTATCATATTGCATGAATTTATCCCTCTACATCATGTCATCTTGCTTAAGGCGTTACTCTGTTTTTACTTAATACTCTAGATGCACGCTGGATAGCGGTCGATGAGTGGAGTAATAGTAGTAGATGCAGAATCGTTTTGATCTACTTGTTTTGGACGTGATGCCTATATACATGATCATCACCTAGATATACTCATAACTATGCTCAGTTCTGTCAATTGCTCAACAGTAATTTGTTCACCCACCGTAGAAAATCTATGCTCTTGAGAGAAGCCACTAGTGAAACCTATGGCCCCCGGGTCTATTCTCATCATATCAATCTCTATCACTTTATTTACTTGCTTTGTTTTTACTTTGCCTTTTACTTTTTACTTTGCATCTATCTATCAAAAATACCAAAAATATTATTTATCATCTCTATCAGATCTCACTATCGTAAGTGACCGTGAAGGGATTGGCAACCCCTAATTGCGTTGGTTGCGAGTTGCTATCGTTTTCTGTAGGTACGAGGGACTTGTGCGTGGTCTCCTACTGGATTGATACCTTGGTTCTCAAAAACTGAGGGAAATACTTACGCTAATTTGCTGCATCATCCTCTCCTCTTCGGGGAAATCCAACGCAGTGCTCAAGAGGTAGCAAGAAGAATTTCTGGCGCCGTTGCCGGGGAGGCTCACGCAAGCAAGTCAACCATACCAAGTACCCATCGCAATCCCTATCTCTCGCATTACATTATTTGCCATCTGCCTCTCATTTTCCTCTCCCCCACTTCACCCTTGCCGTTTTATTTGCCCTCTCTTTCCCAATCTCCTCCTCTCTTTCCCGTTGCCTTTTTGTTTGCTCGTGTGTTAGTTTGCTTGCTTGTCATCGTGACTAGCCTCTTATTTTCTCCATTATCTCCCGAGAATTATGTTCTAAATTTTAAGCAAAGGGAGGGAGAAAATCTGAAAGACGCCTGGTATAGAATTTGCAATGCTCAAAATAGATCTACTAGGAAGCAATCTACTTCAGTTCTTCTTCGTAAATTTTACGTAGGTGCTAATCCTTGGTATAGATATATCCTTGATACCATTACCAGATGGAATTTCTTGGGTAGCCATACTTTTGATTCTTATAATGCTTTAATAGATTTATTTGGCTCACCACCTCTTTTGATTAATCGAACTACGTTAACTTTGGAGCATGTTATGCAAAGACTTGAAATTATTGAGAATAAAGTTGCTACCATTGAATCAATTGAAAATCTTGATAAAAAGATCCACAATCAAATTACCCAATACGGATCTAAGGTAGGAATGACTTTCAAAAATATTAAAGAAAAAGATCCCATAGTTAATGAAAAAATAAATCTAGACTCTACAAGAATCGAGAAACTTGAGGGTATCATTACTAACTTGGGAACCGCTTTTTCTTCCGTTCAAAATACTCCAAGTTCATCTACTAAAAATACTAAGCTCATTTATGTTCCTAAGAATAAGGGTGAATCATCTAGTAAGGAAACTGCGGATCTTAAATCTATAAGCGTTCATCCCAATCTTTTTTCCATCATTAAGGAACCTTTTGCTATGAATGAATTTCGATCTTTTGCCTGAAAATTTGTCAATTACTAGAAAGAAAGAAAATTCTAAAGGAGGTAGATGCCTCATTGAAGAATTGCCTACCAAAGATGGCAATACCTAGATCTATCCTTGCTTTTATGCCTAGCTAGGGGCGTGAAACGATAGCGCTTGTTGGGAGGCAACCCAATTTTATTTTGTGGTTTTTGTTTTTGCTTCTGTTTAGGAATAAATAATCCATCTACCTTCTGTTTGGATGTAGTTTTATGTTTTAATTAGTGTTTGTGCCAAGTAGAACCTATATGATAACCTACGATGATAGTTGATTTGATTCTGCTGAAAAACAGAAACTTTGCGCGCACGAATATAATTTTGTTAAATCACAGGAAAGTGATTTTGCGTTGATTCTTTTTGCTTCTGTTCAATAAAAAATTTTTCCAGGACTTCCTATTTTTGTAGAATTTTTAGAGTTCCAGAAGGTTGCGTTAGTTACAGATTGCTACAGACTGTTCTGTTTTTGACAGATTCTGTTTTTCGTGTGTTGTTTGCTTATTTTGATGAATCTATGGCTAGTAAAATAGTTTATAAACCATAGAGAAGTTGGAATACAGTAGTTTTAACACCAATATAAATAAATAATGAGTTCATTACAGTACCTTAAGTAGTCTTTTGTTTTCTTTCTCTAACGGAGCTCACGAGATTTCTGTTGAGTTTTGTGTTATGAAGTTTTCAAGTTTTGGGTGAATTCTTTTGATGGATTATGGAACAAGGAGCGGCAAGAGCCTAATCTTGGGGATGCCCATGGCACCCCCAAGATAATCCAAGTACACCAAAAAGTCAAAGCTTGGGGATGCCTCGGAAGGCACCCCCTCTTTCGTCCACTTCCATCGGTAATTTACTTGGAGCTATATTTTTATTCACCACATGATATGTGTTTTGCTTGGAGCGTCTTGTATTATTTGCGTCTTTGCTTGTTAGTTTACCACAATCATCCTTATGTACACATCTTTTGAGAGAGCCATACATGAATTGGAATTTGTTAGAATACTCTATGTGCTTCACTTATATCTTTTGAGCTTGATAGTTTTGCTCATAGTGCTTCACTTATATCTTTTGAGCATGATAGTTTTTGCTCTAGTGCTTCACTTATATCTTTTAGAGCACGGTGGTGGATTTGTTTTAAAGAAACTATTGATATCTCATGCTTCACTTAGATTATTTTGAGAGTCGTTAATAGCATGGTAATTTGCTTAATGTTAATATACTTAGTGTTCAAGATATGTGAAACTTTCTTTTGAGTGAATTGAATACTAAGATAAGTTTGATGCTTGATAATTGTTTTGAGATATGGAGGTGGTAATATCAAAGTTGTGCTAGTTGATAATTGTGAATTTGAGAAATACTTGTGTTGAAGTTTGCAAGTACCGTAGCATGCACGTATGGTTAAAGTTGTGTAACAAATTTGAAACATGAAGTGTACCCGGCTTGTGCATCCTTATGAGTGGCGGTCGGGGACGAGCGATGGTCTTTTCCTACCAATCTATCCCCCTAGGAGCATGCGTGCAGTACTTGATTTTTGATGGCTTCTAAATTTTTGCAATAAGTATATGAGTTCTTTTGACTAATGTTGAGTCCATGGATTGTACGCACTCTCACCTTTCCACCTTTGCTAGCCTCTTCGGTACCGTGCATTGCCCTTTCTCACCTTGAGAGTTGGTGCAAACTTCGCCGGTGCATCCAAACCCTGTGATACAATACACTCTATCACACATAAACCTCCTTATATCTTCCTCAAAACAGCCACCATACCAACCCATCATGGCATTTCCATAGCCATTCCGATTTATATTGCCATGCAACTTCCATCATCATCATCATGACATACATTACTTTTGTCATATTGCCATTGCATGATCATGTAGTTGACATCGTATTTGTGGCAAAGCCACCATGCATTATTTTCCATACATGTCACTCTTGATTCATTGCACCATCCCGGTACACCGCAGGAGGCATTCATATAGAGTCATAATTTGTTCTAAGTTTCGAGTTGTAATAGTCGAGTTGTAAGAAAAATAAAAGTGTGATGATCATCATTATTAGAGCACTGTCCCAAGTGAGGAAAGGATGATGGAGACTATGATTCCCCCATAAGTCGGGATGAGACTCCGGATGAAAAAAAGAAAAAAAAGCAAGGCCAAAGAAAAAAAAGAAAGGCCCAAAAAAGAGAAAAAAATAAGAGAAAAAGAGAGAAGGGACAATGCTACTATCCTTTTACCACACTTGTGCTTCAAAGTACCACCAAGATCTTCATGATAGAGAGTCTCTCATTTTGTCACTTTCATATACTAGTGGGAATTTTTCATTATAGAACTTGGCTTGTATATTCCAATGATGGGCTTCCTCAAAATGCCCTAGGTCTTCGTGAGCAAGCAAGTTGGATGCAGACCCACTTAATTTCTTTTGTAGAGCTTTCATATACTTATAGCTCTAGTGCATCCGTTACATGGCAATCCCTACTCCTCATGTTGACATCAATTGATGGGCATCTCCATAGCCCGTTGATTAGCCTCGGCAATGTGAGACTTTCTCCTTTTTGTCTTCTCCACACAATCCCCATCATCATATTCTATTCCACCCATAGTGGTATATCCATGGCTCGCGCTCATGTATTGCGTGAAGGTTGAAAAAGTTTGAGATTATTTGAGTATGAAACAATTGCTTGGCTTGTCATCGGGGGTATAGAAGTTGGGAACATCTTTGTGTGACGAAAATGAAACATAGCCTAACTATATGATTTTGTAGGGATGAACTTTCTTTTGCCATGTTATTTTGAGAAGACCTGATTGCTTTGATTAGTATGCTTGAAGTATTATCATTTTTGTGTCAATATGAACTTTTGTCTTAAATCTTTCGGATCTGAATATCCATATCACAAGTAAGAAGATTTATATTGAAATTATGCGAAAGTATCACTCCGCATCAAAAATTCTTCTTTAATCATTTACCTACTCGAGGACGAGCAGGAATTAAGCTTGGGGATGCCTGATACGTCTCCAACGTATCTATAATTTTTGATTGCTCCATGCTACTTTATCTGCTGTTTTCGACTATATTGGGCTTTATTTTCCACTTTTATATTACTTTTGGGACTAACCTATTAACCGGAGGCCCAGCCCAGAATTGTTGTTTTTTGCCTTTTTCAGTATTTCGAAGAAACATAATATCAAACGGAGTCCAAACGGAATGAAACCTTCGGGAACGTGATTTTCCAACCGAACATGATCCAGGAGACTTGGACCCTACTCCAAGAAGTGCCAGAGGCGGTCACAAGGGTGGAGGGCGCACCCCCCTACCTCGTGAGCCCCTCGACGCTCCACCGACGTACTCCTTCCTCCTATATATACCTACGTATCCCTGAACGATCAGAACAGGAGCCAAAAACCTAATTCCACCGCCGCAACCTTCTGTATCCATGAGATCCCATATTGGGGCCTGTTCCGGAGCTCCGCCGGAGGGGCGGCCACCACGGAGGGCTTCTACATCATCACCACAGCCCCTCTGATGAAGTGTGAGTAGTTTACTTCAGACCTTCGGGTCCATAGCTAGTAGCTAGATGGCTTCTTCTCTCCTTTTGGATCTCAATACAATGTTCTCCCCCTCTCTTGTGGAGATCTATTCGATGTAATCTTCTTTTTGCGGTGTGTTTGTTGAGACCGATGAATTGTGGGTTTATGATCGAGTATTATCTATGGAAAATATTTGATTCTTCTCTGAATTCTTTTATGTATGATTGAGTTATCTTTGCAAGTCTCTTCGAATTATCCTTTTTGGTTTGGCCAACTAGATTGGTAGTTCTTGCAATGGGAGAAGTGGTTAGCTTTGGGTTCAATCTTGCGGTGTCCTTACCCAGTGACAGAAAGAGTTGCAAGGCACTTATTGTATTGTTGCCACCGAGGATAACAAGATGGTTTTTTTTATCATATTGCATGAATTTATCCCTCTACATCATGTCATCTTGCTTAAGGCGTTACTCTGTTTTTACTTAATACTCTAGATGCATGCTGGATAGCGGTCGATGAGTGGAGTAATAGTAGTAGATGCAGAGTCGTTTCGATCTACTTGTTTTGGACGTGATGCCTATATACATGATCATTGCCTAGATATACTCATAACTATGCTCAATTCTGTCAATTGCTCAACAGTAATTTGTTCACCCACCGTAGAAAATCTATGCTCTTCAGAGAAGCCACTAGTGAAACCTATGGCCCCCGGGTCTATTCTCATCATATCAATCTCTACCACTTTATTTACTTGCTTTGTTTTTACTTTGCCTTTTACTTTTTACTCTGCATCTATCTATCAAAAATACCAAAAATATTATTTATCATCTTTATCAGATCTCACTATCGTAAGTGACCGTGAAGGGATTGACAACCCCTAATCGCATTGGTTGCGAGTTGCTATCGTTTTGTGTAGGTACGAGGGACTTGTGCGTGGTCTCCCACTAGATTGATACCTTGGTTCTTAAAAACTAAGGGAAATATTTACGCTACTTTGCTGCATCATCCTCTCCTCTTCGGGGAAATCCAACACAGTGCTCAAGAGGTAGCATATGTCATGATGATAAACGGAATGGTGGAAAGTTGCATGGTAATATATCTCGGAATGGCTATGGAAATGCCATAATAGGTAGGTATGGTGGCTGTTTTGAGGAAGATATAAGGAGGTTTATGTGTGATAGAGCGTATCGTATCACGAGGTTTGGATGCACCGGCGAAGTTTGCACCAACTCTCAAAGTGAGAAAGGGCAATGCACGGTACCGAAGAGGCTAGCAATGATGGAAAGGTAAAACTGCGTATAATCCATGGACTCAACATTAGTCTAAAGTACTCATATACTTATTGCAAAAATTTAGAAGTCATCAAAAACCAAGCACTACGCGCATGCTCCTAGAGGGATAGATTGGTAGGAAAAGACCATCGCTCGTCCCCGACCGCCACTCATAAGGATGCACAATCCAAGTACACTTCATGTTTCAAATTTGTTACACAACTTTAACCATACGTGCATGCTACGGGACTTGCTAACTTCAACACAAGCATTCATTAAATTCATAATCACCCAACTAGCATGACTTTAATATCACTACCTCCATATCTCAAAACAATTATCAAGCATCAAATTGATCATAGCATCCAATTCACTTCCTATGATAGTTTTTATTATACCCAACTTGGATGCTCGTCATTCTAGGACCAATTTTACAACCAAAGCAAATACCATGATGTTCTAAAAGACTCTCAAAATAATATAAGTGAAGCATGAGAGACTAACTATTTCTACAAAATTAAGCCACCGCCGTGCTCTAAAAGATATAAGTGAAGCACTAGAGCAAAAACTATCAAGCTCAAAAAGATATAAGTGAAGCACATAGAGTATTCTAGCAAATTCTAATCAAGTGGGCTTCTCTCAAAAGGTGTGTACAGCAAGGATGATTGTGATAAACTAAAAAGCAAAGACTAATATAATACACGACGCTCCAAGCAAAACACATATCATGTGGCGAATAAAAATATAGCTCAAAGTAAATTTACCAATGAACGAAGACGAAAGAGGGGATGCCTTCCCGGGGCATCCCCAAGCTTAGGCTTTTGGCTATCCTTGAATATCTTTGGGTGCCATGGGCATCCCCAAGCTTAGGGTGTGTTTAGTTTCAGTCACGGAGTGAAACGACATGGGTAGGACCCGTTCCTAGGCCTTGTTCCAGCGTTTGGTATATAGATGAAATGGAACCCACTCGTTCCCACCGAACGAATATACCTTGTAAATCCGGAACCGAGCGATACCTCCAAATCGACCGGACCACGCGACACGGGCATCTATTTCTCCTCCCCCTGACTCACACACGCCCTTCAAATCTCAGCGCCGCCACTCCCCCGGCCCCGACTCCCACCTCTCTCCCTCTCCGGCATCGGCTGTCCGTCTCGTCCCCGTCGTCTCTCCTCCTACTCGTCTTTCCCCCGCACAGCCGGCCATCTTCATCTCTACCAGCGTTAGAAGGAGGAGAGGCCATATTGCCATGGACACATTCAGGCAAAGGAAGGAGGAGCGGCCGTCCGATTGCAGGCACATCTGAGCGGCAGAAGCTGCTTGCTGTGCGGCGGCGGCGGCTAAGGAGGAGTGGAGCAGTGGCCATCCTGTAGCAGGCACATCTGCGCGGCGGCAACGGCTAAGGAGGAGTGCAGTAGCGACCAGTTCTGGTGGACAGTGGCAGTGGAAGGAGCCGCAATGACCTGGGCTGTGGCCGTGGCTCGTGGCTGGCCGGGTGGTGGCCTCACCTACAGCAGCGGCGTACACACATCTTGTACTACAGAGGAATTGGCATGCGGCGGCTACGCCAAACTGAATCAGGCTCTGCTCCATTGTGCTCCTGCTCCCTCTTGCGATTTGTGCTTGTTCACGCCTTTGCAATTTGTGCATACCCCATCATTTATTGAGAATCCTTTCCATGTTTGTTTGTAAATAGATTGTGTATAGATTATTGATGTCATTTTATTTGGCATGATTGTGAAGCAAAATACAAACAGTAGGTGACGAAAAAAATGTTGTTTTGATACTTAAATAAAATGCTTTCAAAATAAAATTAATGTTGCATATATTATTGGAAAAGCAAACACTAATTTGGAAACAAATAATTCCATTCCATTCCACCAACTAAACATGGAGATGTAACCGTTCCGTTCCACCTAACTGTTGATACCAAACACAGAGATGGAACCATTCTATTCTTGTGGAATGGAACCATTACATTACATTCCACTTGGTTCTTCAACCAAACACACCCTTAGGCTCTTGCCACTCCTTATTCCATAGTCCATAAAAGCTTTACCCAAAACTTGAAAACTTCACAACACAAAACTCAACAGGAAATCTTATAAGCTCCGTTAGTGAAAGAAAACAAAACCACCACATAAGGTACTATAATGAACTCATTCTTTATTTATTTTGGTGTTAAACCTACTGTATTCCAACTTATCTATGGTTTATAAACTATTTTACTAGCCATAGATGCATCAAAAGAAGCAAACAACACACGAAAAACAGAATCTGTCAAAAAACAGAACAGTCTGTAGCAATTTGTAACTAACGCAAACTTATGGAACTCTAAAAATTCTACCAAAATAGGAAGTCCTGGAAAATTCGTCTATTGATCAGCACCAAAAATAATCAACGCAAAAGCACGTTTCTGTGATTTAACAACTAAATTCGTGCATGCAAAGTTTCTGTTTTTCTGCAGAATCAAATCAACTATCATCATAGGTTATCCTATAGGTTCTACTTGGCACAAACACTAATTAAAAGATAAAAAAACATCTAAACAGAAGGTAGATGCAAGATTTATTACTAAACAGGAACAAAAACAAAAAACACAAAGAAAATTGGGTTGCCTCCCAAGTAGCGCTATCGTTTAACGCCCTTAGCTAGGCATAAAAGTGAAGATAGATCTAAGTAGTGCCATCCTTGGCACTAAATTCATAAGTAGCTCGCATGATAGATTCATAAGGTAATTTGACTTTCTTTCTTGGAAAGTGCTCCATGTCTTTCTTTAATGGAAATTGGAATCTAATATTCCCTTCCTTCATATCAATAATCGCGCCAATCGTTCTAAGGAAAGGTCTACCTAGAATAATAGGGCAAGAAAGATTGCAATCTATATCAAGAACGATAAAATCTACGGGCACCAAATTTCTATTTGCAACGATGAGAACATCATTGATCCTTCCCATTGGCTTTTTAATGGTGGAATCCGCAAGGTGCAAATTTAAAGAGCAATCATGGAAACCTAGAATATCACATAAAGTTTTTGGAATTGTGGAAACACTAGCACCCAAATCACACAAAGCAAAACACTCATGATCTTTAATTCTAATCTTTATAGTAGGTTCCCACTCATCATTAAGTTTTCTAGGTATAGAAACTTCCAAATTAAGTTTTTCATAATAAGATTGCATCAAGGCATCAACGATATGTTTGGTAAAAGCTTTATTTTGACTATAAGAAGGAGGAGAATTAACAACGGAATGCAACAAGGAAATACAACCTTATAAAGAACAATCATCATAATCAAATTCCTTGAAATCCGAGATGGTGGGTTCAATACTTTTTGAAGTCATGACCTCTCCAATCCCACTTTTACCAAATTTAGCATCAGATCTAAAAACTCCGAATTCTTGGGACGCCTTCTAGGTAAAGTTGACTCATCTTCAGTCCCATAATTATCAAGATTTATATTGCAAAACAAAGATCTAATAGGAGACACATCAATAACTTTAAGATATTCATCATTATTTTCATGGAAACTAGAAGAACACGCCTTTATAAAGCAATCTTTTTTAGCACGCAATCTAGCGGTTCTTTCCTTGCACTCATCAATGGAAATTCACATGGCTTTGAGAGACTCATTGATATCATGCTTAGGGGAAGAAGATCTAAGTTTAAGAGAATCAACATCAAGCGAAAGTCTATCAACGTTCCTAGCCAAATCATCAACTTTGAGCAATTTTTCCTCAAGCAAAGCATTAAAATTCTTTTGAGAAATCATAAATTCTTTCACACTATTCTCAAAATCAGAGGGCATCTTATTAAAATTACCATAAGAATTATTGTAGAAATTTCCATAATTATTAGAGGAATTACTAGGGAACGATCTAGCATTAAAGTTTCCTCTACAAGCATTGTTTCCAAAACTATTCCTACCAACAAAATTCACATCCATAGATTCATTATTATTCTCAATCAAAGTAGACAAAGGCATATCATTGGGATCAAGAGGAGTATTTTTAGTAGCAAACAATTTCATAAGTTCATCCATCTTTCCACTCAAAACATTGATTTCTTCTATAGAATGCACTTTTTTACTAGAAGATCTTTCGGTGTGCCATTGAGAATAATTAGCCATAATATTATCAAGAAGTTTTGTAGCATCTCATAACATGATTTCCATAAACGTGCCTCCCGCGGCCGAATCTAAGAGATTTCTAGAAGCAAAGTTCAAACCGGCATAAAATTTTTGTATGATCATCCATAAATTCAAACCATGAGTAGGGCAATTGTGAATCATCAATTTCATTCTTTCCCAAGATTGGGCAACATGCTCATGATCAAGTTGTTTAAAATTCATAATATCGTTCCTAAGAGTGATAATCTTAGCAGGAGGAAAATACTTAGAGATAAAAGCATCTTTGCACTTGTTCCAAGAATCAATACTATTTTTAGGCAAAGACGAAAACCAAACTTTAGCACAATCTCTAAGTGAAAACAGAAATAACTTGAATTTAACAATATCGTTATCCATATCTTTCTTCTTTTGCGTATCACACAAATCAACAAAGTTGTTTAGATCAGTAGCGGCATCTTCACTAGGAAGGCCGGCGAATTGATCCTTCATAACAAGATTCAGCAAAGCAGTATTGATTTCATAAGACTCAACATCATTAAGAGGAGCAATCGGAATACTAAGGAAATCATTATTATTGGTATTCGAGAAATCACACAATTTGGTATTATCTTGCGCCATGGCGACAAGTAATCCAACACACGAGCAAACAGAAAAAGGCAAGCGAAAAGAGAGCAGGAGATTGGGAAAGAGAGGGCGAATAAAACGGCAAGGGTGAAGTGGGGGAGAGGAAAACGAGAGGCACATGGCAGATAATGTAAATGCGAGGGAGATGAGTTTGTGATGGGTACTTGGTATGTCTTGACTTGAGCGAAGACCTCCCCGGCAATGGCGCCAGAAAACCTTCTTGCTACGTCTTGAGCTTGCATTGGTTTTCCTTGAAGAGAAAAGGGTGATGCAGCAATAGTAGCGTAAGTATTTCCCTCAATTTTTGAGAACCAAGGTATCAATCCAGTAGGAGGCTCCTCAAAAGTTCCACGCACCTACACAAACAAACAAAGAACTCGCAACCAACGCAATAAAGGGGTTATCAATCCCTTCACGGCCACTTGCGAAAGTGAGATCTAATAGAGATAGTATGATAATATAGATGCAAAATGTAAAGATGCAAATAAAAGTAAATTGGAAGCAAATATGATAAGAGATAGACCCGGGGGCCATAGGTTTCACAAGTGGCTTCTCTCAAGATAGCATAAGTATTACGGTGGGTGAACAAATTACTATCGAGCAATTGATAGAAAAGTGAATAGTTATGAGATTATCTAGGCATGATCATGTATATAGGCATCACGTCCGTGACAAGTAGACTGACTCCTGCCTGCATCTACTACTACTACTCCACACATCGACTGACTCATACCTGCATCTAGAGTATTAAGTTCATAAGAACAGAGTAACACCTTAAGCAAGATGACACGATGTAGAGGGATAAACTCATGCAATATGATATAAAAACCATCTTTTTATCCTCGATGGCAACAATACAATACGTGCCTTGCAACCCTTTCTGTCACTGGGTAAGAACACCGCAAGATTGAACCCAAAGCTAAGCACTTCTCTCATGGCAAGAAAGATCAATCTAGTATGCCAAACCAAACTGATAATTCGAAGAGACTTGCAAAGATAACTCAATCATACATAAAAGAATCCAGAGGAGATTCAAATATTTCTCGTAGACAAACTTGATCATAAACCCATAATTCATCGGATCTCAACAAACACACCGCAAAAAGAGTTTACATCGAATAGATCTCCACAAGAGAGGGGGAGAACATTGTATTTAGATCCAAAAAGAGAGAATAAGCCATCTAGCTAATAACTATGGTCCCGAAGGTCTGTGGTAAACTACTCACAACTCATCGGAGGGGCTATGGTGTTGATGTAGAAGCCCCCGTGGTCGATTCCCCGTCCGGTGGAGCGCCGGCGAAGGCTCCAAGATGGGATCTCCTGGATACAGAAGGTTACGGTGGTGGAGTATGTGTTTCGTTGGCTCCCTGGATGTTTTCGGGGTACGTAGGCTTATATAGGAGGAAGAAGTACGTCGGTGGCCGCCCGAGGGGCCCACGAGACAGGGGGCACGCCCTACCCTCTCATGGCCGCCTCGGCTGCTTCTTGACTTTCACTCCAAGTCCTCTGGATCACGTTCGTTCCAAAAATCATGCTCCCGAAGGTTCCATTCCGTTTGGACTCCGTTTGATATTCCTTTTCTTCGAAATACTGAAATAGGCAAAAAAACAGCAATACGGGCTGGGCCTCCAGTTAGTAGGTTAGTCCAAAAAATGATATAAATGTGTAAAATAAAGCCCATAAACATCTAAAAGGGGTAATATAATAGCATGAAACAATCAAAAATTATAGATACGTTGGAGACGTATCAGCCGACAGTGGTGATATTAGAGTCATGCTAGTTGGGTAATTGTGTATTTAAAGAATACTTGTGTTGAAGTTGGCAAGTCCCGTAGCATGCACGTATGGTAACCGTTGTGTAACTAATTTGAAACATGAGGTGTTCTTAGATTGTTCATCCTTATGAGTGGCGGTCGGGGATGAGCGATGGTCTTTTCCTACCAATCTATCCCCCTAGGAGCATGCGCGTAGTGCTTAGTTTTTGATGACTTGTAGATTTTTGCAATAAGTATATGAGTTCTTTATGACTAATGTGAGTCCATGGATTATGCGCACTCTTACCCTTCCATCATTGCTAGCCTCTTTGGTACCGTGCATTGCCCTTTCTCACCTTGAGAGTTGGTGCAAACTTTACCGGTGCATCCAAACCCCGTGATACGACACGCTTTATCACACATAAACCTCCTTATATCTTCCTCAAAACAACCACCATACCTACCTATTATGGCATTTCCATAGCCATTCCGAGATATATTGCCATGCAACTTTCCACCATTCCGTTTATCATGACACGCATCATCATTGTCATATTGCCTTGCATGATCATGTAGTTGACATCGTATTTGTGGCAAAGCCACCTTCATAATTTTTCATACATGTCACTCTTGATTCATTGCCCATCCCGGTACACCGCCGGAGGCATTCATATAGAGTCATATCTTGTTCTAGTTTTGAGTTGTAATTCATGAGTTGTAAATAAATAGAAGTGCGATGATCATCATTATTAGAGCATTGTCCCTTATAAAAAAAGGCCAAAAAGAAAAAAAAATAAAGGCCCAAAAGAAAAAAAAGGAAAAAAAAGAAAAAAAAGGGGGACAATGTTACTATCTCTTTCCACACTTGTGCTTCAAAGTAGCACCATGTTCTTCATATGGAAAGTCTCATTTGTTGTCACTTTCATATAATAGTGTGAATTTTTCATTATAGAACTTGGCTTGTATATTCCAACAATGGGCTTCCTCAAAATGCCCTAGGTCTTTGTGAGCAAGCAAGTTGGATGCACACCCACTTAGTTTCTTTTGTTGAGCTTTCATACATTTATAGCTCTAGTGCATATGTTGCATGGCAATCCCTACTCCTCATGTTGACATCAATTGATGGGCATCTCCATAGCCTGTTGATTATCCTCGTCAATGTGAGACTTTCTCTTTTTTTATCTTCTCAACACAACCTCCATCATCATATTCTATTCCACCCATAGTGCTATATCCATGGCTAACGCTCATGTATTGCATGAAAGTTGAAAAAGTTTGAGATTACTTAAGTATGAAACAATTGCTTGGCTTGTCATCTGGGGTGTGCAAGATGAGAGCATTCTTGTGTGACGAAAATGGAGCATGACCAAACTATATGATTTTGTAGGGATGAACTTTCTTTAGCCATGCTATTTTGAGAAGACATGATTGCTTTGTTAGTATGCTTGAAGTATTAATATTTCTTATGTCAATATGAACTTTTATTTTGAATCATTTGGAGCTGAACATTCATGCCATAGTAAAGAAAATTACATTAAGGATTATGCTAGGTAGCATTCCACATCAAAAATTATGTTTTTATCATTTACCTACTCGAGGACGAGCAGGAATAAATCTTGGAGATGCTTGATACGTCTCCAACGTATCTACAGTTTTTTATTGTTCCATGTTATTATATTACCAGTTTTGAATGTTTATGGGCTTTACTTTACACTTTTATATCAATTTTGGGACTAACCTACTAACCGGAGGCCCGGCCCGAATTGCTATTTTTTTTGCCTATTTCAGTGTTTCAAAGAAAAGGAATATCAAATGGAGTCCAAATGGAATGAAACCTTTCGGAGCGATCTTTTCAGAACAAACGCAATCCAGGAGACTTGAAGTGGGTGTCAAGCTGTAAACAAGGCGGCCACGAGGGTGCCCGGCGCGCCCTAAGGGCGTGGGCGCGCCCCCACCCTCGTGGCCCCCTCATTGCTCCACTGACGTACTTCCTTCTCCTATATATACTCCCGTACCCTGAAAACATCCAGGAGCACCACGAAAAGCTAATTCCACCGCTGCAACCTTCTGTATCCGCGAGATCCCATCTTGGAGCCTTCGTCGGCGCTCCGCCGGAGGGGGAATCGACCATGGAGGGCCTCTACATCATCTCCAAGGCCTCTCCATCGGGTCCGTAGGTATTAGATAGATGGCTTCTTCTCTCTCTTTGAATCTCAATACAAAGTTCTCTTCGATCTTCTTGGAGATCTATTCGATGTAACTCTTTTTGCGGTGTGTTTGTCGAGATCCGATGAATTATGGGTTTATGATCAAGTTTATCTATGAGAAATATTTGAATATCCTCTGAATTCTTTTATGTATGATTGGTTATCTTTGTAAGTCTCTTTGAATTATCAGTTTGGTTTGGCCTACTAGATTGATCTTTCTTGCAATGGGAGAAGTGCTTAGCTTTGGGTTCAATCTTGCTGTGTCCTTTCCCAGTGACAGCAGGGGCAGCAAGGCACGTATTGTATTGTTGCCATCGAGGATAAAAAGATGGGGTTTATATCATATTGATTGAGTTCATCCCTCTACATCATGTCATCTTGCCTAATGCGTTGCTCTATTCTTATGAACTTAATACTCTAGATCCATGCTGGATAGCAGTCGATGTGTGGAGTAATAGTAGTAGATGCAGAATCGTTTCCATCTACTTGTCGCGGACGTGATGCCTATATAAATGATCATTCTAGATATTCTCATAACTATGCACTTTTCTATCAATTGCTTGACAGTAATTTGTTCACCCACCGTAATACTTATGCTATCTTGAGAGAAGCCACTAGTGAAACCTATGGCCCCGGGGTCTATCTTTTATCATATAAGTTTTCCATCTACTTTTATTTGCATCTTTTACTTTCTAATCTATATCATAAAAATTCCAAAAATATTTATCTTATCTTATTATCTCTATCAGATCTCACTTTTGCAAGTTACCGTGAAGGGATTGACAACCCCTTTATCGGTTGGTTGCGAGGTTCTTGTTTGTTTGTGTAGGTGCATGGAATTTTGAGGAGCCTCCTACTAGACTGATACCTTGGTTCTCAAAAACTGAGGGAAATACTTACGCTACTTTGCTGCATCACCCTTTCCTCTTCAAGGGAAAACCAACGCAGTGCTCAAGAGGTAGCAGTCTCTTTGAGTTTCGTAGTCCTGCATCTAGGCATGATATCATGGATCATCCGCCTTATGATCTTGGCAATGGTCACTTTGTTCGGTTCATACCCCATGATCAAGGCATTATCATAGAGCTACTCAAGGTTTTCGTCGTGGTTGGATTATTGTGTTGGGGATACCTTTGGATTATCGTATAACTTAATATATTTCAGATGCAATTAGCACTTTTGGTCATTTTCATCTATGGCATTAGGAGGATCCTAGGATGGTTAGGACACTAGTCTATGCTTCCTTCCCCTGCCCTGAGCAAGTTCCTAGAGATGTAGTGTATCGTGAATATGCTGATTTTGGTGCTACTCGTATATCTTGGACTGCTCTAGTTTATGTTCTTTTCTGCGGAGTTTGCTGATATTCTACCTGGTGACGAAGATCAGATGCATATGAACAGCAACCCGCACCCGCTGCCTGGTAACCTGTAGTTTGACAATACCACTTGGCCAATCTTTAACAACAAAACAAACGGTGCCGCCTCTTTCTTTGTTTCAAAAAATAAATGAAGAAAAGTGGCCGCCCCCAGTTTCGACGATTCTCGGGCATACACATATATACTGAATGAAATTTGCCCTAGGGGCAATAATAAAGTTGTTATTTATATTTCCTTGTAGCATGATAAATGTTTATTATTCATGCTAGAATTGTATTAACCGGAAACTTGATACATGTGTGGATAGATAGACAAAACACAGTGTCCCTAGTATGCCTCTACTAGACTAGCTCGTTAATCAAAGATGGTTAAGTTTCCTAACCATAGACATGTGTTGTCATTTGATGAACAGGATCACATCATCAGGAGAATGATGTGATGGACAAGACTGATACGTCACCAACGTATCTATATTTTTTGATTATTCCATGCTTTTATATTGCCCGTTTTGGATGTTTATGGGCTTTACTTTGCACTTTTATATCATTTTTGGGACTAACCTACTAACCGGAGGCCCAGCCTGTATTGCTGTTTTTTTGCCTATTTTAGTGTTTCAAAGAAAAGGAATATCAAACAGAGTCCAAACGGAATGAAACCTTCAGGAGCGATCTTTTTGGAACAAATGTGATCCAGAGGACTTGGAGTGGAAGTCAAGAAACAACCGAGGCAGCCACAAGGGTGCCCGGCGCCCCCCTAGGGCTGGGCGCGCCGCCCACCCTGGTGGTCCCCTCGGGCATCCATCGACCTACTTCTTCCTCCTATATATATACCCATGTACCCCGAAAACATCAGAAGCGACCACGAAAACTATTTCCAGCATCGTAACCTTTTGTATCCGCGAGATCCCATCTTGGAGCCTTCATCGGCGCTCCGCCGGAGGGGGAATCGACCATGGAGGGCTTCTACATCAACACCATAGCCTCTCCGATGAGTTGTGAGTAGTTTACCATAGACCTTTGGGTCCATAGTTATTAGCTAGATGACTTCTTCTCTCTCTTTGAATCTCAATACAAAGTTCTCCTCGATCTTCTTAGAGATCTATTCAATGTAACTCTTTTTGCGGTGTGTTTGTAGAGATCTAACGAATTGTGGGTTTATGATCAAGTTTATCTATGAGAAATATTTGAATCTCCTCTGAATTCTTTCATGTGTGATTAAGTTATCTTTGCAAGTCTCTTCGAATTATCAGTTTGGTTTGGCCTACTAGATTGATCTTTCTTGCAATGGGAGAAGTGCTTGGCTTTGGGTTCAATCTTGTGGTGTCCTTTCCCAGTGACAGTAGGGGCAACAAGGCACGTATTGTATTGTTGCCATCGAGGATAAAAAGATGGGGTTTATGTCATATTGCATGAGTTTATCCCTCTACATCATGTCATCTTTCTTAATGCGTTACTCTGTTCTTTATGAACTTAATACTCTAGATGCATGCTGGATAGCGGTCGATGTGTGGAGTAATAGTAGTAGATGCAGGCAAGAGTCAGTCTACTTGTCACGGACGTGATGCCTATATACATGACCATGCCTAGATAATCTCATAATTATTCGCTTTTCTATCAATTGCTCGACAGTAATTTGTTCACCCACCGTAATACTTATGCTATCTTGAGAGAAGCCACTAGTGAAACCTATGGCTCCCGGGTCTATCTCTTATCATATAAGCTTTCAGTCTACTTTGTTTTGCATCTTTACTTTTCCAATCTATATCATAAAGTACCAAAAATATATTTATATTATCATACTATCTCTGTCAGATCTCACTTTCCCAAGTGGCCTTGAAGGGATTGACAACCCCTTTATTGCGTTGGTTGCGAGTTCTTGTTTGTTTGTGTAGGTGCGTGGGACTTTTGAGGAGCCTCCTACAAGATTGATACCTTGGTTCTCAAAAACTGAGGGAAATACTTATGCTACTATTGCTGCATCACCCTTTCCTCTTCAAGGAAAACCAACGCAAGCTCAAGACGTAGCAAGAAGGATTTATGGCACCGTTGCCGGGGAGGACTTCGCTCAAGTCAAGACATACCAAGTACCCATCACAAATGCATCTCCCTCGCACTAACATTATTTGTCGTTTGCCTCTCGTTTGCCTCTCCCCCACTTCACCCTTGCTGTTTTATTCGCCCTCTCTTTCCCAATCTCCTCTCTCTTTCGCTTGTCTTTTGTTTGCTCGTCGTTATGGCTAGTCCTCCTATCCTCGTTATTACTCCCGAACATGAAATTCTTAATTTTAAGCAAAGGGAGGGAGAAAATCTAAAAGATGCTTGCATAGAATTTGCAATGCTCAAAATAGATCTACTAGGAAGCTATCCACTTCCGTTCTTCTTTGCAATTTTTATGTAGGCATTACTCCTTGGAATAGATGCATTCTTTATACCATTACCGGAGGGAATTTTTTGGATAGCCATACCTTTGATGCTTATAAAGTTATGTTAGATTTGTTTGGTTCTCCTCCTCTCTTGGTAAATGGGACTATTTTAACTCTAGAACATGTGATGCAACGGCTTGAGATTATTGAAAATAAAATTGCCACTGTTGAGTTAATTGAAAATTTAGATAAAAAGATTCATAACAAAATTACCCAATATGGATCTAGGGTTGGAGTTACTTTGAAATTTTTTAAGGAGAAAGAAAATATAACTAATGAAAGAATAGATCTAGATTCTACGAGAATCGGTAAACTTGAAGATATTATTACCAACTTAGGGTCGGCCTTTTCTTCCGTGAAAAATACTCCAAATCCACCTACCAAAACTGCCAAATTCTTTTTTGTTCCTAAAAATAAGGGTGAATCTTCTAATAAGGGAAATGCGGATCTTAAATCAATAAGTGTTCATCCCAATTGTCTCTCTATCATTAAGGAACCTTTTGCTACAAATGAATTTCTTGAATTCTTGACTAAGGGTTTAATCATTGCTAAAAAGGGAGAATCCCCTAAAGACTATAAGTGCTCTATTGAGGAATTAGATGCCAAATATGGCACTACTTAGATCTATCCTCGCTTTTATGCCTAGCTAGGGGCGTTAAACGATAGCGCTAGTTGGGAGGCAACCCAATTTTATTTATGTTTTTTTGTTTTTTCTTCTGTTTAGTAATAAATTTATCATCTACCTTCTGTTTAGGTGTGTTTTTATGTTTTAGTTAGTGTTTGTGCCAAGTAGAACCTATAGGATATCCTATGGTAATAGTTAATTTGATTCTGCTGAAAAACAAAAACTTTGCGCGCATGAAAATAATTTTAGTAATTCACAGAAACATGCTTTTGCATTGATTTTTTTCTATAGATCAATAGACAAATTTCCCAGGACTTCCTATTTTGGTAGGATTTTTAGAGTTCCAGAAGTATTCGAGAGTTATAGATTGCTACAGACTGTTCTGTTTTTGACAGATTCTGTTTTTTGTGTGTTGTTTGCTTATTTTGATGCATCTATGGCTAGTATGTAGGGGTATGAACCATAGAGAAGTTGGAATACAGTAGGTTTAACACCAATATAAATAAAAAATGAGTTCATTACAGTACCTTATGTGGTGGTTTTTCTTTCTTGCACTAACGGAGCTCATGAGATTTCCTGTTGAGTTTTGTGTTGTGAAGTTTTCAAGTTTTGGGTAAAGATTTGATGGATTATGGAATAAGGAGTGGCAAGAGCCTAAGCTTGGGGATGCCCATGGCACCCCAAGATATTCAAGGATAACCAAAAGCCTAAGCTTGGGGATGCCCCGGAAGGCATCCCCTCTTTCGTCTTCATCTATCGGTAACTTTACTTGGAACTATATTTTTATTCGCCACATGATATGTGTTTTACTTGGAGCGTCTTGTATGATATTAGTCTTTGATTTTTAGTTTTTGTAAGTGCATCTAGTGCCACCCCTAGTTGGTTTTGGAGTATTGACGACAAAGTTGGTTGAGGGACTAATGCGTTTGTGAGAATTGCAGGATAACGCAGGTAGTGTCCCTCATTGATTCGGTTTACCTACCGGAGATGACCCCTAAAAATGTATGAAGACATTGAAGACAATGGTGTTATGAGAAGATATTCATATTGAAGACTATGACATGAGAAGACATTGCCTGAAGACTATGGAGCGCAAAGACTGTGTGGTTTCGTTGCTTCCTTTTCTTCTTTGTTGAGTCATAGGAACCACCGTACTGTTAAGTGGGGTCCAAGTGAACTAAGTCAGAGTGATTGAAGTGATGCTCAACTCAAATCCTATGTCTTCGAGCGAAGACAATGAGAGCAAACCTTATCCAGAGCTGGATGAGTCAGCTTTGCTTGTAGCCCAAGTAAAGTTGCCACGTGTGTTTGAAATCTGACCGTTGGAACACGTGTCAGTTCCTTAGTGACCCAGGGTCATTTTGGACAAATCAGGTCGGGTTGCCTAGTGGCTATAAATAGCCCACCCCTACACCATAAATTGGTGGCTGCTCAAAGTTTGTACACGACTTTTGTCGTTTGAGAGCAACCCACCTCGAAGCATTTGAGAGAGAGAAATCCTTGCGAGGACAAAGCCCAAACACCCAGAGCCAAAGAGTGTTAGGCATCACTGAAGTCTTTCTGTCTGTGTGACCGGAAGACTTATTACACTTGAGGACGGTGAATCCTCCAGCCAGTTAGGCGTCGCGTTCTGAGCATCCAAGAGTCATTGTGGATTGCCGGTGAACGAAGTCTGTGAAGGTTTGGAAGTCTCCCTTGAAGACTTACCAGAGTGATTGGGCGAGGACTGGGTGTCCTTAGCTCAAGGGGAATAAGGTGAAGACACGGTCTTCTGAGTTAAATCTCAGCCTCCCTAACCAGACGTACAGTTGTCATAGCAACTGGAACTCGTCCAACAAATCCTGTATCTTCAACAAGCAACTGGTTCTATCCCTTCCCAACGTTACTTTAGTTTGTCTTCATGAAGTCATTGCCTATCTATGTATCTGTTTGACTTCATTGCTTCACTACTACTGTTGATTGGCTTCATACTATCTTCCATTCTGATCCTTACTACCTAGCTGCTATTAGTCCCGTACTTTCATATCTTTGTATACTTGACTATGGCTTGCTTTGGGTAGTTTATCTTCCACTGCATTACAATTAGGTCATTTCTGTTGTTTGTCTTTGAAACTTCCAAGTTTTGAAGACTTTCATATAAATCGCCTATTCACCCCCCTCTAGTCGATAGTAGCACTTTCAATTGGTATTAGAGCAAGGTACTCCCTTGTTCTGTGTGATTTGGTTTAACCACCTAGAGTTTCAGCTATGTCGACTGCAGGGATAATCAAGGTCTCCGCTGCTTGCCCCGTGTTCGATGGAACTGAATATCCCTACTGGAAGAATAAGATGCGTATGCATCTTGAAGCCATTGATGTCGATCTCTGGTATGTCGTCAAGAATGGCGTTCCCAAAACTGGTGAAGGTGTCACCCCCACTAATGTCAAGAAGTTCATTCAACTGGATTCTACTGCAAAGAACATCATCTGTGGTCATCTGACCAAAGGACAGTATGGCTGTGTGAGTGCTCTGGAAACGTCGAAGCTAGTCTGGGACTGGCTATCCAAGGTCAACGAAGGCATCACAACCCAGAGAGATCAAAGAATCAGTGTTCTTCGCAACCTCTTCAACCGCTTCAAGAGAAACAATAATGAAAATGTCCAGCTCACGTTTGATCGCCTCACTGATATCACAAATGAACTTCAAGCTCTTGGCGCAACTGAGATTACCAAGCATGATATCGTCAAGACACTGCTGAGATCACTTGACAGCTCCTTTGACACCCTTGCCCTCATGATACAAGAACGCCCTGACTTCAAGACACTCGATCCGTCTGATATACTTGAGAGGCTCAACACACATGAGTTCCAGCTTTCTGAGAAAAGAGATATCTATGGTCCCAATTATGGCCGAACTCGCGCCTTGAAGGCAAAAGTGGTTTCCTCATTTGAAGAAGAATCTGACTGCGGTTCTGATAATCCTGAAGACATTGGAAAGGAACTTGCCATGCTTGTGAAGAAGTTTCAGAGGTTCACCAAGAAGAAGGGCTTCAGAAAGTCTTCATGATCTAGCTCCAAGAATGATGAAGCTTCCACCCATGACCACAAGAAGAGAACCTGCCACAAGTGCAAGAAACCTGGTCACTACATATCTGAGTGTCCACAGTGGGACAATGAGAAGAAGAAGAAGAAGAAGAGCAAGGAATATGATTCTGATGACAAGAAGAAGAAGAAATCCTCAAAGTCTTCTTCCAAGTCTTCATCACACAAGAAGAGCTCATCAGGCAAGGCTCGTGCCTTTGTAGGCAAGGAAATGGATTCAGAGGAGGAGTCTGCTTCTGAGGAGGCGGAGGTGGAATCTGGAGAGGAGTCCGACCCTGGCGTTGCAAGTCTGGCTCTAGCCACAGCCTATGTTGCCAAGTCCATCTTCAACACTGAAGGCAATGACTTCCACACCAACGCTGAAGCTGATGACATGGATGATCCTGCTCCCACCTACTGCTTCATGGCACGTGGTGCCAAGGTAAAATCACGCGATGCTTACTTTCAAACATCAAGTGAAGATGACTCTGATTGCGAATCCAAACCCAGCTACAAAACACTTGCTAAAATTGCTACTGAACAACAAAGGGCTATGGAACATACTCAAAAACTGTTCGACAAAAGCGATGACCTGTTGGACGCAGAAATGACACATTCACAGTCCTTAGTAGAAGACATAAAAAATCTTCATGCTAAGTACCAAGAACTTGAAAGTCTTCATGAGACGCTCTCAACCACATATGAAAAGCTCTCCTATGATTATCTTCAAAGGAAGCAAGAGCTTGAGAAATTGAAAGCGACTCATGAAGATCTTCAAAAAGAGAATGAGACACTTCGCGCTCAACAGATCAGTCCCGCTCAGGATGGATTTGAACCACCATGTCTAAAATGAATTGAGCGTGATAATGCTACATCTGTTGCTGAATGTTCCACTGCTGCTGCTATTTCATTGTCTTCAACTACTGATGTGGTTACTAACCCCTCTGTGGAGGATACCACTACTATTGCTGATGAAAATGCTAGGTAGAAGACATTGCTTGAAACGGGGATGTACAAAATTTTGAAGGGACATCAGACACTCTGCGATGTCCTCAAAAAGCAGATTCTGAACCGAAACCCTAGGAAAGAGGGTGTTGGGTTCGAGAGGAAAATGAATGCTGATGGTTCCTACTGGAAGCCTGAGCAGTATCCCAAAACCACTTGGGTTGCTGCCAAGGAACCTTCAGTGGATCCATCCACTTTATCTGGATTTACCTGTGCTAATCCTATTATCATTGATGAATCCTTTGATGCAAACTATAAACTGTTCAAAAATTAGAATGGTGAAGTGTTTGCCAGGTATATTGGTACTAACTGCAAGAATGGACCTCCTATGAAGAAGATCTGGGTTCCCAAAAGCTGCCTTGAGAATCTTCCAGTGAATGTCATCATGACACCACCAGGGAAGAAGACAAACCCCAGACCAAAGGCATCATATGGTCCAACGGCTTCATACGAACACATGACTCACTTGAGTCACCCTAACGCCAATGTTTTGTAGGGAAACCATACTCAGACTCATGAATATGAGCATGTGTCTTCAAACCGCTATTTTCATAGAACTAAGAACTTTTCTGCTTATTCACATGAGTATCATTCATCTCCTACAAGGCTATTTGCTAGGGCTTCAAAGCCAAAATTCTCAGATGCTGCACTTAGACTCATTGCTTCTAAGCCACCCCTGAAAATGTGGGTGGTGAAGAAGAACTAACTCTCTTTTGCAGAAAACGGTCTCCAGCCAGTAATCAATGGCGTCCGATACTATTGCTGGGGACCTAAAACTCATTTAGGACGCACGCTAAAGTGTCATTCTATATACTTCAAATCTGAATCTCTTATCAGTCAGACTATGTCCTAACTTTGA
Source organism: Triticum dicoccoides (assembly GCF_002162155.2). Classification (NCBI taxonomy): domain Eukaryota; kingdom Viridiplantae; phylum Streptophyta; class Magnoliopsida; order Poales; family Poaceae; genus Triticum; species Triticum dicoccoides. Next base: position 622,832,546 of record NC_041383.1, read on the forward strand.
TATAAGCTGTGACTGTCCCTATATGTGTCAAATGCTTATGCTTCACAACACTGTTGTGAAGCCTATTCTCCTAACTGCACTGTAGGGTACATCACCAAAAGCTTCAGAATGGATTATGGACAGTGGATGCACAAATCATATGACTGGTGATCGAAGTCTTCTCATGGACTCAACCTTACGTCCATCCGACAAGAGTCACATTACATTTGCTGACACAGGTAAAAGCAAAGTATTGGGTCTAGGTAGAGTTGCAATCTCAAAGGATCAACACATGGATAAAGTGATGCTTGTTGAATCCCTTAGTTTCAACTTAATGTCTGTATCAATGCTTTGTGACTTGAACATGATTGTGATATTTGGAAAATATCGTTGCCTTGTGCTAATGAAATCTGACAAATCTCTAGTCTTTGAAGGGTATCGAAAAGATGATCTATACATGGTAGATTTCTCAACAGGTCCACAGCTTGCCATATGTCTTCTCACAAAAGCTTCAGAATGCTGGCTCTGGCATCGAAGGCTAGGGCATGCGGGCATGAGGAATTTGCACTCACTTGTCAAGAAGAAGCATGTCATAGGCATCAAAGATGTCAAGTTCAAAAAGGATCATCTGTGTGGTGCCTGTGAAGCTGGAAAGATGACAAGGGCAAAGCACCCTTCGAAGACAATCATGACAACATCTCAACCCTTCGAGCTGTTACACATGGACTTATTTGGACCTACTCACTACTCCACCCTCACAACAACTGCCTGTCTCTATGGCTTCGTCATTGTTGATGACTACTCAAGATACACATGGGTTCATATAATTCTTTACAAGACTGAAGTGCAAGATGTCTTCAGGCGCTTCGCAAATCGAGCAATGAACAATTATGGCGTGAAGATCAAGCACATCAGAAGTGACAATGGCATTGAATTCAAGAACACTGGACTTGATCTGTATCTGGATACAATGGGAATCACTCATGAATTCTCTGCTCCATACACACCTCAGCAAAATGGCATCGTTGAGCGCAAAATAGAACCCTCATTGAGATGGATCGAACAATGCTAGATGAGTACAAGACACCAAGAAAGTTCTGGCCTGAAGCTATTGATACAACATGTCACGTCATCAACCGTGTGTACATGCATAAGCTTCTGAACAAAACATCTTATGAGCTCCTTACTGGCAAGAAGCCAAACATCAGTTACTTCAGAGTATTTGGAGCTAGATGCTAGATCAAGGATCCCCATCACAAGTCAAAATTTACACCTAAGGCCCACGAAGGCTTCATGCTTGGCTATGGAAAGGATTCACACTCCTACAAAGTCTTCAACCTTTATCTCTACAAAATCGTTGAAATTGTGGATGTGAAATTTGATGAAACCAATGGTTCACAGAGAGAGATTCTGCCAAGTACACTAGATGAAGCTCCTTCAAACGAGTCTATCAAGCTGATGGGAACTGGTGAAATCATGCCCTCTGAAGCACAGCCTGAAGAGGAACTTATCATCTCTGCACCAAATCAACCTGAAGACAATGCTCAGACCAAAGACAATCCTCCCAATGATGACAATGATCAGCCAGAGCAAAATCTTCGTCCTGTTCATCCTCGTGTTGCAAATGAAGTTCAAATAGAGAAGATAATTGACAGCATCAATGCACCTGGTCCGCTCACTCAATCAAGAGCAACACAGCTAGCAAACTTCTGTGGGCACTTTTCATTTGTGTCAATATCAGAACCCAAGAAAGTTGCTGAAGCTTTTATGGAACCTGAATGGATTCAAGCCATGCAAGAAGAACTTCAACAGTTCAAACTGAATAATGTCTGGGAACTCGTCAAGCGACCTGATCCTCGCAAGCATAATATTATTGGAACAAAGTGGATATATCGAAACAAGCAAGATGAGCATGGTCAAGTCGTCAGAAACAAAGCACGTCTTGTGGCTCAAGGATATACTCAAATTGAAGGAATTGACTTCGATGAAACATTTGCTCCTGTTGCTAGACTTGAAGCTATTCGCATACTGCTAGCCTACGCTAATCATCACAACATCTTGCTATATCAAATGGATGTAAAGAGTGCATTTCTCAATGGCAAGATTGAAGAAGAAGTATATATCGCACAACCACCTGGCTTTGAAGATCCAAAACATCCTGATATGGTGTACAAGCTAAACAAAGCACTATATGGCCTCAAACAAGCTCCTCGTGCCTGGTATGATACAATCAAAGACTTCCTGAAGAGCAAAGGCTTCAAACCTGGATCCCTCAATCCCACACTCTTCACGAAGACATATGATGGTGAACTGTTTGTGTGCCAAATATATGTGGATGACATAATCTTCGGCTGCACCAACCATAAGTACAGTGATGAGTTTGGGTACATGATGCAAGAGCAATATCAAATCTCCATGATGGGTGAGCTGAAGTTCTTCCTTGGTCTTCAAATTCATCAGCAACGAAATGGCATCTTCATATCTGAAGAAAAATACCTCAAAGATTGTCTGAAGAAGTTTGGAATGGAAGACTGCAAAGGCTACACGACGCCAACGCCAGCCAAACACCATCTTGGTCCCGACGACAATGGTAAAGAGTTCGATCAAAAGGTATACCGCTCCATGATTGGTTCCTTGCTTTATTTATGTGCATCTAGGCCAGATATTATGCTTAGTGATTGCATGTGTGCTCGATTCCAAGCGGCACCAAAGGAATCGCATCACTTAGCTGTGAAGCTAATTCTTCGATATTTGGCTTACACCCCAACACTTGGATTATGGTATCCCAAGGGCTCAAAATTTGATTTGGTTGGATTCTCGGATGCTGATTATGCTGGTGACAAGGTGAATCGCAAGTCTACATCAGGCACATGTAATTTTCTCGGTCGATCACTTGTCTGTTGGTCTTCAAAGAAGCAGAACTGTGTATCAATCTCAACTGCTGAATCTGAATACATTGCTGCTGGATCCTGTTGTGCTCAGCTTCTATGGATGAAGCAAACTCTCAAGGATTATGGCATCAACCTGAAACAAGTACCTCTCTTCTGCGACAACGAAAGTGCCATCAAGATAGCCAACAATCTAGTCCAACACTCGAAGACAAAGCACATTGAAATACGTCATCACTTTCTTAGAGATCATGTTATGAAGAAAGATATAGATATCATGCACGTCAACACTGAAGAGCAACTAGCAGATATCTTCACAAAGTCCTTGGATGAGAAAAGGTTTTGCAAGTTACAGTGTGAGCTAAATATCTTGGAATCCTCAAATGTCCTGTGATCAGGCACACATCCTAACACTTATCCATGTTGATGACTTAGATGTGCAACACACAAAGTAATGTATATCTTCAATCAATGAAGATTTACACTCTGAGTGTGAATATATTAACATGGAATTTGACTTCGGAGCGCCACGATAATTGTGCGCCGTGTCTGGGTCTAATACTTCCTATACGGTGGGTAATGCCACCACCAACTTTCTCTGTTTGAAGTGTTTCACTCATGGCGTTATATTGCAATGACTTCGCATTTGGTTTGTCTTTAGTTTCAATTTATCTTCATGATCTTCTACACTATGATGATTTGATTGCTTTCTGATATAGATATATACTAGTGTTCTATCCTCTACAGCATTCACTTATAACTATGTCTTCAAGATTGGATCTTTTGAACTAAGTGAATGTGATCGGACCCTAACCTCTCTATGCTTCCTATCTCAAACTCTATCTGTCCAAATCATATGCATTCTATTGAAACTGTCGAATGTCTTCTTTGCGTCCTAGTCAGCAGAAGGCAAAAAGACACACATTAAATCTGTTTGAAATGACTTATCTTTACTGTTGAAATCTGGAGAAGCCGGAACAACTCTCCGACATGCCTGGCGGGCGTGGGAACGTGGGACAACTCTGAGTATGTTCCATGCTTGCCACGTGCCCCTCAGATGTGAACCGCCAGGGGCACCAACGTAATTGCGCTGTGCTGCTCACGTACTTATAAATACTTGTCCCCGGCGGTAAATAAATCCTTCTTCCACCTCTCCACCTCGTCAAAACCCTAGCGCCACCGCTAGCTCGCGACAATGCCGGCGACGAAGCCCTTAGCTGCCGCGACTTCTCCGACGCCGTCCTCACGCCGGCCGCAGACATCGTCCTCTCCGCCGTCGCCGTAGGTGTCCTCCGTCGCCAAGTTAGGGCACGGTGGGCTGAACTGCTCGGTCTCCTATTCTTCCCATCTAGCAGTTCTTCGTGCGGTAATTATAACTCTATTTTTACCACCTTTTTGATCTTCAAGATTCATCTTGTTTACCAAAAGTAGTTTCTGCCTATTCAATGTTAGATCTATTCTGTCTGCATCTCATGCTGCCGAGTCAATTCACTTAGATTTCTTGTCTAGTTTGATTCCTCACTTGTACTTATTCACGGATTGGTACAAATCTGGAACCAACTCACCTATATAAGTGAATGTCTTCACATCATGAGGTCAATGTCTTCAAACTGATTTATCTTCAAAATCTTCTAAGAATGCATATGACCTCTTCCCCTTCTCTCGCATCTCTAATGCTATCACAGGTACATGTCCGTGGGAGAATCCCTTGGTTCTCATAGTCTGCATTCGTTTGCAGAATACTTACAGCATCATATCAATTCTCCGGAAGCTAGTTCCTGCTTGACCAGCAAGCGTAAGTCTCTGAAGCCTTTGAACGTATTGAAGCCATTCAGTTTGAAGTTCATGGCTACAGAAAAATCAGCAAGGAAGGGTGGCAGACAGCGCAGAGAAGGAACATCCAAAGATCTGCCTGATGACCTAGCAGAACTCTACAAGACAGATCCTAAAGAGTCTTATCATCAGCGCAAGACAAGAATCTAATGGATTCGACGCTATTGGGCTGAAGAATGGTTCAAGTACAAATTCGTGACCAAGGAATATGCGGAGAAGAATGCTATCAAGAGTCCTTGGGGCGATATTCTCTATTGAGGCCTTCAACCCAAGAACAGAGCTGAAGCTATTGATCAAAACTTCTATCCTTGCATGGTCTGTGGACCTCAGCCTGAGAATGCCGATCCCACATCATTACTCTGGTGCCGTGATGATGCTCTCTTCAAGTGCAACTTCCAGCACGCAAAGGCTTCGGCCAAGGAAAACAACAAGTCATTGGGACTAGACTTCAACCCTAGTCCCTCTGCTCCTCGTGCTGATGGCTCACGTGATGCAGAACCAAATGTTATTGGCCCCTTCTCCAACCTTGATGGCCTCATCACTTACATCTTGGTCCAAGGTGCCAAGGTAGATCATTCTGATAATGATGCTGATACTGATGAAGCCCCAACTCCTCCTTCGAAGCCACAAAAGCAAAAGAAGCTAAAGGCTTCTAAATCAGCACCTCCAAAAGCTTTATGCACGAAGCCTCTGGCCACTGCACCTCCTGAAGCCAGTGTGCAGTCTGAAGATCAATCCCGTATCTCCAAGAAGACGGAGAAGAAAAAGCAACTTGTCAGGCATACTGATCAAGCCTTGACTCCTGCCGCCATTCTGCGTGAAGATCCCATTGATCTGTCCAGTGATGAAGATCTTGCTGATGATGCCCTTGAGTAGCTGATAAAGAGAAAGGAAGAAGCAGAAATCTTCAACAACTTGCCTCTCTTTGATGTGGCCATCATCCACAATTTCATTGATGAGTGGTTCGACACCCCCAATGTCAGCTTTGAAGATTTACAGCTTCCCATTGGCCTCAGTGTCGCCTTCAATGGCGCCATTGCTTCTGAGCTGGCTCTCGCTCAGCGAATCGTTGAGCTCAAAAACAAGATTGATTATGAGAAGGCTCAATTCAAGAAGCATGTGGCCAAGCTAAGTGTTCAAGACGTCTGAAACTTCAAAGTCATGCTACATGAGCTTAAAGAAGCTTTTATGAAGAAGCGTGAAGAAGCTCAAGGTTCTCGAGAGCGCAAGAAGATTTTGGCTGATAAGTGTGTGCTCGCCTACAATGAGGCTGAGAAGCGCAAGTCACTTGGCCGTCCTGGCATTGACCCCAGGATGGCTGCAAAGAAGAAGAAGAAGCTTTCTGCTGAACAGCCTGAACCTTCAAGCCAAGAAGCCCCTCGCATTATCTTCCCAAGCAGCATGACTGTCTCGAAGCCAAAGGTCAACACAATCGGTTTAGAACAGAAGAAGACGAGGGCTGCCGAGGCTGAAGCCAGAAAGAGAAAGATCACTGAAGCTTCTGATGCCGCTCCCTCCAAGAAGAAGCGCAAGACGAAGAAGACTAGGGCTGCTTCCACAGAGCCCTTAGTTGTTGAACCCATTTCAGTGGTTCGCCCAGCGTTAGAACATCAAGAACAAAGAATGATAGTCCATGAGCCTGCTCCCACAGAGGCTCATGAAGCTGAAGATATTCCAGCAGCTGAACCCACCGCTGCTGAAGACATTGGTCATGATGACAATGTAGCTGATGATGAAGTTCTTCCTCAGATCGAATATGACGTGGTATCATCGCCTGTTCATACGAACAGCAAACTCATCAGCATTGGTCGTCCACTAACGCCAATTGCTCAGGATGCATCGTGGGCTGATCACCCACAACTACAAGACTCCCCAGTACTCCCCAACAACAACAACAAGCTACACCCCCCATGCAAGAAGAGGATGAAGACTTTCAGGCCCAGCCAACTCCATCTCCCAAGGCGTTGCCAGCATTTCGCAGGCTTCGCAAATGACAAAGGCCTCAAGTCCCTCTGTCGAGCGTTCCAGAAGGAGAAGTGCAACGTTCACCTGTTGCACGTCAAGTATTTTCTGAACCTGCTCCAACTGTGAATGTCTCCGAGTCTGAAGCACATGCTGCTGAAGACAATCCGGCTGCATCAGCCGAAGAAAATCAAGAAGAAGTACGTGTACCTACTCCCCCAGAAATTGAAGAAGAAGCAGTTCCTGATGTGAACGTGCCTGTGCCCGACCCTCCTGTTCGTCAAGAGGAGGTTGACAATGTTGAGGCTGCCACTGCCAACGCCAATGAAGCCAATGACGTAGTCATGGCAGATGCTAATGTGGAGCCTGCACCAACTAGTGTGCCTGAAGCAAGTGTGGCCACTGAACCTGAAACCACTGAGGCTGCTGCACCTGAAGCAATGAGACAATCGCTCCCGAAGCACCTGTTGTGCAGCTTGACGCCTCAACTGTTGCCACTGCTCCTGTTCCGCCACCAAGGCCTCACACAATTGAGCAAGCATACAGTCATGGTCAGCTTACCACTGTCCGATGGCCCATTCTGGTGCCTCCGCCTACTGCCTCGGGACCTCAATTTGACTATCATATTGAGCATAGGCCTCAGGTCCAGAAGCCAAAGCCTAGGTTGCCAAGGTTTCCAGGTACTGCAAACTCACCAGGGTCCTTCAATGCCAATGGCTTCAAAAGCCACAATACCTTCTTTGACAGTGCCAAGAACCCCTACTCCAAGCCAAGATATCATCAGATTGGTTCTGGAGCTATCAGCAGAGAAGCTATTACTCATGCGTACTATATGATCAAGGGCGCATTTTCCCTCATATGCGCCTTGATACAGAAGCCATTGCTGGACTGCCGTGCTTAGAAGAAGCACTTGATTGCTTTCGTGATGCTGGTCTGCTCCACTTTGTGACAGACAAAGAACATTGGAATGAAGAGCTATTGCTTCAATTCTATGCTACTCTACACATTCGCGGCTACAAGAGAGATATCAAGACATGGGTCCTCGAGTGGATGACTGGAAACGTTCATCATGAAGCCAAAGCTCTTGACATCATTGAGCTTACAGGGCTAGCCACTCCTGGAGAACTATATGAACCTGACTGTCAGCTACACCGCAATGCAGTAGAGAGTATCTTCCATAAGCCAGAACCCAATATGAGCCAGATGTTGAGCATGATGAAGCCCTTGCCATCTGACGCTGAATATCCAACAGATTTGTTTGTTGAAGACCTTGAGTATCTGCCTCGCACCATATATCATATCATCAGGCAAACTCTATGGCCTGTCAAAGGACATTCAAGAGTTCTTCATCAGGCAACTTGCTGCTTCAGGCTCTGACCTATTTGGTCTGAAGTTTTATGCTCCATGGGTCATGCGCCTCATCAAGAGACACTCATCTGTCAACTATCAGCCCTCTACTCGCAATCATATGATCTTTCTGCCAGAGGTTGATATGTCAGTTGAAGCTATACACTCTGACCCTGCCAAGAGGCCTCTTTGTCTTCAGAATGCCGAGCACCAAATCTTCACTCAGCCTATTGAAGGTGTTCAAGCAGCGACATGAATCTATCCATTGGCTGGAAACACTCATCTGCCTCATCGAGCACCCACTGAAGCCACTGACAGCACCATTGCACAAAGGCCTCGGAAGCGTTCTCGCATTCTCAATGACCGAGAACTTCTTGTGGCCCTTCATCAGAAATAGGATAAGCATCATTTCTAGCTCAAGAGACAGATGCAAAGCCTCTTGGTGGATGTCAATCGCATTCGCAACCTTGCCACCAAGAATGCCTTTGTTGCTCATGAAACTTGCCGGCGATCATGGAAGAGTTTGACCCTGCTCAGTGCTGAAGCTGATCTTCAAGACGATGGCTTCAATGAAAGATTCCAGTTTGACTCCACTCCTCCACGGACTGCTGTCCTACATCGTACTCCATCTCTTGAAGACTCTGAATATTCTTCCTTCGCGGCAACGGTAAATGCCAGAGTGATCGATGATGAAGATGATGCTACTTCACCACCTCCTACTACTGCGCGCATCGACATTGCACCAAGTTCATCTGCACCGCCACCCAACGACGACAACCCTGCTGCTTCACCTACTCATGCTGACGAGTAGATGCTCTATGTCTTCAAACCTTTTTGGTCCTTACTGACAAAAGGGGGAGAAGCGTATGAGTTGATAGTCTTCAAGCGTGTTCATATGGGCGGTTGCATTATATTTTGCTGCGTGCTTACAACTCTTGCCTTTTGAAACATTTGGTTCTCTGAGTTGTAACACCTAAACTTGATGGTCGTCTGCTACTTATTTGCTTCATTGTGATGCAATGATAAATTCCGCATGTGCGATGATAACTTCCGCACTTAGATCATTCTGCAGACGTCCATTTTTCATTATGCATGTCATTCTACTTGCTATATCAGTTCATGCATGATGAATTATCTTCATAAGTTGAAGTGGATCTCCACAAGTACAACCTGCCATGTGCATTTGCATTCCAAAAGCAAATTACTTACATGCACATCTTCAGGGGGAGCCCTTGCAACTTATGAAGACAATTTCCTATCCTTACAATTTCACATATTTATCCCTGTTGAAAAGTTCAACCAGTTTGTCATCAATCACCAAAAAGGGGGAGATTGTAAGTGCATCTAGTGCCACCCCTAGTTGGTTTTGGAGTATTGACGACAAAGTTGGTTGAGGGACTAATGCGTTTGTGAGAATTGCAGGATAACGCAGGTAGTGTCCCTCATTGATTCGGTTTACCTACCGGAGATGACCCCTAAAAATGTATGAAGACATTGAAGACAATGGTGGTATGAGAAGATATTCATATTGAAGACTATGACATGAGAAGACATTGCGTGAAGACTATGGAGCGCGAGGACTATATGGTTTTGTTGCTTCCTTTTCTTCTTTGTTGAGTCATAGGAACCACCGTACTGTTAAGTGGGGTCCAAGTGAACTAAGTCAGAGTGACTGAAGTGATGCTCAACTCAAATCCTATGTCTTCGAGCGAAGACAATGAGAGCAAACCTTATCCAGAGCTGGATGAGTCAGCTTTGCTTGTAGCCCAAGTAAAGTTGCCGCGTGTTTTTGAAATCTGACCATTGGAACACGTGTCAGTTCCTTAGTGACCCATGGTCATTTTGGACAAATCAGGCAGGGTTGCCTAGTCGCTATAAATAGCCCACCCCTACACCATAAATTGGTGGCTGCTCAGAGTTTGTACACGGCTTTTGTCGTTTGAGAGCAACCCACCTCGAAGCATTTGAGAGAGAGAAATCCTTGCGAGGACAAAGCCCAGACACCCAGAGCCAAAGAGTGTTAGGCATCACTGAAGTCTTTCTGTCTGTGTGACCTGAAGACTTATTACACTTGAGGACTGTGAATCCTCCAGCCGGTTAGGCGTCGCGTTTTGAGCATCCAAGAGTCATTGTGGATTGCCGGTGAACGAAGTCTGTGAAGGTTTGGAAGTCTCCCTTGAAGACTTACCAGAGTGATTGGGCGAGGACTGGGTGTCCTTAGCTCAAGGGGAATAAGGTGAAGACACGGTCTTCTAAGTTAAATCTTAGCCTCCCTAACCAGACGTACAGTTGTCACAGCAACTGGAACTGGTCCAACAAATCCTGTGTCTTCATCAAGCAACTGGTTCTATCCCTTCCCAACCTTACTTTAGTTTGTCTTCGTGAAGACATTGCCTATCTGTGTATCTGTTTGACTTCATTGCTTCACTACTACTATTGATTGGCTTCATACTATCTTCCATTCTGATCCTTAGTACCTAGCTGCTATTAGTCCCGTACTTTCATATCTTTGTATACTTGACTATGGCTTGCTTTGGGTAGTTTATCTTCCGCTGCATTACAATTAGGCCATTTCTGTTGTTTGTCTTCGAAACTTCCAAGTTTTGAAGACTTTCATATAAATCACCTATTCACCCCCCCCTAGTCGATAGTAGCACTTTTAGTTTTCCACAATCATCCTTGCTATACACACCTTTTGGGAGAAGCCCACTTGATTAGAATTTATTAGAATACTCTATGTGCTTCACTTATATCTTTTGAGCTAGATAATTTTTGCTCTAGTGCTTCACTTATATCTTTTAGAGCACGACGGTGGCTTAATTTTGAAGAAATTGTTGATCTCACATGCTTCACTTATGTTATTTTGACAGTCTCTTAGAACAGCATGGTATTTGCTATGGTATAAAATTGGTCCTAGAATGATGGGCATCCAAGTTGGGTATAATAAAAACTATCATAGAAAGTGAATTGGATGCTATGTTCAATTTGATGCTTGATCATTGTTTTGAGATATTAGGATGGTGATATTAGAGTCATGCTAGTTGGGTGATTATGAATTTAAAGAATACTTGTGTTGAAGTTTGTGATTCCCGTAGCATGCACGTATGGTGAACCGCTTTGTGATGAAGTTGGAGCACAATTTTATTTATTGATTGTCTTCCTTATGAGTGGCGGTCGGGGACGAGCGATGGTCCTTTCCTACCAATCTATCCCCCTAGGAGCATGTGCGTAGTACTTTGTTTTTGATGACTTGTAGATTTTTGCAATAAGTATATGAGTTCTTCATGACTAATATTGAGTCCATGGATCATCCGCACTCTCACCCTTCCACCATTGCTAGCCTCTCTTGTGCCGCGCAACTTTTGCTGGTACCATACACCCACCATATACCTTCCTCAAAATAGCCACCCATACCTACCTATTATGGCATTTCCATAGCCATTCCGAGATATATTGCCATGCAACCTTCCACCGTTCCGTTTATTATGACACGCATCATCATTGTCATATTGCTCTTTGCATGATCATGCAGTTGACATCGTATTTGTGGCCAGGCCACCTTCATAATTTTCATACATGTCACTCTTGATTCATGGCATATCCCGATATACCGCTGGAGGCATTCATATATAGAGACATATCTTGTTTAAGTATTGAGTTGTAAATGAATAAAAATATGATGATCTTCATTATTAGAGCATTGTGCCAGTGAGGAAAGGATGATGGAGACTATGATTCCCCCACAAGTCGGGATGAGACTTCGGACTTTATAAAAAAAGAGAAAAAAGGGGAAAACAAATAAAAAAAGAATGGCCAAAAAAAAGGAAAGGCCCAAAAAGAAAAAAAAAGAAAAAAAGAAAAAGAAAAATGAGAGAAAATGAGAGAAGGGACAATGCTAATATCCTTTTTTACCACACTTATGCTTCAAAGTAGCACCATGATCTTCATGATAGAGAGTCTCCTATGTTGTCACTTTCATTTACTAGTGGGAATTTTTCATTATAGAACTTGGCTTGCATATTCCAATGATGGGCTTCCTCAAAATGCCCTAGGTCTTCGTGAGCAAGCAAGTTGGATGCACACCCACTTAGTTTCTTTTGTTGAGCTTTCATACATTTATAGATCTTGTGCATCCGTTGCATGGTAATCCCTACTCACTCACATTGATATCTATTAATGGGCACCTCCATAGCCCGTTGATACGCCTAGTTGATGTGAGACTATCTTCTCCTTTTTGTCTTCTCCACAACCACCATTCTATTCCACATATAGTGCTATGTGCATGGCCCACGCTCATGTATTGCGTGTAAGTTGAAAAAGTTTGAGATTACGAAAGTATGAAACAATTGCTTGGCTTGTCATCGGGGTTGTGCATGATTAAATACTTTGTGTGATGAAGATAGAGCAACAGCCTGACTATATGATTTTGTAGGGATAACTTTCTTTAGCCATGTTATTTTGAGAAGACATGATTGCTTAGTTAGTATGCTTGAAGTATTACTATTTCTTTTGTCAATATGAACCTTTATTTTGAATCATTTGGATCTGAACATTCATGCCACAATAAAGAAAATTACATTGAGAATTATGCTAGGTAGCATTTCCACATCAAAAATTCTGTTTTATCATTTACCTACTCGAGGACGAGCAGGAATTAAGCTTGGGGATGCTTGATACGTCTCCAAGGTATGTATAATTTTTTATTGTTCCATGCTATTATATTACCCATTTTGGATGTTTATGGGCTTTACTTTACACTTTTATATCATTTTTGGGACTAACCTACAAACCGGAGGCCCAGCCCGTATTGCTATTTTTTTGCCTATTTCAATGTTTCAAAGAAAAGGAATATCAAATGGAGTCCAAACGGAATGAAACCTTTGGGAGCTATCTTTTTGGAACAAACGTGATCCAGAGGACTTGAAGTGGAAGTCAAGAAAGAACCGACGCATCCACGAGGGTGCCCGGCGCGCCCCCTAGGGCTGGGCGCGCCCCCCACCTTCATGGGCCCCTCGAGCGTCCAGCGAAGTACTTCTTCCTCCTATATATACCCATGTACCCCGAAAACATCAGAAGCGACCACGAAAAACTATTTCCACCACCGTAACCTTCTGTATCCGTGAGATCCCATCTTGGAGCCTTCGCCGGTGCTCCGCCGGAGGGGGAATCGACCATGGAGGGCTTCTACATCAACACCATAGCCTCTTTGATGAGTTGTGAGTAGTTTACCATAGACCTTCGGGTCCATAGTTATTAGCTAGATGGCTTCTTCTCTCTCTTTGAATCTCAATACAAAGTTCACCTTGATCTTCTTGGAGATCTATTCGATGTAACTCTTTTTGCAGTGTGTTTGCCGAGATCCAATGAATTGTGGGTTTATGATCAAGTTTATCTATGAGAAATATTTGAATCTCCTCTGAATTATTTTATGTGCGATTAAGTTATCTTTGCAAGTCTCTTCGAATTATCAGTTTGGTTTGGCCTACTAGAATGATCTTTCTTGCAACGGGAGAAGTGATTAGCTTTGGGTTCAATCTTGCGGTGTCCTTTCCAGTGATAGCAGGGGCAGCAAGGCACATGTTGTATTGTTGCCATCGAGGATAAAAATATTGGGTTTATATCATATTGCATGAGTTTATCCCTCTACATCATGTCATCTTTCTTAATGCGTTACTCTGTTCTTTATGAACTTAATACTCTAGTTGCATGCTGGATAGCGGTCGATGTGTGGAGTAATAGTAGTAGATGCAGGCAGGAGTCGGTCTACTTGTCGCGGACGTGATGCCTATATACATGATCATGCCTAGATAATCTCATAATTATTCGCTTTTCTATCAATTGCTCGACAGTAATTTGTTCACCCACTGTAATACTTATGCTATGTTGAGAGAAGCCACTAGTGAAACCTATGGCTCCCGGGTCTATCTCTTATCATATAATCTTTCAATCTACTTTTATTTGCATCTTTACTTTTCCAATCTATATCATAAAATACCAAAAATATATTTATCTTATCATATTATCTCTATCAGATCTCACTTTCGCAAGTCGCCTTGAAGGGATTGATAACCCCTTTATTGTGTTGGTTGCGAGTTCTTCTTTGTTTCTGTAGGTGCGTGGGTCTTTTGAGGAGCCTCCTACTAGATTGATACCTTGGTTCTCAAAAATTGAGGGAAATACTTACGCTACTATTGCTGCATCACCCTTTCCTCTTCAAGGAAAACCAACACAAGCTCAAGACCTAGCAAAGACCCATCCGTTAGTTTAGCACAATGATTGTTAAGCTTTATTGCTATTGCTTTCTTCATGGCTTATACATATTCCTTTGACTATGAGATTATGCAACTCCCGAATACCGGAGGAATACCTTGTGTGCTATCAAACGTCACAACGTAACTGAGTGATTAGAAAGATGCTCTACAGGTATCTCTGAAGATTTTTTGTTGGATTGCCATAGATCGAGATTTGGATTTGTCACTCTGAGTATCAGAAAGGTATCTCTAGGCCCTCCCGGTAATGCACATCTTGATAAGCCTTGCAAGCAATGTGACTAATGAGTTAGTTGCGGGAAGATGCATTACGGAACGAGTAAAGAGACTTGCCAGTAACGAGATTTAACTATGTATGAAGATACCGACGATCGAATCTCGGGCAAGTAACATACCGATGACAAAGGGAACAACGTATGTTATCATTACGGTTTGACCGATAAAGATCTTCATAGAATATGTAGGAACCAATATGAACATCTAGGTTCCGCTATTGGTTATTGACCGGAGAAGTGTCTTGGTCATGTCTACATATTTCTTGAACCCATAGGGTTAGCACGCTTAACGTTCGTTGACGATTTGTATTATATGAGTTATGTGATTTGGTGACCAAAGGTTGCTCGGAGTCCCGGATGAGATCACGGACATGGCGAGGAGTCTAGAAATGGTCGAGAGGTAAAGATTGATATATTGGAAGGTAGTATTCGGACACCGGAAGTGTTCCGATATGTATCAGGTACATATCGGAGTACCGGGGGGGAGGGGTTACCGGAACCCCCCAGGGGAAGATATGGGCCATATGGGTCATTGGAGGGAGGCAAACCAGCCCACGTAGGGGTGGTGCACCCCCAAGTGAGGAGTCTGAATTGGACTAGGGGAGCGGGCGGCGCCCCCCTTTCCTTCTCCCTCTCCATCTCCTTTCCCCTTTCCGCCTCCGATAAAAGGAAGGGGGGTCGAATCCTACAAGGAGCCCAAGTGGGACTCCTCCCACTTGGGGCGCGCCTAGGGATGGCCTCCTCCCCTCTCCTCCTTTATATACGGGGGTGGGGTGCCTCTATGACACATCAATTGTTCCAAGCCGTGTGCGGCGCCCCCCTCCACAGATTACGCCTCCGGCCATATTCACGTAGTGCTTAGGTGAAGTCCTGCGTGGATAACTTCACCATCATTGTCACCACGCCATTGTGCTGACGGAACTCTCCCTCGACACTTTGCTGGATCAACAATTCGGGGGACGTCATCGAGTTGAACTTGTGCAGAACTCGGAGGTGTCGTACGTTCGGTGCTTGATCAGTTGGATCGAGAAGACATTAGACTACATCAACTGCGTTAAGCTACTGCTTCCACTTTCGGTCTATGAGGGTACGTGGACACACTCTCCCTCTCTCGTTGCTATGCATTCCCTAGATATATCTTGCGTGATCATAGGAATTTTTTTCAAATTGCATGCTACGTTCCCCAACAATGGCATCCGAGCCAGGTCTATGCGTAGATGATATGCACGAGTAGAACACAAAGAGTTGTGGGCGGCGATAGTCATACTGCTTACCACCAAAGTCTTATTTTGATTCGGCGGTATTGTTGGATGAAGCGGCCCAGACCAACCTTACATGACCATATTCATGAGACCGGTTCCATCGACAGACATGCAACTGGTTTTGAATAAAGGTGGCTGGCGGGTGTCTGTTTCTCCTACTTTAGTTCAATCGAATTTGATGGCCGGTCCTTGTTGAAGGTTAAAACAAGAAACTTGACGAAACACCATTGTGGGTTTGATGCGTAGGTAAGAATGGTTCTTACTAGAAGCCCGTAGCAGCCACGTAAACCTTGCAACAACAAAGTAGAGGACATCTAACTTGTTTTTGCAGGGCTTGTTGTGATGTGATATGGTCAAGACATGATGTGATATATGTTGTTGTATGAGATGATCATGTTTTGTAAAAGGTTATCGGCAACTGGCAGGAGCCTTATGGTTGTCGCTTTATTGTATGAGATGCACACGCCATGTAATTGCTTTACTTTATCACTCTCTGTTAGCGATAGTTGTAGAAGCAGTAGTTGGCGAGACGACTATGACTCTACAATGGAGATCGAGATGTCAAGCCGGTGACTATGGAGATCATGACATCAACTAGAGAAAGCTAAGTTCAAATATGATGGTCGCAACTACACGGACTGGGTCCGTAACTTGAGGATTATCCTCATTGCTGCACAGAAGAATTATGTCCTTGATGCACCGCTAGGTGACAAGCCCCCTCCCGCTAATGTAGACGCTTTGAACATCTGGTAGACGCGGTTTGATGACTACTATATAGTTCAGTGTGCCATGCTCTATGGCTTAGAATTGGGACTTCAAAGACTTTTTGAACGTCACGGACCATATGAGATGTTCTAAGAGTTGAAGTTAATATTTCAAGAAAATGCCCGAGTTGAGAGATATGAAGTCTCCAACAAGTTCTATAGATGCAAGATGGAGGAGAACAGTTCTATCAATGAACACATACTCAGAATGTCTGGGTATCATAACCACTTGACTCAGCTGCGAGTTAATCTTCCAGATGATAGTGTTATTGACAGAGTTCTTCAATCACTGCCACCAAGCTACAAAGGCTTCATGATGAACTATAATATGCAAGGGATGGATAAGACAATTCCCGAGCTCTTCGCTATGCGCAAAGCTGCGGAGGTAGAAATCAAGAAAGAGCATCAAGTGTTGATGGTTAACAAGACCACTAGTTTCAAGAAAAAGGGCAAGGGAAAGAAGGGGAACTTCAAGAAGAATGGAGGCCGAATCCTACTAGGAGCCCAAGTGGGACTCCTCCCAATTGGGGCACGCCTAGGGCCGGCCTCCTCCCCTCTCCACCCTTTATATACAGGGGTGAGGCGCCTCTATGACACATCAATTGTCCAAAGCCATGTGCGGTGCCCCCCTCCATAGTTTACGCCTCCGGTCATATTCATGTAGTACTTAGGCGAACCTCTGCGCGGATAACTTCACCATCACCGTCACCACGCCGTCGTGCTGACGGAACTCTCCCCCTGGTCATTAGATCAGGTTTGGAAAACTAAGCTACATCACTGACATCCGGGGAGACTTGATCTTCCAAGGATTCGCGACCTCAACCACGGCTCCGGCCTTAGATCCCCGATACGTCTCCAACGTATCTACTTTTCCAAACACTTTTGCCCTTGTTTTGGACTCTAACTTGCATGATTCGAATGAAACTAACCCGGAATGACGCTGTTTTCAGCAGAACTACCATGATGTTGTTTTATGTGTAGAAAAGAAAAGTTCTCGGAATGTCCTGAAAATCGACGGAGGCACTTTTTGGAATTAATAAGAATTATTGGGCGAAACAAGTACACCAGGGGCCCCACACCCTGTACACGAGACAGCGGGGCGCGCCCCCTCCTCCTGGGCGCGCCCCCTCCTCCTGGGCGCGCCCCCTATCTCGTGGGCCCCCTGGACCTCCACCGACCTCAACTCCAACTCCATATATTCACGTTCGTGGAGAAAAAAATCAGGGAGAAAGTTTCATCGCGTTTCACGACTCGGAGCTGCCGCCAAGCCCTAATCTCTCTCGGGAGGGCTGGTCTAGAGTCCGTTCGGTGCTCCGGACAGGGGGATTCGTCATCGTCGTTGAGGGAGTCCTGGATTGGGGGGTGTTCGGATAGCCAGATTACCATCATCAGCCGAACTATCATCGGCCGAACTATCATCATCGACCGGACTCCAAGACTATGAAGATACAAGATTGAAGTCTTCGTCCCGTGTCCGGATGGGACTTTCCTTGGCGTGGAAGGCAAGCTTGGCGATACGGATATGTAGATCCCCTACCATTGTAACCGACTCTATGTAACCCTAGCCCTCTCCGGTGTCTATATAAACCGGATGGCTCTAGTCCGTAGGACAACGAACAACATCAACCCTTACAATCATACCATAGGCTAGCTTTTAGGGTTTAGCCTCCTTGATCTCGTGGTAGATCCACTCTTGTAAACATCCACAATATCAATATCAATCAAGCAGGACGTAGGGTTTTACCTCCATCAAGAGGGCCCGAACCTGGGTAAAACATCGTGTCCCTTGTCTCCTGTTACCATCCGCCTAGATGCACAGTTCGGGACCCCCTACCCGAGATCCGCCGGTTTTGACACCGACATTGGTGCTTTTTCATTGAGAGTTCCCCTGTGTCGTCACCGATAGGCTTGATGGCCTCTTCAATCAACAACGACGCGGTCCTGGGTGAGACTTTTCTCCCCGGACAGATCTTCGTATTCGGCGGCTTCGCACTGCGGGCCAACTCACTTGGCCATCTGGAGCAGATCGAAAGCTACGCCCCTGGCCATCAGGTCAGGTTTGGAAGCCTAAACTTCACGGCCGATATCCGCGGGGACTTGATCCTCGACGGATCCAAGCCACAGCCGAGCGTGCCGCACTGTCACGATGGGCACGACCTAACTCTGCCGCCGGACAGCGCCTTGGAGGCCGCACTTGAATCCGCTCCGACCTATAGTCCGGAGCCGATCGCGCAGATCGAGGACGGGTGGCTGGACACCGCCTCGGGAGCTGCAACTTCTACGGTGATGGAGCCGAACACTGACCTTGTCCTGCATATAGCTCATGACTCCGAGGTGCCGGACTCTCTACCGGACTCCGACCCTCCTACGCCCGCGCCAGTCTAATCCGATTGGGCGCCGGTCATGGAATTCACCGCTGCGGACATCTTTCAGCACTCACCCTTCGGTGACATCTTAAATTCGCTGAAGCATCTCTCGTTATCCGGGGAGCCCTGGCCGGACTACGGCCGAGATGGTTGGGACGTGGACGACAAAGAAATTCTGAACCGTCCCACCACCCACTTCGTAGCCACCGTCGACGATCTAACCGACGTGCTCGACTACGACTCCGAAGACATCGACGGTATGGACGACGATGCCGGAGACTATCAAGAACCAGCGCCTACAGGACACTGGAAAACCACCTCATCATACGACATATACATGGTGGACACCCCAAAAGACGGGGACGGCGAAGAAGCAGCGGAGGCAGCGAAGAAACAGCCCAAGTGCCGACGTCAGCGGCGCCGCTCTAAATCCCGCCATAGCAAGAATGGAGATTCCGGCACAGGAGATAACAACACCCCAGAAAGTGCCGAAGACAACCCCCTCAAGCAAGATTCAGCGCAAGAGGAGGCAGAAGCAAGCCCTCACGAGAGGGCGGCAAACGAAGAGGTCGAGGATGATAATTACATACCTCCCTCCGGAGACGAGGCAAGCCTCGACGACGACGAATTCATCGTACCTGAGGATCCCGTCGAACAAGAGGATTTTAGACGCAGGCTAATGGCCACAGCAAACAGTCTAAAGAAAAAGCAGCAACAGCTTCAAGCTGATCAAGACCTGCTGGCCGACAGATGGACCGAGGTCCTCGCGGCCGAAGAGTATGAACTCGAACGCCCGTCCAAATGCTACCCAAAACGCAAGTTGCTCCCCCGACTAGAGGAGGAAGCATACAATCCGGCATCACCAGCGCACAATACGGCAGACCGACCACCTCGTGGCCGCGACAGAGAGGCATGCAAGCCCTCCACCAAAACCGTCCCTCGGCACCGCTCTAAAAGCGCGAAGCCGCGGGGGAACGCGCCGACTTGCGAGACATATTGGAGGATAAGGCAAGACAATCCAGATCTATCTATGTATCACGTAGGCGCCCCAAGACCCACGACGAATACCGTCGCGCCGGACACAACTACTCCGGCCGGGCCGAACACAGCAGACAACGCTCTCTCGAGCTACGTCGCGATATTGCTCAATACAGAGGCGCCGCACACCCACTATGCTTCACTGATGAAGTAATGGATCATCAAATCCCTGAAGGGTTTAAACCCGTTAACATCGAATCCTACGATGGCACAACAGACCCCGCGGTTTGGATCGAGGATTATCTCCGTCATATACACATGGCCCGCGGCGACGATCTTCACGCCATCAAATATCTCCCGCTCAAGCTTAAAGGACCAGCCCGGCATTGGCTTAACAGCCTGCCAGCAGAGTCAATTGGATGCTGGGAAGACCTGGAAGCAGCATTCCTCGACAACTTCCAAGGCACGTACGTGCGACCACCGGACACCGATGACCTAAGCCACATAATCCAGCAGCCAGACGAATCGGCTAGACAATTCTGGACACGGTTCTTGACAAAGAAAAATCAAATCATCGACTGTCCGGATGTAGAGGCCCTCGCTGCCTTCAAACATAACATCCACGACGAATGGCTGGCCCGGCACCTAGGACAGGAAAAGTCGAAATCCATGGCAGCCCTCATGTCACTCATGACCCGCTTTTGTGCGGGAGAGGATAGCTGGCTAGCTCGTAGCAACAACCTGAGCAAAAATGCTGGCAGTCCGGATACCAAGGACCGCAATGGCAGGTCGCGTCGATACAAAAACAAACGCCGCATTAACGGCGATAGAAATGAGGATACGGCAGTCAACGCCGGATTCCGAGGCTCTAAACCCGGTCAATGGAAGAAGCCATTTAAAAGAACTACTCCTGGTCCGTCCAATTTAGACCGAATACTCGACCGCTCTTGTCAAATACATGGAACCCCCGAAAAACCAGCTGACCACACCAACAGAGATTGTTGGGTATTTAAGCAGGCAGGCAAATTAATTGCCGAAAACAATGACAAGGGGCTACACAGCGACGGCAAGGAAGAAACCCGGCCGCTGAACAACAGAGGACAGAAGGGATTCCCCCCTCAAGTTCGGACAGTAAATATGATATACGCAACACATATACCCAAGAGGGAGCGGAAGCGTGCACTAAGGGACGTATACGCGATGGAGCCAGTCGCCCCAAAATTCAACCCATGGTCCTGTTGCCCGATCACTTTCGATCAAAGAGACCATCCGACCAGTATCCGCCATGGCGGATTCGCCGCATTGGTTTTAGACCCAATCGTTGATGGTTTTCACCTCACGAGAGTCCTGATGGATGGCGGCAGTAGCCTGAACCTGCTTTATCAGGATACAGTGCACAAGATGGGCATAGACCCTTCAAGGATTAAACCTACAAAAACGACCTTCAAAGGCGTCATACCAGGTGTTGAAGCACAGGCTCAGTCACACTGGAAGTGGTCTTCGGATCCCCGGATAATTTCCGAAGCGAGGAGTTAATCTTCGACATAGTCTCGTTTCGCAGTGGCTATGACGCTCTGCTCGGACAAACCGCGTTCGCAAAATTCAATGCGGTGCCGCATTATGCATACCTTAAGCTCAAGATGCCAGGCCCTCGCGGAGTCATCACGGTCAATGGAAACACGGAACGCTCCCTCCGGACGGAGGAACATACAGCGGCTCTCGCGGCAGAAGTACAGAGCAGCCTTTTAAGGCAATTTTTGAGTCCGGTCGTTAAACGGCCGGACACGACCAAATGCGCCCGGAGCAACATCAACCAAGACCACCTGGCACGTTCCGAGCATGCGTAGCAATGCGGCCCCAACCCCAGCCCTCGCACAATTGTAAGACGAACTCTCCACGTACATAATTACGCCCTGGAGATACCATGGGTCCAGGGGAAGGGGCACGATCACAACAAACCCAGAGTGCGGTTCGACCACACCAGGGGCTCCCAAGTGTGTCGCTCTTTTCTTTTATTTTTCCTTTTTTTACAGGACTCTGTCCGGCGGTGAACCTGCCGAACTCATGATGCAACAGCCAGGGAGAGACAAAGGCCGCAACGAATACTCAGGTGGTCTCCATTACAAGCATTAAATTTGCTAAATACACCATTCCGTGGCCTACCCCTGGAGGGAGACGCCTTTAATTCGTCCAATCCCTTGCTTTCCGCACTATTTATATCATTCCGCACTCATAGCAGAACTTCTTGAATAAAATGCAGCACCTTTTGCCCATAAATGCATTACTTTATATATATGTTCATTTACAACATGTTGCATCCGTATATTTTGGTACGGCCGAATACACTAGGGGCTTATGTTCCCCGCATTATGGTGTGATAAGTCCGAACACTTTCACAAGTGCGGCACAACGAACTTATAGCATTATATGAATCGGCTCCGAATCATGTCTTGGGTCAATAGTTGGGTTTGCCCGGCTTCCATGTTTGGCACCTTACGCTTCCGTTCTATCGGCTAAGGTAGCACTGGGAGAACCACTGTGATTGCGCCCCGGTTGAGCCGGGTTAACACCTCAGTGGAGAAAGCTAAAACTGACCGTCATGATAAGGCGAGAGACTGGTCGCTGTTCGAGAGGTTTTTTCGGGTCCTTAAAGGCCTACGCCGCTTCGAGCGAAGTTCCGGATAATGTCCGATGAAGGTGTGGATAGCGCCCCAAATTCGGTCTTCCGAATACCAGGGGCTTCGCCGAAATTTAAAATTATAGAATTCTATGGCTAAGTGAGAGTGTTCAAGCATTATAAGTCCGGTTGCCTTGTTCGTCGTGTTGAGCGCCTCCCTAGATGGACCCAAATATGGGAACAAGAGTGCTCAAGTTTATCCCGAACACCCCAGCACTAGTGCCATGGGGGCTGAAGCCAACGACTTGCCATCTCTCAGATTTTATAAACGGCCGCACAGAAGGTAATATTTTAAATTAAAACAAGTGTTGCTTAGCGCATATGAACAAAGTTTTCAAGCGCATAGGATACTACATAGCGAGTTTACTCAATAATTACATCTCGAGGGCACTCACCCGCAATCTTGCGGGCACCCTTCAGGACAGTCTTATAGTACATCTCAGGCGTACGATATTCCTTGCCCGTTGGTGGTGCGTCAGTGATCAGCTTCTCTGCATCCAGCTTGCCCCAATGCACCTTTGCGCGGGCAAGGGCCCGACGAGCACCTTCAATACAGGCGGAGCGCTTGATGACCTCCACCCAGGGGCACGCATCCACCAGCTGTCGTACGAGGCCGAAGTAGCTCCCGGGCATGGCCTCTCCAGGCCACAGCCGGACTATGAGGCCCTTCATGGCCTCCTTGGCTACCTTGTGGAGTTCGACCAGCTGCTTTAGCTGGTCGCTAGGGGGCACCGGATGGCCGGCCTCAGCATACTGAGACCAGAAGACCTTCTCCGTTGAGCTTCCCTCCTCGCCACGGTAGAATACGGCGGCATCGGATACACTACGAGGCAAATCTGCAAACGCCCCTGGAGAGCTCCGAATTCGGGTAAGTGTCAGGTAGTTTACATTAACATGCTTGCTTTGCATGAAAAATGCCTTACCCGCCGCTATTTTCTTCACATCTTCCACCTCCTGAAGGGCCTTATGGGCCTCGGCCTTGGCGGCTTTGGCACTTTCGAGAGCCGAGGCAAGCTCGGACTCTCGAGTCTTGGAGTCACGCTCCAAACTCTCATGCTTTTCCATGAGAGCCTGGAGCTCTTGCCGAACCACCGCCACCTGCGCCTCCTGCTTTTCTCGCTCCATCCGTTTCACGGCCGCATTGTGTTCGGCCGCAGACACGGCCTCCTTCAGGGCTGCCACCTCGTTCGTGGCCCCTGCAGCACCCATGTTATCCTTGTTATTCTTTTATTGCAACCTAAATCCTTTTCTGTAAGGTAACTATTTGAAGTGGTGTTACTCACCTTATTTGTCCTGGAGCTGCTTCTTGGCACGGCTGAGCTCTTGCTCGGACCGCTCGAGCTCCTGCTTCAAAGCACCGACCTCCGCAGTCAGTGCGGCAGAGGTCAGCAGTGCAGCCTGCACACCCATATTGACATAATTTTTAGCAACCCTGCGTATATCTCTTTTTTTCAGATTCTCAGTCCGGCTTTTCTTTCCGAACACCGAACCGAGCATCAGGGGCTACTGTCTATGCGGTATTACATTACATAATTTTAACTTCTTACCTCAAAGCCTGTTAGAAGGCTACTGCAGGCTTCGGACAGCCCGCTCTTGGCGAGCGGTACCTTCTGAATCACCGCACTCATGATAGTGCGGTGTTCTTCCTCGATGGAAGCGCCTTGGAGCGCCTCCAAAAAGTTGTCCGGCGCCTCCGGTTGGACGGAGGCCGCCGGCGTCACGGTCTTGCCTTTCTTGCGAAGGGGCCGCTGGCCGGACTTCGGAACCACTGCGGGTTCCGATGTGGAGTCCGGCGTGAAGTCCGGGAGGCTGCCTTGTGGCGCCTCCGGAGCCTCCCCCTGATGGGTCCCTTCTTGGGACCCCACCTCGGCGTCTTCAGTGGCGCGAGGGGTAGAGGCCGTCGGGATGGAATCCACATCCGACGGAGCCAACGACCCGCTTGATGAAGCGGGGAGATCATCATCGGCCGGATTACACGCAGTATGCGGCATTAGAGGGACGCTATGTGACATAAAAAGAAACTATAAATCATTCACGGATCCGGATACTTACGATCTCACCGGAGGCCTGGCCCTTGAAGGCCATTCTTCCTCGCCAACGTTGATGTTGGCGGAGCTGTCCGGGGGGATAGTCCTTCCCCTCCTGGACCCTTCGGCCTCCCCTGTTGGGGAAGCCTTCCTCTTCCTCTCTCCCTCCTCTGGGAGAGAGTCCTCTTTCTCCTCCTCGTTTTCAGGGGAGGAGCCCGCCTCGGAGTCGTCGGACACCTGAAAACAGGAACTCTTTCGAGTACCCGTGGCCTCCTTCTTGGCCTTCTTCTCCGGCACCACGTGCGGTGCCGGAACTAGCAGCCTCGCTAGACGGGCGTCTACTGGGTTTTCTGGCATGGGAGCCGGGCAGCTGATCTGCTCCGCCTTCCTCATCCAGTCCTGTCAAAGGAAAGGGGGAAATCAAAACCCGCATAGAGTCAAACTATGAAAAGCAAGTGTCCCGTAAAGGGGTAGAATCACTTACCTCGTCAGCTTGGCGCTGCGAGCGAAATCCGCGATCTTCAATCGCGGATGTGGGGGCTTCGGCGCCCTTAAATAGCACCCTCCAGGCGCCTTCGTACGTCGTGTCGAAGAGCTCGCTCAACGCCTGGTGCTGTTCCGGATCAAACTCCCACAGATTGAATGCCCTCTCTTGGCATGGGAGAATCCGGCGGACGAGCATGACTTGGACCACGTTAACCAGCCTGAGCTTCTTCACCAGCTTCTGGATATAGGCTTGGAGTCCCGTCACCTCTTCCGAACTACCCCACTGCAAGCCCTTCTTTTTCCAGGAGGTGAGCTGCGTGGGGATGCCAGATCTGAATTCGGGGGCCGCCGCCCACGTAGGGTCGCGCGGCTCGGTGATATAGAACCACCCCGATTGCCATCCCTTGACGGATTCCACGAAGGCCCCTTCGAACCAAAGGACGTTGGGCATCTTGCCCAACATGGCGCCTCCGCACTCCGCTTGAGTGCCCTTCACTACCTTCGGCTTGACATTGAAGGTCTTGAGCCACAAGCCGAAGTGGGGCTAGATGCAGAGGAAGGCCTCGCACACGACGATAAACACCGAGATGTTGAGGATGAAGTTCGGCGCCAGATCATGGAAATCCAGGCCATAGTAGAACATGAGCCCCCGGACGAAGGGGTGAAGTGGAAAGCCCAGTCCGCGGAGGAAATGGGGAAGAAAAACGACCCTCTCATGGGGCCTGGGGGTGGGGATGAGCTGCCCCTTGTCGGGCAGCCGGTGCGCGATGTCGCCAGACAAATAGCCGGCGCCGCGCAGTCTTTCGATGTGCTCCTCCGTAACGGAGGAGGTCATCCACTTGCCTCCCGCTCCGGACATGGTTGGAGAAGGTCGAGACGAGATGCGCGAACTTGGGCGCTGGAGCTCGAGTGCGCGGAGAGGAATAAGCAAAGGAGGAAGAAGGCGTAGGTCAAAAGGTGAATCCTTATCCCTTATATATAGGCGGACGAAGACTATGCGTCCCCACTAGTCTGGTAAAACTCGCTTATCTCCCAAGCGCCACCATCAATGGCGCGGTTGGGTTACCCACGTACATATTGATGAGAATCCCGGATTAAGGGGAAACACGATCTCTGCTTCGACAAGACGTGCCAAGGAAACCGCTTTGCTAAATGCGCTGAGGTGGTAAAATAAAAAACGTAATGGCTTGGTAGTGGTGTGACGTCACGCCGCAAAAAATGTCAGCAAATTGAACTTGTGTATATGTATATATTATTCTCTCTACGGTGGAATGTGGAATTTATTTTGCAGAGCCGGACACTATCCTGGTGTTCACAATCTTCTATGAATTATTCGGAGGAGGAACCCGCCTTGCAATGCCGAACAATATACGCGCCGGACTCATCGTCATTGAAGCCTGGTTCAGGGGCTACTGAGGGAGTCCTGGATTGGGGGGTGTCCGGATAGCTGGATTACCATCATCAGCCGAACTATAATCGGCCGGCTATCATCATCGACCGGACTCCAAGACTATGAAGATACAAGATTGAAGACTTCGTCCTGTGTCCGGATGGGACTTTCCTTGGCGTGGAAGGCAAGCTTGGCAATACGGATATGTAGATCTCCTACCATTGTAACCGACTCTATGTAACCCTAGCCCTCTCCGGTGTCTATATAAACCGGATGGCTCTAGTCCGTAGGACAACGAACAACATCAACCCTTACAATCATACCATAGGCTAGCTTTTAGGGTTTAGCCTCCTTGATCTCGTGGTAGATCCACTCTTGTAAACATCCACAATATCAATATCAATCAAGCAGGACATAGGGTTTTACCTCCATCAAGAGGGCCCGAACCTGGGTAAAACATCGTGTCCCTTGTCTCCTGTTACCATCCGCCTAGACGCACAGTTCGGGACCCCCTACCCGAGATCCGCCGGTTTTGACACCGACAGTCGTCATCATCAACCATCCTCCATCACCAATTTCATGATGCTCACCGCCATGCCTGAGTAATTCCATCGTAGGCTTGCTGGACGGTGATGGGTTGGATGAGATTTACCATGTAATCAAGTTAGTTTTGTTAGGATTTGATCCCTAGTATCCACTATGTTCTGAGATTGATGTTGCTATGACTTTGATATGCTTAATGCTTGTCACTAGGGCCCGAGTGCCATGATTTCAGATCTGAACCTATTATGTTTTCATGAATATATGTGTGTTCTTGATCCTATCTTGCAAGTCTAAAGTCACCTATTATGTGTTATGATCCGACAACCCTGAAGTGACAATAATCGGGATACTTCTCGGTGATGACCGTAGTTTGAGGAGTTCATGTATTCACTATGTGCTAATGCTTTGTTCCGGTTCTCTATTAAAAGGAGGCCTTAATATCCCTTAGTTTCCGCTAGGACCCTGCTGCCACGGGAGGGTAGGACAAAAGATGTCATGCAAGTTCTTTTCCATAAGCACGTATGACTATTTACAGAATACATGCCTACATTACATTGATGAACTGGAGCTAGTTCTGTGTCACCCTATGTTATAGCTATTACATGAGGAATCACATCCGGCATAATTATCCATGACTGATCCATTGCCTACGAGCTTTTCACATATTGTTCTTCGCTTATTTACTTTTCCGTTGCTACTGTTACAACTACTACAAAACCCAAAAACATTACTTTTGCTACCGTTACCATTATTATCATACTACTTTGCTACTAACTAGTTTGCTGCAGATACTAAATTATCCAGGTGTGGTTGAATTGACAACTCAACTGCTAATACTCAAGAATATTCTTTGGCTCCCCTTGTGTCGAATCAATAAATTTGGGTTGAATACTTTACCCTCGAAAGCTGTTGCGATCCCCTACACTTGTGGGTTATCAAGACTAATTTCTGGCGCCGTTGCCGGGGAGCATAGCTCTATTCTCTTAGTCACTTGGGATTTATATCTGTTGATCACTATGAAGAACTTGAAAGACGACAGAACTACGATTTTGCCCTCAACTACGAGGGGAGGTAAGGAACTGCCATCTAGCTCTGCACTAGATTCTCCTTCCGTTATTAGTAAGCTTGCGACACCTAAACCTGCTACTGCTATGAATTCTGATAAGTTACATGTTATTGATGATGCCACTTATGCTATGCATGATGAAACTACTTCTGTGCGTGATACTACTTTGCCATTAGGTGAATTTGTTGACGAACAACTTTCTAGAGTTAGGGGGAATGAAATTATTGAAGATGCTATTATTGATGATAGTGATGATGAAAATTCTCCCAATGATTATGAATTGCCTGTTGTTCCTGAGGGTTATGTTATGAATGAAGAAGCTGCTAGAGCTATCTTTGCTTGCAATGATAGATATGATCTTAAGAAATTATTAGCTAAATGGAAGCAGCAGTCTCTTAATGCTAGAATAAAACCTGACCCTGCTTTTGCTACTTAACCTATCTGTGTTACTGATAAGGATTATGAATTCTCTGTTGATCCTGAGATTATTACTTTAGTTGAATCTGATCCTTTTTATGGCCTTGAATCTGAAACTGTTGTGGCACATCTTACCAAGTTGAATGATATAGCTACCCTCTTTACTAATGATGAGAAGTCTTGCTATTTTTATATCCTTAAGATATTTCCGTTCTCATTAAAGGGTGATGCTAAGACTTGGTATAATTCTCTTGCTCCTGGTTGTGTGCATAGTCCCCAGGATATGATTTATTACTTCTCTGCTAAATATTTCCCTGCTCATAAGAAACAAGCTGCCTTGCGGGAAATATATAATTTTGTGCAAACCAAAGAAGAGAGTCTCCCACAAGCTTGGGGGAGGCTTCTCCGGTTACTTAAGGCTTTGCCTGATCATCCTCTCAAGAAAAATGAAATACTTGATATCTTTTATAATGGACTAACCGATGCTTCCAAGGACTACTTGGATGGTTGTGCTAGGTGTGTTTTCAGGGAAAGAACAGTCGACGAAGCTGAATTACTATTGAATAATATGTTAACTAATGAAAATAATTGGACTCTTCGTGAGCCAATTCCTAAGGCAATTCCTGAACCAATTAAGCCAACTCCTGAGCCTATTCCTAAACCCACTCCAAAGAAGAGAGGTATTTTATTTCTCAGTCTTGAAGATATGCAAGAGGCAAAGAAATCAATGAAAGAAAAAGGTATTAAAGCTGAAGATGTTAAGAATTTACCTCCTATTGAAGAAATACATGGTCTTAATATACCGCCTGTTGAAGAACCACATTGTCTTGATAACCCGACACAGGTAGTAAAGGTACATTCTCTCTATAGATATGATAAAGTTGAAATCCCCTCTACTAAATTTCATAGCCCATGCTTAGATGAATTTGATGACTTTATGGCTAGACAAGAAAGTTTTAATGCTTATGTTGTCAGAGAGTTAAAGAATAATGCTTTAGAGATAGGACGCGTGAGTGATAATATGGCTAGAGTTAAAGGTGAACTCAAACTCATTAGCAAATATAATTCTATGGTTGCTACTCAAGCTGAGCAAGTACTCAAAGCTCAAAATGATTTGCTTGATGAATTAAATAATAAAAATAACTTTGCTGTTAGAGTGGCTACTAGAACTGGTATAATGACTCAGGAACCTTTGTATCCTGAAGGCCACCCTAAGAGAATCGAGCAAGATTCTCAGAGAAATAATTTAGAGGCACCTAGTTCTTCTAAAAAGAAGAAAAAGAAAAATGATAGAACTTTGCATGCTTCTAGTGGACCTACTGTAGACACACCTAAGAATCCCAATAATATTTCTATTTCTGATGCGGAAACACAATCAGGTGATGAACATGAACCTAGTGATAATGTTAATGATAATGTTCATGTTGATGCTCAACCTAGCAAAAACAATGAAGTAGAGATTGAACCTATTGTTGATCTTGATAACCCACAATCAAAGAATCAACGTTATGATAAGAGAGATTTTGTTGCTAGGAAGCACGGTAGAGAAAGAGAACCATGGGTTCAGAAACCCATGCCCTTTCCTCCTAAACCATCCAAGAAAAAGGATGATGAGGATTTTGAGCGCTTTGCTGAAATGATTAGACCCATTTTCTTACGTATGCGCTTAACTGATATGCTTAAAGTAAATCTTTATGCTAAGTATATGAAGGATATCATTACAGATAAAAGAAAGATACCGGAAGCTGAAATTTCCACCATGCTTGCTAATTACACTTTTAAGGGTGGAATACCAAAGAAACTTGGAGATCCCGGGGTACCAACTATACCATGCTCCATTAAAAGAAATTATGTTAGAACTGCTTTATGTGATCTTGGAGCCGGTGTTAGTGTTATGCCTCTCTCCTTATATCGTAGACTTGAATTAAATAAGTTGACACCTACTGAAATATCTTTGCAAATGGCTGATAAATCAACTGCTATACCTGTCGGTATTTGTGAGGATGTGCCTGTTGTGGTTGCAAATGTCACTATCTTAACGGACTTTGTTATTCTTGATATTCCCGAGGATGATAGTATGTCTATTATCCTTGGTAGACCTTTTTTGAACACTGCAGGGGCTGTTATTGATTGCAACAAAGGCAATGTCACTTTTCATGTTAATGGTAATGAGCATATGGTACACTTTCCGAGGAAACAATCTCAAGTTTGTAGCATCAATTCTATTGAAAAAGTTCCAACTATTATTATTGGAGGTTTTGAATTTCCTCTCCCTACTGTCAAGAAAAAAATATGATATTCTTATTGTTGGGGATTTTCATATCCCCGTTGAGGTAACTTATTGTTATTTGAAATTTCTCCGGTTCCGTGTTATTCGGAATGAGTTTGTTAACAAGACTTGAGCAACCTTGTTAGTGGATTCATTTTGATGATCATGAGATGGATGAAACTAGAAGGCACAACCTTTTGTACTCTCTTTTTACTTTCTGTTATTTAGAATAAATAAAGCAAAAATAGTATTATCTGTCTGTTTTCTGAATTATCCGTGCATTAAAAAATATCCCGAAAATAAAAGTGCTCCAAATGCCCTGCAAATTTAGTATGATTTTTTATGGAATATTTGAGGATTTTAGGCACTGAAAACACTGCAGGAGGGGCAAGCACCAGGCCACGAGAGTCGAGGGTGTGCCCACCCCACCTGGGCGCGCCCCCTGTCTCGTGGGCCCCTGGTGGCCCCCCTCCACTTATGCCAGCACCCACACACTTCATCTTCTACCCAAAACAATCCCCATCCAGCTCAAGCTCGAGTTCTAGCTCATTTTACTGCGATTTTCGATCTCCTTGCTCAAAGCTCCATTCACAAAACTGCTTTGGGAGATTGTTGCTTGGTATGTGACTCCTCCATTTGTCCAATTATTTTTTGTTCTAATGCTTTATTCATTGCAAAATTTTGCTGCATAGGTGACCATGTTCTTGAGCTTGCATGTTAAATTTATGAGGTCCCAAGCAATTCTAATGCATGATATAGGCTCTAGGCACTTGTAGGAGTAGTTGCTACCAATCTTGTTTAGTTTTATTCACTTTTACTTTGAAGTTACTAAATTTTAGAAATTTTCAGAAAATGTTAAGGAAGTTTTTGTGGGGCTCTTCTAGCCAAAGCTCTCAGGAAAAACAAGGCAAAGAGAAGGAAAAAGCCAAGTATAATCTTCCTCGCTTAGCGGAAGTGCGGTCGTGTGAATTGCCGTGCAATGACTTCTTGAAAGAAGCTGGAATTCATGAAGATTTTTATTCTTTGATCGAGACTGTAGGCCTTGCCGGTTTCATCAACGACCGGATCGATCAGTATCTCTTACTCACCAATACTTTCGTGCAAAACTTTTATTATTATCCTAAGAAGTCACCGCTTGTAGTATCATTTCATTTATATGATGAATTTAAAGAAATGTCTTTACGTAATTTTTGTGCGGTATGTAGGATACCTTATGAGGGAGAATTAGAGGAACCCCATCATAAAGATGTGGATGGCATTGTTAATACTATCGCTGTAGAGGAGCCAAAGAAGGGTTCCGAGGCAAAAATCTCTAGCACACACTTTCCTGTTTTACGCTACTTTGCCATATTTGCTAGTAGATGCTTGATTGGTCGTGGAAATAGTGGAAGCTTTAGTGTTCCTGATATTATCATTCTTCAACATGCCTTGCTTGGAGACAATACTTTTAGTATGGGTGCCGTCGTTGCTAAACGGCTAGCCCTGAATCGTACAAAAGGCCCCATATTTGGAGGTATCTATGCTGCATGTCTTGCTAGACATTTTCAGATACCCATTAGGCACCATGAGAAAGAGGAGACAAAATTGCCTGCTCACATTTTAGATTACAAGAGCATGGTAGCACACAAGTTTATTGTTGACAACGAAGAGAGGATGCTCTTGTATAAACTTAGATTTAATAAGAAACACTTTGAGATTATTATTTGGCTGCACCTCTGTTGTTTGATTTGCTTGCAGAAAATTTTCTTGTCACGCCGGAAGCGGTTAAAAATCATCGAGCCCAAGCTTTTACTCGAGAACCTGAACCTGAGCCGGAACCTGAACTGGACCCTTATCGTGCATCATCTGTCCAGTGGGATCCGGAGATGACCAGCCAGTGGTATCCTGAGTACACCTCCCAGTACATTGGGGAGAGTAGCAGCGGTCCTTGGTACTAGACCAATTTAGGCCAATCCTAAGCTTGGGGGAGTACGTATTTCTCACTGACTTTACATTCATGTTCACACACTAGTCGTCGGTGCTCATAATCTTTCATTGTAATATCCATGTTAGTTTAAATTTCTTTTTCTAGCTTTCTTATTGTGTTCTTGATAAACCTTAAGAAAAACCAAAAAAAATAGTTAGTTTAATTTCCATGCTTGTAGTAGCATTTAAAATGAAAACCCAAAAATATTTCTAGTTCTTCTTCTTACTTGTTGGGAGCTTTCCCGTGTAAATAGTTTGATTTTCTTTTCTTTCCTTTGGGAGTCGAGAAGACCATATTGAAAATGTTTAGTGGCTCTCGTATGCATGATTGTTTATCTAACTTAGAGCCCATATTACTTGTCTTCTCTCTTGAGTTGAATGCTTGCAGATTCCAGCTTAGTCCAATGCACATGCACTCTTATTATTACACACATCGTTCGGTAGTGCAAGTGAAAGGCAATAATGACGATATATGATGGACTTATTGAGATGAGAAAAGCTGGTATGAACTCAACCTCTCTTGTTTTTGTAAATATGACGAGTTCATCGTTTCTGAGTCAGCTTATTATGAAGTAAACATATTTGCAATGACATTTAGAGATTATAGTTGCTTGTGCCATGCTTGATTAGCTATGAGTTATAATGGTTTACCTTGCGTGCCAACATGCTATTATAATGATTATGATGTGGTATGATGGGATGGTATCCTCCTTTGAATGAATAGAGTGACTCGACTTGGCACATGTTCACGCATGTAGTTGAATCAAATCAACATAGCCTTCACGATATTTATGTTCATGGTGGATTATATCCTACTCATGCTTCTATTTGGTGTGAATTAATTTTAATGCATATTTATGACTGTTGTCGCTCTCTCAGTTGGTCGCTTCCCAGTCTTTTGCTAGCCTTCACCTGTACTAAGCGGGAATACTGCTTGTGCATCCAAACTCCTTAAACCTCAAAGTTGTTCCATATGAGTCCACCATACCTACCTATATGTGGTATTTACCTGCCGTTCCAAGTAAATTTGTATGTGCCAAACTCTAAACCTTCAAATGAAATTCTGTTTTGTATGCTCGAGCAGCTCATGTTACCACTAGGGCTGCCTATATCTTCCATGCTAAGTGGGTTATTCTCAAGAGGAGTGGACTCTGCTCCTCATTCACGAGAAAGGGCCGGTAACCGGGATGCCCAGTCCCATGATCCAAAAAGATCAAAGCAAATCAAAATAATTAAACAAAACTCCCCCAGGGTTGTTGTTAGTTGGAGGCACTCGTTGTTTCGAGCAAGCCATGGATTGATGCTTGTTGGTGGTTGGGGGAGTATAAACCTTTACCATTTTGTTTGGGAACTGCCTATAATGCATGTAGTATGGAAGATACAGCCATCTCATAGTTGTTGCGTTGACAGTGAAAGTATGCTGCTCAAAATGTTATTCAATCTCTATTTTAAAATTGAGCTCTGGGACCTGTACAAATCCCTGCTTCCCCTCTACGAAGGGCCTATCTATTTACTTTTATGTTGAGTCATCACCTTCTTATTAAAAAGCACCCGCTGGAGAGCACACTGTCATTTGCATTCATTACTATTGGTTTATATTGGGTATGACTTGACTGGATCTCTTTTACCATGAATTACAATGTTTAGTCAGTCCTTGATCTTTAAAGGTGCTTTGCATTTATGTTTTGCGGTCTCAGAAAGGGCTAACGAGATACCATTTTGTTATATCATGTTATGATTGTTTTGAGAAAGTGTTGTCATCCAATTATTATTATTATGGCTCGCTAGCTGATTATGCTATTGATATGAGTAATTGTGAGACCTAAGTGTTATTGTGAGTATGGTTAGTTCATAATATTTGCTGAAACCTGAATGATGGCTTTGCATGTTACAACAACAAGAGCAAACAGAGTTTGTAAAAGTTTTTCTTTATCACTTTCAGTTTATCAACTGAATTGCTTGAGGACAAGCAAATGTTTAAGCTTGGGGGAGTTGATACGTCTCCAACGTATCTACTTTTCCAAACACTTTTGCCCTTGTTTTGGACTCTAACTTGCATGATTTGAATGAAACTAACCCGGACTGACGCTGTTTTCAGCAGAACTGCCATGATGTTGTTTTATGTGTAGAAAAGAAAAGTTCTTGAAATGTCCTGAAAATCCACGGAGGCACTTTTTGGAATTAATAAGAATTATTGGGCGAATGAAGTACACCAGGGGGCCCACACCCTGTCCACGAGACAGGGGGGCGCGCCCCCCTATCTCGTGGGCCCCCTGGACCTCCACCGACCTCAACTCCAACTCCATATATTCATATTCAGGGAGAAAAAATCAGGGAGAAAGTTTCATTGTGTTTTACGACACGGAGCCGCCGCCAAGCCCTAATCTCTCTCGGGAGGGCTGATCTGGAGTCCATTCGGGGCTCCGGAGAGGGGGATTCATCGCCGTCGTCATCATCATGTCACATCCCTAGCTTCTGGTGCTGCCTAGTGTTTGCATCATGTTTAAATTTCTTATGAAACTTGAAATGGGGGCTGATAAACCCTAGCAGCTAGTGAATTCAACTAGGGTCAAAATAAAATCTTTTTCAATAAAACCAAAATGCCCTCTGGAAATGTTCATGATTTCTGGTAAAGGTGAAAACCTCTGCCAAAAATGATGCACATATTTTAGGCCATTCTGGATTTTTGAATTAAATCATTACTTATTTGCATTTGGGCATTTAAATACTATAAAATATTTTAAATGCTCAAATAATCCCAAACTGAAATGGTTACTGTAGGATATATTTCTAACAGTGGTCATGAGCAGTTGCATGATTTTTGGGATTGATTTAGTATTTTTAATAAAGCCAAAACAATTGCAGAAAATAGAAAATGGAATTAAGAGAGAGTAAGAAAAACTGACTGGCGCTTACCTACAGCCCATCTGGCGCCTCAGCCGGCCCAACACTGTGCAGCCCAGCCAGCGCAGCGCCTTTCTTCAACCTTCTGCCAGAAGGCGAGGCAGCTGCGTGGAGAGCGCACACCCGAGCTGCGCCAGCTCCTGCTTGCCGCCTTCTGCTTCCCCCTCGCGTCTGGCGACGCCACGCATCTCCCTGCCTCTCTCTCTCTCACTCTCCCGCGCTCTCACCCCCTTCCTGGATCCCTCTCTGCAGCGCGCCCGAGTACCCTGCCGCACGCCGGAAAGCACCGCCGCAGCCACGGCCATCCCCTAGCCCAACCACAGTGACCAATAGCTCCGCAAGGACCTGAAGCATCTCCTCGACGAGCCACGCAAGCCGGGTTTCACCGCAACACCGCCATCGATGCCTTCTTCAACCTCGGGACCGCCGGCCATCACCGTCAAATTCATCGGCTCCGGACCATCCACGACCTCGCCGAGCGTCCCGTCGTCATCACTGTGAGCCCCTAACCACTTACCCCCTGCTCCCCTCGTCGAATTAATGCCGCAACCATCGATCCCCGCAATGCCCGAAGCTCACCGCGGCCGGCCTTGTCGCCGCCGTGGCCTGAGCTCGAACGGGTCGCGCCCGTGCATCTCACCGAGCTCATGGCGACTCCAGGAGGCTGCGCAGTGCTTTACCTCACTCGCCCGTGCTCCACAACACCGTTTTCGCCGTGGTCCGAACTCCCACGCCGCCACGAGCTCCATTCCGGTGAGCTCCGGCCACCCCAGCTCGAGCTGTTGCCACCCGTGGATGCGCGCGAAGCCCAGCAACCCATAGCCGCAAACCACGCCCGAAACCGTCCCCTGTAACGCTTTCCTGGGGCGTTTCCGTCGTCGGATTCGGTCGCCGCCGGCCGAACTCCGGTGGCCGGTGATGTGGTACGTCATTAGCCACTGATGACCCCACTAATTAACCTCCAGTGAAACTGACAGCCAGGCCCCACATCCTAACTAACTGGCTATCTAACCTAGATTAAGTTTAATCTAATTACCCTGGACCCACACGTCAACATTGACTGTGCTGACGTGTCCGTTGGCTGGGCCCACCTGCCAGCGACCTAAACGAGCCCTAAGTCACTGACTAATGGGACCCCCTGGTCAGGTTTGACCCGGGGCAGCCCTGTTGACTCTGCTGAGGTCAGCATGACGCCATGCTGACGCAATATTCCTTTTCTGGAATTTAGTTTATTTTATAAATAATCAGGAAATTCCAGAAAATTGTATAAACTTCTAAAAATCATAGAAATTCAACCGTAACTCCAAATTAAATAATTTATATATGAAAAATTATCAAAAAAATTCAAGGAATCCATCTGTACCATTTTCATGCATGTTTGAACAATGTTTGTCCTCTGTTTTGGACAAAACAAATAAAGGACATTTAAATAACCATATATGGAGTTGGAATTTGAATCTTGTATTCAAACCAACTTCGTTTAATCTGTTGCTAGTTGCATTAGCTCAAAACACATTCATATTGCCATGTCATAGCATGCATCATATTGTGCATTGCATTGATTGTATTTCTTCCTTGTTGCCGGTATCTGTTCCCTCCCGGTAGACGATGTTCCGACGTTGTGATCGTTGACACTGATGAAGACATAATGTTATCTTCAGAAGTGCCAGGCAAGCAAAACCCCCTTGTTCATTCCGATACAATGCTACTCTCTCGCTCCTTCTCTCTTTTACTGCATTAGGACAACATCGATTCATCTCTTACTTGCTGCGGTAGCTGAACCCCTTTATCCTCTGCATGACCTGTCATTCCACAGTAAATAGATGAAACCCACTAGCATGAGTAGGAGTTGTTTGAGCCCTGTTGTGCCTACTCATTCATGCTTGTTTGTCATGCCTGCTACTGCTTAGAGTTGTGTCAGGTCTGATTCATCGGGAATGAATCAGAGGTGTGTAAACATGTCCTACTGTGTGTGAGCTAAGTGTGTGAACACGATTTGGTAAAGGTAGCGGTGAGAGGCCATGTAGGAGTACATGGTGGGTTGTCTCATTGCAGCCGTCCTCAGGAACTGAGTTCTGTGTTTGTGATCCATGATTCAGCTACTACCATACATTGGGCCCTGAAATATGACCCCGCTCGACTTCTTATTCACCCTAGTCCTCTGTCCAGGAGTTGCAAGTAGTTTCTGGTGTTTGTAGCTTACTGGAGGCCGTGGACAGCGCTGACCATAGGGGTGGGCTGTGATGCGGTAGGTACGTGGCACGGTGTACCGGATGCCCGTTTGGTATCTCGGGAACCCTGTTCACATCGTTTGGGGCTGTGAGCGAAACTCCGGCCGGATCTCCTCATGGATGGAACCCGAATAGGCGATAAACCTGGACTAGAGACTTGAGTGTTTAGGTAGGTCGTGGTCTACACCCACGTCGGCTTTCGCTTGAAGTCTGCCGAGCACATGTCGTGTGCAGACGCTAAGTGGTGGAAACATGTATGAAGAAGTACACCCCTGCAGGGTTAACATCATCTATTCGAATAGCCGTGTCCGCGGTAAAGGACTTCTGGGTTGCTTATATCAGTTCATAGACAAGTGAAAGTGGATACCCTAAAATACGCAAGATAAGCATGAGTGCTATGGATGGCGTTCTCGTAGGGAGACGAGAGCGGTTCCATAGTGGTGTATTGATTGGTGAATATGTGGACTCGTGTGCGCCACCTCAAAAGAGTTACATTGCAGTCGTAGTTCAGGATAGCCACCGAGTCAAAGCTGGCTTGCTGCAGTTAAACCCCACCATCCCCTTGTTGATAATGATGCATATGTAGTTAGTTCTGATGTAAGTCTTGCTGGGTACATTTGTACTCACGTTTGCCTATTTTATGTTTTTGCAGAGAGACTTCGGTCTCACTAGTAGTTCCACGTGGACTTCGACGTTTAGCTTGTTACCTCAGCTACGGTCTTGTGCCCTCGGCAGGATTTGGTAGATAGCCAGGCTTCTCAGCCTTTTTCATTTATAGATGTCTGTACTCAGACATGATAGCTTCCGCTTGTGCTTTGATTTGTATGCTCTGAATGCTGGGTCGTGAGACCCCTGTTTGTAATATCTCGCTCCTCAGAGCCTATTGAATAAATAATTGAGTCATAGAGTCATGTTGTGATGCCATGTTGTATTTGCACATATCGAGCATATTGTGTGTATGTTATTGAAATGCTTGGTATGTGTGGGATCTGACCATCTAGTTGTTTATCTTTAGTAGCCTCTCTTACCGGGAAATGTCTCCTAGTGTTTCCACCGAGCCATGGTAGCTTGCTACTGCTCCGGAACACTTAGGCTGGCTGGCATGTGTCCTTCTTCGTTCCTGTGTCTGTCCCTTCGGGGAAATGTCACGCGATGAATACCGGAGTCCTGTTAGCCCGCTACAGCCCGGTTCACCGGAGTCCTGCTAGCCCAGTGCTACAGCCTGGATTCACTCGCTGATGACCGACACGTTCGATGTTGGGTCATGGATGTCTGTCCCTGTAAGTCTGTGCCACTTTGGGTTTACGACTAGCCATGTCAGCCCGGGTTCTTTGTCATATGGATGCTAGCGACACTATCATATACGTGAGCCAAAAGGCGCAAACGGTCCCGGGCCAGGTAAGGTGACACCCGTGGGAATACTGTGCGTGAGGCCGCAAAGTGATATGATGTGTTACATGCTAGATCGGTGTGACTTAGGATCGGGGTCCTGACAACGTTGGTATCAGAGCTTGACTGCCTGTAGGATTACCAAGCCAAACTAGTCAAAGTTGAGTCTAGAAATTCTTTAGTTATATAAGGGAATTGATTGTGGGATGGAACGTAAGGCTCTTTTTACTCCTTATACCTCATGGCCTTCTGATCTGAGTCATCTTGTCTTTCCTACGGGGATTAAGAACTAGGCTATCTCTTCCTTCTATCAGGATTACGTGTTACTAATCCGTAGACTTATAGATTGTTGGATTTAAGTCTCAGTTCAGTTCCTATTACTTCTGTATGTTAACTGTTGATCTCGAAACCTTGATATTGTGCTTCCGAGTGGTTATGCCACCATTTTTGTGAATGTCTCAAATCTTTTCTGAGCATTTACAGCCGTTATACTGTCCGAGTCATCCCAGGTTTCTAAACAGTCTGATGCATTTGCAAATTCCTTCCTTCCGTTTCGATGTTCCTTTGGGCCAGATTAACCACACTAATCGGTGAGTTGAGGTATTCTATTGCCTTGACATTTATGTGGGAGTTATTATTATGACCCTAGTTGTCATAGGGGAACATCTAGTAGTCTAGCCATGATCTGTGTTTCCAGTGTGATGATTCTGGCCGTCATTATCGAAAGCATCCCGTGATGCCATTTAGTTAGTAGGCATTCTATTCCTGGGTTCTTGAACCCGAGATTCACTCTACTTACTTCATGTTGATAGTGTTTGCTAGCTCCTTTAGGATATTAGTAACCTTTGCGATAGTCCTCGAGGTTCATGGTACATCCTTCTTCCAATTATCATGAATCATTCTTGGCAGGAGTTCTTCTGAACCAAAAGATGACAACAAGAGTGCTCTCGATGAGTTCTCCCTGCTATATTGTGACTCTGCCAGCTCAACCTTTCTGCATGGGTTATCCGGAAGAATTATGTTGAACTTGGTTCGACATACTAATCTATGCATCCACAACTCAGAAAGTTATATGTTCCTTTGAGTTGTCCCTCTGTAGTTGTATTTTGATCCTTGTCTATCAGTTGATAGTCAAGTTGATGGCGTGCGTTCATTCATCGATGCCTATTACTCTTGTGGTCCGTCAAGCCATTCTATCGCCGAATGACTAGGAGAAACAAACTCCAGTACCTCTTCCATATCCAGGATTGGGTCAAAGAAGTTGTGCTCCGCAGATCAAATTGCTAATCCAGCTTTTGTTCTGCCCTACCTTGGAGTATTACCATTTTTTATATCGGGATTGTTATAGGAATCGCACACCATCCTATGAACTCTTGGTACAGTGATACTTCTTGCCATCATTGTTCATTCCTCGGTTCCTATGTCATTGTAACCGGAATGCCGACAAATGAATCATGGCGTGTGAAATCAATACTGCTAGCAACTCTGTTGCTTGGTAGTTAAATGGACGATAACCTCATTCTTAGCGTGTTGATTATTGAATCATCACCCTGAGGTTGATCGTGCTACCTAGTCCACTTTCCTGGTGCACTCTTCGATCAATGAGTTAGGATTATTCAAACCCTTGCTCTGTTGATCATATCGTCTTGCCCTGAAAAGCAAGATTGTTCTCGATCTTAGTAACATATCGGTGATTCGTGATTTTCCGAATATCTTCTCGAAAGTATCACCAGGTTGTCACCTGACTGTTATGTTGAGCTCGTGATCAAGTTGGTTTATCCTGTAAACCACCCTTTCTCCAAGAATCCATGTTGGATATCCCTGAGCTAGTTGGTTAAGCTAGACAACAACTTGGAGAATTGGAAGATAAAAGCTTACCTGACTTAGTTCGTCCCAAAGGGATATTCTTGTGTAGTGTGTGTTGAAGAAAGATGATATCTTCATCGATTGGTCCCTGTGATCAGTTGCTGGACCTATTGTCTTATCAATCCTTTGATTTGAGTGTGGGCTATCCTCAAATCAAGTCAGAACCAACGATGTTCGTAATGTTGTCTTACTCGTGGGTTTTCCTCGAGCATACACCATTATATCCTTTGGTCTGACCAATGCTATCACCGTGTTCACTTAACTATGGAATTCCTTTTAAAAGGAAACCCAGATGAATTGTTGTTGAGCCCATTGACAACATCCTTGTCTTCTCCATAATTTTTGCTGAACATTAAGCTAGTGTTGGAAACTTTTGAAAGCATTTTCTTCATGCTAGCTCATGAAGTACTTGTTTGATGAAAGGAGTGACTTCCTCTTATACACGTGCATTTGGTGAAAGTTGCCGCCGTGAATTTGAGAAAGATTGTTTTGTTTCCTTTCGAATCATCCCAAATCAGTCATGCACACGTGCGAAGTATTCTGTAGTCTGGAGGCTTGCAACCTTCATTCTATATGTGTCCCTAGCACACTAAGCCACTGATTGACTTGTTCAAGGAAAAGAAGTCTATGCTTGGGATCTAATCCATGGACTTGCGTAAAGACTTCGATATCCTCGATGATGGTTTCCAACCTGAACTCGGTAGTGTTTTATTATAAGACTACTATGTGGCCATGCTTGTCTTGGACAACGTGTTCACATGTTTGTAGCAGAACCAGCTCGTGTTTTGGAGCTTACTATCGTAGTTCATTCCCCGAGAATCTCGCAACGTCATCTCGTCGATTTGTGTTGCAAACTTTCGTTTTTCTTCCTAGACTCGATGAGTCTGGAATATCCTGACACCAACCAGATCTGAATCTCAGGCAGATATGATGGTTTGGAACATTTCCCAAGAACTATAATATCGGTCCCTCGGAAACCGGTAAGGTGGATGTCGTGGCCAACACGCCCAGCCGGAAGACCTCCTGTTGTAGTATCTTGATTGGAGAAGTTGGCCACCTCCCCATAGGGATTTTGTAGGATTTACTCCCTAGTTGCCCCTATGGATTTTTGAGATCCCGAAGTCCGACCTTTTACTTGATGTTCTAGATATCAAACCATATCTATGGGTGGATTACGCTAGCACATCAAGGAGAACATTAGAAGCGGAGTGCTAAATGTCTCTCGGTTGATCGTCCAGATTTGCCCCTTGGCCTCACTAAGATGAAATCTGAGAAGGTGTTATCTTCTTTTGCATCCGCATCGTCCGTCAGTATTCATCATGGTAGTAAGTTGTGTGCCAGGATCGTTGACACGGGTGTTGGTAAAACCTTGATGATTGTGGAAATGCTCAAGTTCTTGAGAGCACGCACAAGCGCTACGTGTTATCATCGGCACTAACCGGGATTCCTCTCAGTTTCCTCAGCAACGCTATGACCTTTTCAAACAGTGAATTCACTCTCTATTGTTGGGTTCTTCCCCAGTTACTAGAATCATTCCCAGCATTTGCATTTTTGTTCCCGGCTTGCACCGCCATTGTGCCACCCTACTCTGGATTACCCTTCTCAGTAATTACTGATCAGGATCATTTTCAAAAGTGGTTCTACCATGGGTCCCTTCCATTTCTGGTGGTAAACAAATTCATCCATTACGTTGTCTTCAACAAGGTAATCCACATCATCCAAGTCCGAGTATGCCATTCTACCGACCCCCTCCAAACAATCGCTCGAAAATTGCCTTAGGCTGGTATAAAGAGTTTCAATGATCTTTGAATCAAAGGTAATTCTTTTTGCCACTTAAGGGGATATTTCTACGAGTCACCTTCCCTAAGGTGCATCGTTATGGTATCATGGCAATTCAACTCCTCGCTACGTTGACACCCGGTCACCACATTCTTAAGTCTGGAATTGTTGTCTACCTAGTGAACCTTTGTCATCTGCTTCACTCCATTCCTATGGATGTGTGCTTCATCTCTCAGCTCGAGAGATGTTGCTATGTCTCATTCCGAGAGTTAATCCTAAGTTGTTCGACCTTCGAGAAGAACGATTCTTTTAGGGTCTTTCCTTTCCTCTCGTTGTCATGTTAGTTGGAGTTCTCAGAGGAAGACGTCGAGACAAAGATGGTGATCGATTCAACATGCTGATGAAGTGCACCCTGGATCGTGAAGATTGTGCTAGTTTGTGTTCCCCCTTCACCTTACCCTACGCTTGAATCTCAGGACGAGATTTTTGTTTAGTGGGGGTGAGTTGTCACATCCCTAGCTTCTGGTGCTGCCTAGTGTTTGCATCATGTTTAAATTTCTTATGAAACTTGAAATGGGGGCTGATAAACCCTAGCAGCTAATGAATTCAACTAGGGTCAAAATAAAATCTTTTTCAATAAACCCAAAATGCCCTCTGGAAATGTTCATGATTTCTGGTAAAGGTGAAAACCTCTGCCAAAAATGATGCACATATTTTAGGCCATTCTGGATTTTTGAATTAAATCATTACTTATTTGCATTTGGGCATTTAAATACTATAAAATATTTTAAATGCTCAAATAATCCCAAACTGAAATGGTTACTGTAGGATATATTTCTAACAGTGGTCATGAGCAGTTGCATGATTTTTGGGATTGATTTAGTATTTTTAATAAAGCCAAAACAATTGCAGAAAATAGAAAATGGAATTAAGAGAGTAAGAAAAACTGACTGGCACTTACCTACAGCCCATCTGGCGCCTCAGCCGGCCCAACACTGTGCAGCCCAGCCAGCGCAGCGCCTTTCTTCAACCTTCTGCCAGAAGGCGAGGCAGCTGCGTGGAGAGCGCACACCCGAGCTGCGCCAGCTCCTGCTTGCCGCCTTCTGCTTCCCCCTCGCGTCTGGCGACGCCACGCACCTC
Organism: Triticum dicoccoides; assembly: GCF_002162155.2. Lineage (NCBI taxonomy): Eukaryota > Viridiplantae > Streptophyta > Magnoliopsida > Poales > Poaceae > Triticum > Triticum dicoccoides. The sequence goes on from NC_041383.1 coordinate 622,876,618, forward strand.
CCTGCCTCTCTCTCTCACTCTCCCGCGCTCTCACCCCCTTCCTGGATCCCTCTCTGCAGCGCGCCCGAGTACCCTGCCGCACGCCGGAAAGCACCGCCGCAGCCACGGCCATCCCCTAGCCCAACCACCATGACCAATAGCTCCGCAAGGACCTGAAGCATCTCCTCGACGAGCCACGCAAGCCGGGTTTCACCGCAACACCGCCATCGATGCCTTCTTTAACCTCGGGACCGCCGGCCATCACCGTCAAATTCATCGGCTCTGGACCGTCCACGACCTCGCCGAGCGTCCCGTCGTCATCGCTGTGAGCCCCTAACCACTTACCCCCTGCTCCCCTCGTCGAATTAATGCCGCAACCATCGATCCCCGCAGTGCCCGAAGCTCACCGCGGCCAGCCTTGTCGCCGCCGTGGCCTGAGCTCGAACGGGTCACGCCCGTGCATCTCACCGAGCTCATGGCGACTCCAGGAGGCTGCGCAGTGTTTTACCTCACTCGCCCGTGCTCCACAACACCGTTTTCGCCGAGGTCCGAACTCCGGCGCCGCTGCGAGCTCCATTCCGGTGAGCTCCGGCCACCCCAGCTCGAGCTGTTGCCACCCCTGGATGCGCGCGAAGCCCAGCAACCCATAGCCGCAAACCACGCCCGAAACCGTCCCCTGTAACGCTTTCCCGGGGCGTTTCCGTCGTCGGATTCGGTCGCCGCCGGCCGAACTCCGGTGGCCGGTGATGTGGTACGTCATTAGCCACTGATGACCCCACTAATTAACCTCCAGTGAAACTGACAGCCGGGCCCCACATCCTAACTAACTGGCTAACTAAACTAGATTAAGTTCAATCTAATTACCCTGGACCCACACGTCAACATTGACTGTGCTGACGTGTCCGTTGGCTGGGCCCACCTGCCAGCGACCTAAACGAGCCCTAAGTCACTGACTAATGGGACCCCCTGGTCAGGTTTGACCCGGGGCAGCCCTTTTGACTCTGCTGAGGTCAGCATGACGCCATGCTGACGCAATATTCCTTTTCTGGAATTTAGTTTATTTTATAAATAATCAGGAAATTCCAGAAAATTGTATAAACTTCTAAAAATCATAGAAATTCAACCGTAACTCCAAATTAAATAATTTATATATGAAAAATTATCAGAAAAATTCAAGGAATCCATCTGTACCATTTTCATGCATGTTTGAACAATGTTTGTCCTCTGTTTTGGACAAAACAAATAAAGGACATTTAAATAACCATATATGGAGTTGGAATTTGAATCTTGTATTCAAACCAACTTCATTTAATCTGTTGCTAGTTGCATTAGCTCAAAACACATTCATATTGCCATGTCATAGCATGCATCATATTGTGCATTGCATTGATTGTATTTCTTCCTTGTTGCCGGTATCTGTTCCCTCCCGGTAGACGATGTTCCGACGTTGTGATCGTTGACACTGATGAAGACTCAATGTTATCTTCAGAAGTGACAGGCAAGCAAAACCCCCTTGTTCATTCCGATACAATCCTACTCTCTCTCTCCTGCTCTCTTTTACTGCATTAGGACAACATCGATTCATCTGTTACTTGCTGCGGTAGCTGAACCCCTTTATCCTCTGCATGACCTGTCATTCCACAGTAAATAGATGAAACCCACTAGCATGAGTAGGAGTTGTTTGAGCCCTGTTGTGCCTACTCATTCATGCTTGTTTGTCATGCCTGCTACTGCTTAGAGTTGTGTCAGGTCTGATTCATCGGGAATGAATCAGAGGTGTGTAAATATGTCCTACTGTGTGTGAGCTAAGTGTGTGAACACGATTTGGTAAAGGTAGCGGTGAGAGGCCATGTAGGAGTACATGGTGGGTTGTCTCATTGCAGCCGTCCTCAGGAACTGAGTTCTGTGTTTGTGATCCATGATTCAGCTACTACCATACATTGGGCCCTGAAATATGACCCCGCTCGACTTCTTATTCACCCTAGTCCTCTGTCCAGGAGTTGCAAGTAGTTTCTAGTGTTTGTAGCTTACTGGAGGCCGTGGACAGCGCTGACCGTAGGGGTGGGCTGTGATGCGGTAGGTATGTGGTACGGTGTACCGGATGCCCGTTTGGTATCTCGGGAACCCTGTTCACATCGTTTGGTGCTGTGAGCGAAACTCCGGCCGGATCTCCTCATGGATGGAACCCGAATAGGCGATAAACCTGGACTAGAGACTTGAGTGTTTAGGTAGGTCGTGGTCTACACCCACGTCGGCTTTCGCTTGAAGTCTGTCGAGCACATGTCGTGTGCAGACGCTAAGTGGTGGAAACATGTATGAAGAAGTACACCCCTGCAGGGTTAACATCATCTATTCGAATAGCCGTGTCCGCGGTAAAGGACTTCTGGGTTGCTTATATCAGTTCATAGACAAGTGAAAGTGGATACCCTAAAATACGCAAGATAAGCGTGAGTGCTATGGATGGCGTTCTTGTAGGGAGACGAGAGCGGTTCCATAGTGGTGTATTGATTGGTGAATATGTGGACTCGTGTGCGCCACCTCAAAAGAGTTACATTGCAGTCGTAGTTCAGGATAGCCACCGAGTCAAAGCTGGCTTGCTGCAGTTAAACACCACCATCCCTTGTTGATAATGATGCATATGTAGTTAGTTCTGATGTAAGTCTTGCTGGGTACATTTGTACTCACGTTTGCCTATTTTATGTTTTTGCAGAGAGACTTCGGTCTCACTAGTAGTTCCACGTGGACTTCGACGTTTAGCTTGTTACCTCAGCTACGGTCTTGTGCCCTCGGCAGGATTTGGTAGATAGCCAGGCTTCTCAGCCTTTTTCATTTATAGATGTCTATACTCAGACATGATAGCTTCCGCTTGTGCTTTGATTTGTATGCTCTGAATGCTGGGTCGTGAGACCCCTGTTTGTAATATCTCGCTCCTCAGAGCCTATTGAATAAATACTTGAGTCATAGAGTCATGTTGTGATGCCATGTTGTATTTGCACATATCGAGCATATTGTGTGTATGTTATTGAAATGCTTGGTATGTGTGGGATCTGACCATCTAGTTGTTTATCTTTAGTAGCCTCTCTTACCGGGAAATGTCTCCTAGTGTTTCCACCGAGCCATGGTAGCTTGCTACTGCTCCGGAACACTTAGGCTGGCCGGCATGTGTCCTTCTTCGTTCCTGTGTCTGTCCCTTCGGGGAAATGTCACGCGATGAATACTGGAGTCCTGTTAGCCCGCTACAGCCCGGTTCACCGGAGTCCTGCTAGCCCAGTGCTACAGCCTGGATTCACTCGCTGATGACCGACACGTTCGATGCTGGGTCATGGATGCCTGTCCCTGTAAGTCTGTGCCACTTTGGGTTTACGACTAGCCATGTCAGCCCGGGTTCTTTGTCATATGGATGCTAGCGACACTATCATATACGTGAGCCAAAAGGCGCAAACGGTCCCGGGCCAGGTAAGGTGGCACCCGTGGGAATACCGTGCGTGAGGCCGCAAAGTGATATGATGTGTTACATGCTAGATCGGTGTGACTTAGGATCGGGGTCCTGACACATCAACCATCCTCCATCACCAATTTCATGATGCTCACCGCCGTGCGTGAGTAATTCCATCATAGGCTTGCTGGACGGTGATGGGTTGGATGAGATTTACCATGTAATCAAGTTAGTTTTGCTAGGGTTTGATCCCTAGTATCCATTATGTTCTGAGATTGATGTTGCTATTACTTTGCTATGCTTAATGCTTGTCACTAGGGCCCGAGTGCCATGATTTCAGATCTGAACATATTATGTTTTCATGAATATATGTGTGTTCTTGATCCTATCTTGCAAGTCTATAGTCACCTATTATGTGTTATGATCCGACAACCCCGAAGTGACAATAATCGGGATACTTCTCGGTGATGACCATTGTTTGAGGAGTTCATGTATTCACTATGTGCTAATGCTTTGTTCCGGTTCGCTGTTAAAAAGAGGCCTTAATATCCCTTAGTTTCCGCTAGGACCCCGCTGCCACGGGAGGGTAGGACAAAAGATGTCATGCAAGTTCTTTTCCATAAGCACGTATGACTATTTACGGAATACATGCCTACATTACATTGATGAACTGGAGCTAGTTCTGTGTCACCCTATGTTATAGCTATTACATGAGGAATCACATCCGGCATAATTATCCATCACTGATCCATTGCCTACGAGCTTTTCACATATTGTTCTTCGCTTATTTACTTTTTCGTTGCTACTGTTACAACTACTACAAAACCCAAAAACATTACTTTTGCTACCATTACCTTTATTATCATACTACTTTGCTACTAAATATTTTGCTGCAGATACTAAGTTATCCAGGTGTGGTTGAATTGATAACTCAACTGCTAATACTCAAGAATATTCTTTGGCTCCCTTGTGTCGAATCAATAAATTTGAGTTGAATATTTTCCCTCGAAAGCTGTTGCGATCCCCTACACTTGTGGGTTATCAATCCCGAGCACATCATCAAGTCCGAGGACACGGGTTTAGAACCCGTTGGACTCTCCACAGCCATAAAGCTCAACATCGGAGATACGGAGGGAACCACTTCACCGGCCGGCCCGGAATCACTCCTGGCTCCCTTTATCCTCGCCAAGCCGGACTCACCTCCGCACACCAGCTCCGAACTCTCGAGGTCCGTGTTATACGAGCTCGGCCAGGGAACTCCTGTCAAGCCATGCTCCACGGATTCTCACCTCCTTGCCCAGATCTCGCTCTTAAACGAGGCTCTGGACTTAATGCGATCTCTCACCATTACAGAAGGATCGCTGCCAAATTACGCCCAGACCGCACTAGGGGCTGAGAGCGGGGAAATTTACATCCTACCCACCACCCACTTCATAGCCACTGTCGAGGACTTAACCGACATGCTTGATTACGCTTCTGAAGACATCGACGATATAGACGACGATGCCAGAGAAGAGCAAAGCCAGAACCCGCCGCTTACCGGGCGCTGGACAACTACCTCTACATATGACGTGTATATGGTGGATACACCCAAACAAGATGACGACGAAGGTGGGAAGGACCCAATTAAGAATAATTCTCCTGAGGCACCACCAAAGCATCGTCATGAGCAGCGCCGCTCTAAACTGCACCGAGAAAAAGATAGCAATACCGGCACCGGAGACAACAATACTCCGGATAACACCGAAGACCAGGAAGCCCTGGTCGAACCAACATCCAAACATGATGATTGGGAGGAGGGGCAAGTCAACCCCGACAATCCCATCGGGAACAAGGATGATGATTATGTGCCGATATCCGAAGAAGACGAGAGCCTCGGCAATGAAGGATTCATCGTGCCAGAGGAACCCTTTGAACAAGAGCGCTTTAAGCGTCGGTTAATAGCCACTGCAAGAAGCTTCAAAAAGAAGTAGCAACAGCTTCAAGTTGATCAGGATCTGCTTAATGACTGATGGACTGATGTCCTGGCAGCCGAGGAATACAGCCTCGGACACCCAACCAAGAGTTACCTGAAGCACAAGCTGCTACCCAAATTCGACGACGAGGCCCCAGAGCCTATACCGCCCAAGCATAACACTACTGATGGACCTGACCGACCACGACTATTCATGAGAAGAAATTTGCTTATGTAGAGAGTAGTAAATTTTCTATGCTTGTAGATCATGAAAAAAATGATTTAGGTGCTGGTTATATTGTTTAGTTCATTCATGATGCTACTGAAAATTATTATGAGGGAGGAATATATGCTTGTAGGAATTGCAATAATGCCAAGTTTCCTCTCTATGTGTTGAAAATTTTGAAGCTATGCTCGTTTTGCCTTCTTATGCTAGTTGATTATTGTTCCCCTAAGATGTTTGCTCACAAAATCCCTATGCATAGGAAGTGGGTTAGGCTTAAATGTGCTAGTCATATGCTTCATTATGCTCCCTTTATGTTTTAATTCTTATCTTTTATGTGAGCATCATTGTCATCATCATGCCTAGCTAAAAGGCATTAAAGAAAAGCGCTTGTTGGGACACAACCCAATATTTATCCTTACTGTTTTTGTGTGTTCACATGATTATGCTACTGTAGTAATCATGTTTTATATCTTTTATTTCAATAAAGTGCCAAGTAAGACCTTTAGGATAGCTTACGGTGATAGTTGTGTTGATCCTACTGAAAATCAGAAACTTTTGCACCCAGTAATTTAGTTTTGTTAATTCACAGAAACGTGCTTCTGATCTGATTCTTTTTCTCTGGATTGGTACACAAATTTCTTAGGACTTCCTAATTTTGTAGGATTTTTGGAGTTCCAGAAGTATACGTTTTATACAGATTACTACAGAGTGTTCTGTTTTTGACAGATTCTGTTTTCCATGTGTTGTTTGCTTATTTTGATGAATCTACGAGTAGTATCGGAGGGTATGAACCATAGATAAGTCAGAGTACAGTAGATATTACACCAATATGAATTTATAATGAGTTCATTACAGTACCTAAGTGGTGGTTTTATTTTCTTCTACTAACAGAGCTTACGAGTTTTCTGTTGAGTTTTGTGTTGTGAAGTTTTCAAGTTTTGGGTAAGGATTCGATGGACTATGGAATAAGGAGTGGCAAGAGCCTAATATTGGGGATGCCCAAGGCACCCCAAGGTAATATTCAAGGACAACCAAGAGCCTAAGCTTGGGGATGCCCCGGATGGCATCCCCTCTTTCGTCTTCGTTCATCGGTAACTTTACTTGGAGCTATATTTTTATTCACCACATGATATGTGTTTTGCTTGGAGCGTCATTTTCTTTTGTTAGTTTTTTCTTTCTGTTATTTATATTAATGTTTTGCATCTTTAGTTTCAATAAAAAGCCAAGGATAGCCTTTGCCATGCTTATTTTGCTAATATACATGTTGCTGTTTGAAAACAGAAAGTTTACCGCTGTTGCAAAAATTCCCTAGAAAAGTCAGAGAATGGTATAAGGTTGAAATTTTTTGCATAATGAGATATGATAAATTTATTACAGTGGTAATTTTAGTTCATCATTTTTGGAGTTAGGGAAGTATTGATACTCTTGCATTCTTTACATACTTTACTGTTCTGGCAGATTGCTGTTATGTTTGCATTGTTTGCATATGTTTGCTTGTTTAAAGATCTTATTTGAGGATAGGAGTATTAAATATGCAGAGGCATTTAGTATGCAATGTTGAATAATAATGTTAGTGATTTGTTACAGTAGAAAATGATAAGGTTTTGCATTGTTTTATACTAACCTATCTCACGAGTTCTTGTTGAGTTTGTTGTGAATGAAGCTCTTGATAAAAAGAGAAACCATGATATGAGAGGAATTAAGGAGACACAAAAGTTCAATCTTGGGGATGCCCAAGGCACCCCAAGATAATATTTCAAGAAGTCTCAAGCATCTAAGCTTGGGGATGCCCCGGTACGTATCCCACCTTTCTTCTTCAACAACTATCGGTTAGTATCGGTTGAGCCTAAGTTTTTGCTTCTTCACTTGAGTTGTGCTATCCTTGCATTGTCATTTTCTTTAGCTTTGCTTGCTGTTTGAATAAAATACCAAGATCTGAAATTATTAATTGGGAGAGTCTTCACATAGTTATATAATTATTCGACTACGCATTGGTCTTCACTTATATCTTTCGGAGTAGTTTGTCATTTGCTCTAGTGCTTCACTTATATCTTTTAGAGCATGGTGGTAGTTTTATTTTGAAGAAATAGATGAAATCTCATGATTCACTCATATTATTTTGAGATTCCTAAATAGCATGGCAATTTTCTTAAAATCCTAATATGCTAAGCATACAAGATTTGTAAGAATTCTTATGAGTGTGTTGAATACTAAGAGAAGTTTGATGCTTGATGATTGTTTTGAGATAAGATGGTGATATTAGAGTCATGATAGTTGAGTAGTTGTGAATTTGATAGATACTTGTGTTAAAGTTTGTGATTCCCGTAGCATGCACGTATGGTGAACCGTTATGTGATGAAGTCGGAGCATGATTTATTTATTGATTGTCTTCCTTATGACTGGCGGTCAGGGACGAGCGATGGTCTTTTCCTACCAATCTATCCCCCTAGGAGCATGCGCGTAATACTTTGCTTTGATAACTTGTAGATTTTTGCAATAAGTATATGAGTTCTTCATGACTAATGTTGAGTCCATGGATTATACGCACTTTCCCCATCCTTCCACCATTGCTAGCCTCTCTAATACCACGCACTTTTCGCCAGTATCATACACCCACCATATATCTTCCTCAAAACAGCCACCATACCTACCTATCATGGCATTCCCATAGCCATTCTGAGATATATTGCCATGCAACTTTCCACCGTTCCGTTTATTATGACACGCTCCATCATTGTCATATTGCTAGCATGATCATGTAGTTGACATTGTATTTGTGGCAAAGCCACCATTCATAATTCTTTCATACATGTCACTCTTGATTCATTGCATATCCCAGTACACCACCGGAGGCATTCATATAGAGTCATATTTTGTTCTAAGTATCGAGTTGTAATTCTTGAGTTATAAGTAAATAAAAGTGTGATGATAATCATTATTAGAGCATTGTCCTAGTGAGGAAAGGATGATGGAGACTATGATTCCCCCACAAGTCGGGATGAGACTCTGGACAAAAAGTAAAAAAAAGAGAAAAAAGAGGCCATAAAAAAATAGAAAGAGAAAAGGCCCAAACAAAAAAAAATGAGAGAAAAAGAGAGAAGGGGCAATGCTACTATCCTTTTACCACATTTGTGCTTCAAAGTAGCACCATGATCTTCATGATAGAGAGTCTCCTATGTTGTCACTTTCATATACTACTAGGAATTTTACATTATAGAACTTGGCTTGTATATTCCAATGATGGGCTTCCTCAAAATGCCCTAGGTCTTCGTGAGCAAGCGAGTTGGATGCACACCCACTTAGTTTCTTTTGTTGAGCTTTCATATACTTATAGCTCTAGTGCATCCGTTGCGTGGCAATCCCTACTCACTCACATTGATATCTATTGATGGGCATCTCCATAGCCCGTTGATACACCTAGTTGATGTGAGACTATCTTCCCCTCTTTTTGTCTTCTCCACAACCACCATTCTATTCCACATATAGTGCTATATCCATGGCTCACGCTCATGTATTGCCTGAAGATTGAAAAAGTTTTGAAAAAGTTAAAGTATGAAACAATTGCTTGGCTTGTCATCGGGGTTGTGCATGATTTAAATACTTTGTGTGGTGAAGATAGAGCATAGCCAGACTATATGATTTTGTAGGGATAACTTTCTTTGGCCATGTTATTTTGAGAAGACATAATTGCTTTAATTAGTATGCTTGAAGTATTATTATTTTTATGTTAATATGAACTTTTGTCTTGAATCTTTCGGATCTGAATATTCATATCACAAGTAAGAAGAATTACATTGAAATTATGCCAACTAGCATTCCACATCAAAAATTATCTTTTTATCATTTACCTACTCGAGGATGAGCAGGAATTAAGCTTGGGGATGCTTGATACGTCTCCAGCGTATCTATAGTTTTTGATTGCTCCATGCTATATTATCTACTATTTTAGGAAATATTGGGCTTTATTATCCACTTTTATATTATTTTTGCGAATAACCTTTTAACTGGAGGCCCAACCCAAGTTTGCTATTTTATGCCTATTTCAGTGTTTCGAGGAAAAGGAATATCAGACGGAGTCAAAACGGAACGAAATCAACTGGAGAAGTTATTTTTGGAAGGAAACCCACCTGATGGACTTGGACCCCACGTTAGAAGATACGAGAGGTGCTCATGAGGGTGGGGGGCACGCCCACCCCCCTAGGGCGCGCCCCCTGCCTCGTGGGGCCCCCGTAGCTCCACCGACGTACCCCTTGCACCCATATATACCTATGTATCGTAAAACTTCCAGAACAGAAGATAGATCGGGAGTTCCGCCGCCGCAAGCCTCTGTAGCCACCAAAAACCTCTCGGGAGCCCGTTCCGGTGCCCTGCCGGAGGGGGAACCCATCACTGGTGGCCATCTTCATCATCCCGGTGCTATCCATGACGAGGAGGGAGTAGTTCACCCTCGGGGCTGAGGGTATGTACCAGTAGCTATGTGTTTTATCTCTCTCTCTCGTGTTCTCTCTTGTGTTCCCTCTATGGCACGATCTTGATGTATCCCGAGCTTTGCTATTGTAGTTGGATCTTATGATGTTTCTCCCCCTCTACTCTCTTGATATGAATTGAGTTTCCCCTTTGAAGTTATCTTATCGGATTGAGTCTTTTATGAGAACACTTGATGTATGTCTTGCCGTGATTATCTGTGGTGACAATGGGATATCATGTGCCACTTGATGTATGTTTTGGTGATCAACTTGCGGGTTTCGTGACATTGGGAACCTATGCATAGGGGTTGGCACACGTTCTTGACTCTCCGATAGAAACTTTGGGGCACTCTTTGAAGTACTTTGTGTTGGTTGTATGAATCTGAGATTGTGTGATGCATATCGTATAATCATGCCCACGGATACTTGAGGTGACAATGGAGTATCTAGGTGACATTAGGGTTTTGGTTGATTTGTTTCTTAAGGTGTTATTCTAGTACGAACTCTTTTATAGATTGATCCAAAAGAATAACTTTGAGGTGGTTTCGTACCCTACCATAATCTCTACGTTTGTTCTCCGCTATTAGTGGCTTCAGAGTGACTCTTTGTTGCATGTTGAGGGATTGTTATATGATCTATCTATGTTATTATTGTTGAGAGAACTTGCACTAGTGAAAGTATGAACCCTAGGCCTTGTTTCCTATCATTGCAATACCGTTTACGCTCACTTTTACCACTTGTTACCTTGCTGTTTTTATAATTTCAGATTACAAATACCTTTGTCTACTATCTATCTTGCACTTGTATCACCATCTCTTCGTTGAACTAGTGCACCTATACAGTTTACCATTATATTGGATGTGTTGGGGGCACAAGAGACTCTTTTTTATTTGGTTGCAGGGTTGCTTGAGAGAGACCATCTTCATCCTACGCCTCCTACGGATTGATAAACCTCAGGTCATCCACTTGAGGGAAATTTGCTACTATCCTACAAACTTGTGCACTTGCAGGCCCAACAACGTCTACAAGAAGAAGGTTGTGTAGTAGACATCACATATCCCCAAAAGGGAGCGCAAGCGCGCGTTAAGGGACGTCTATGCGATGAGCGAGTCACCCCAAAATTCAACCCATGGTCAGCATGTCCGATCACCTTCGATCGCAGGGACCATCCGACTAGTATCCGTCATGGAGGTTCAGCTGCATTAGTCCTCGATCCAATTATCGATGGATTCCACCTCACAAAAGTCCTCATGGGCGGCGGCAGCAGTCTTAATCTGCTATATCAGGACATAGTCTGGAAGATGGGTATTGACTCATCAAGAATCAAACCCACTAAAACTACCTTTAAAGCAGTAATACCTGGTGTAGAGGCCCGCTGCATGGGCTCAATCACATTGGAGGTCGTATTCGGTTCGCCGGACAACTTCCAAAGCGGAGACTTGATCTTCGACATCGTACGTACGTTTCCGCAGTGGCTATCACTCACTGCCTGGAAGAACCGCGTTTGCCTGCTTCAGTGCGGTTCCGTACTACGCTTATCTAAAACTCAAAATGCCAGGACCACGCGGCGTTATAAGAGTCCATGGAAACATGGATCGCTCCCTCCGCACTGAGGAACACACTACGGCCCTCATAGAAGAAGTACAAGTTGGCTTTATCAATCCGAGCCCCACATCGACAGTTAAGCCACCGGACTCTGTCAAGCTAGTCCGGGCTACCCCACAGAATGATAGTCCAGCTCGTCAGTAGCTCGATTAGCAAACCTGCCTCTGTCTTCGCCCCAACCAAACAGCAGCGTATGTACTGCATGCTCATAATTACGCACTGAAAATACCATGGGCAAATGATGGAGGCATATCGAGGATGAGGTCCATAATACGGCCCAACCGTACCTGGACCCCTGTGATAGCCTGGCTTAATAGGGATGATATACTACTCATATCAATAAGGAATTCCTTCTTTTCTGGGAGCCCAATCGGAAAGAACTCCAAAGTTAAGCGTGCTTAGCTTGGAGTAATTTCAGGATGGGTGACTGACCGGGAAGTTGCTCCCGGGTGCACACGAGTGAGGACAAAGTGCGCAGAAAAGACTAGTATTGATCTGTGGGGCCAGTCTAGATCCTGCCAGGAGTAACGACCACCGATGGGTGTGTCCGGGGCGTTACAAGTTGGTATCAGAGCCGACCCTCGCGGTTACACGGATGTTTGCGGACAGATGCGCGGTCATGTTAGTCATGACGTTTGTGACCCGTCGTGGCACACGGCATGGCACATGTGCCGGACTAGACGCACAGACATATGTACCAAGAGGGAATGTTCCTGTGGCCCTGACGAGGACGTCGGTTCCTCTAATTGGGGGTGTTTGTGATAGCCTGGCTTAATAGGGATGATAGACTACTCATATCAATAAGGAATTCCTTCTTTTCCGGGAGCCCAATCGGAAAGAACTCCAAAGTTAAGCGTGCTTAGCTTGGAGTAATTTCAGGATGGGTGACTGACCGGGAAGTTGCTCCCGGGTGCGCACGAGTGAGGACAAAGTGCGCAGAAAAGACTAGTATTGATCCGTGGGGCCAGTCTAGATCCTGCCAGGAGTAACGACCACCGGCGGGTGTGTCCGGGGCGTTACAAGTTGGTATCAGAGCTGGCCCTCGCGGTTACACGGATGTTTGCGGACAGGTGCGCGGTCATGTTGGTCATGACGTTTGTGACCCGTCGTGGCACACGGCATGGCACATGTGCCGGACTGGATGCACAGACGTATGTACCAAGAGGGAACGTTCCTGTGGCCCTGACGAGGACGTCGGTTCCTCTAATTGGGGGTGTATGTGATAGCCTGGCTTAATAGGGATGATAGACTACTCATATCAATAAGGAATTCCTTCTTTTCCGGGAGCCCAATCGGAAAGAACTCCAAAGTTAAGCGTGCTCAGCTTGGAGTAATTTCAGGATGGATGACTGACCGGGAAGTTGCTCCCGGGTGCGCACGAGTGAGGAAAAATTGCGCAGAAAAGACTAGTATTGATCCATGGGGCCAGTCTAGATCCTGCCAGGAGTAACGACCACCGGTGGGTGTGTCCGGGGCGTTACAACCCCCATCTATATTTTTACTTGATTCTCTCTTTTCAGGTTCTTTACAACCCACATCATCCCTTTTTATGGTGTCTGGGGCCCTTTTTCCGGCCCCTCATGAAATCTTATCGAATGAATCCTCTCAAAGGATCGCATACCAAGGCAACAAGCAGCACAGATGTACGGCAGAGTACTTAAAGATCTTTCAAGATCACCTCCCCGAATGTTCTTAAATACTTGTACACAACTTTCCCTTGCGCTCGGCATGTAAAATAGCCTCGATGCTTATAGCATTATCTGTACAAATACGTTTTGACGTATCAATCAGACTATAATGGAAACAGTTTTTCGCCCAAATTACTTGGTACTGGCTTATTACTTCTTCCGTATTCTTTTTTATCATCTAATTGCCATGTACACCTCGGCCTGACCTAAATCACCAGGGGCTCCATTCAGCCGCGTACATTATTAAATTTATTATAACTCCGAACACTTTCACAAGTGCAATTAGGCATCCCGAATCTAGCATTATATGCATCAGCTCCGAATTATGTCTTAGGTCAATAGTTGGGTTGCCCGGCTCCTGTGGTTATTACCTTACGTTCCGATTGTTCGGCTAAGGAAGTAAAGGGAGAACTACTGTGATTGTGTTTATGGTTGGCCGGACAAACACCTCAATAGAGAAAGCCGAAGACTAACTGTCATGATGAGGCGAGAGCTGGTCAGCTATTCGGCAACTCAGTATAAATCTCTTGCAATTTTTTCCGTGTCATAGAAGGACTAGTTTTAACCTAGTCAGGTGTTTACAGCACCCGGGTTCGGATCGCCGATCAATACCAGGGGCTGCGCCTATAATTCTATCGTCAAACTCCTGTGGCTAAGTGAGAGTGATAAAGCCGCATAGTCTAATTACCTGGTTCGCCGCACTAGCACCTCCTTCAAGGACCAAATCATTGGGTTAAGTGTGTTTTTGTGCTATTCCGAACACCCCCGTAATATCTATCTGAGGGGTTGAAGCCGACGACTGGCCAACTCTCAGATTTAATAAACGGCCGCAACAGAGGATAAATAAATTCAGAGGAAACAATACTAACATCATACGAATGCTTTGTTTTTGTTACACAGTCTGGGCATTGCAGATACATTCATTCAAATATCATGTCCTTCAAGCACAGGCCCTCTATAATATGGGATCCTTCAAGGACGTCATTGAAATACTTCTACGATGTGCGATGCTCCTTGCCTGTAGGAGGTCCCTCGGTTGCAAGACTGGTGGCATTCATCTTCGCCCATTGTACCTTGACACGGGTCAAGGCCATCCGGGCACCTTCGATGCAGACCGACCGCTTTATAGCCTCTAACCGTGGGCAGGCATCGACCAGCCGCTTCACAAGCCCGAAGTAGCTATTACGTATTGGTTCGGCTGGCCAGAGGTGGACTATGACATCCTCCATGGCCAGTTCGGCCATCCTGTGAAGCTCGGTCAACTATTTCAGCTAATCGCTGAGGGGCAAGGGCTGCTCTGGCTCAAGGTATTGCGACCAGAACAATTTCTCTGTTGAGCCCCCCTATTCCGCTCGGAAGAACTCCGCAGCATCTGCAACACTTCGGGGCAGATCTGCAAACGCTCTTGCATAACTCCAAATGCGTGTCAGAAAGTTATACTTCCTCCTGACGTATTTGCTCTGCATATTAAAAGTCTTACCAGTCGCGATCTTCTTGGCTTCAGGGATCTCCTGACAGGCACCTTGGGCGTCAACCCGGACCTCCTTTGCACTTTGGAATGCCACAACAAGTTCGGATTCTTGATCCAAAACCTTGTGCTCCAAAGTCTCACACCTTTTTATAGCATCTGTGAACTCTTGTTGGACCTCATCCAACCTCGCCTCGTGCTTTTGGCGGGCAACTCGTTCTTCGTCCGCCTCCTTCCTGGCTTCGGCCAGTGCACTCTTGAGGGCTTTGACCTCAGATGTGTCAACTATGAGCATACACATAAAGCTCAGTCAAAAAACAAATTAGAACTTATATCAGTTCAGATACGCTCCGGTATCAGATACCTTGTTTTTCCTCCAGCCTCTGCTTTAGCTCGGAGACTTCGGCCGCATGCAATGCTGCTGTCAGCTTTGCAGCCTACCCATCCAAGTAGACATATGTGTTAGCTCCTGTGACATACTATTCAATCCTTTGTTCGGCTCTTCTCCGGGAAACGCCGAACAGAGTCTCAGGGGCTACTATCTATATACAGTTGTTCCTTCTAGATAAAAAAAATATTACTTCACATACCTCAAAGCCTGATAGAAGGCTGTTATAGGCTTGGTTCAATCAGCTTTTAGCGGACCAAACCATTTCAACCACCATACCCATAAGAGTACGGTGTTCCTCCACCATGGAAGCACCTTGAAGCGCTTCCATCAGAGTGTCTGGCACCTCTGTATTAACGGAGGGTGCCGGTGGAGACGACACCCCCACCCCCTTCCCTTGAAGAAGGCTGTTGGCCTGATTCCGGAGCCGTATGGGTCTCCGGAATAATATTCGGTCGGGGGCCGAATTGAGCGTTGCCCCCATCGCCGGTCTCCATGGGGGTTGATTTCCCCCTCTCTTCGGCAACAGAGGTGTTACCCTCTGCCGCCACCTTCATGGTCTCCCGAGATAACACTTCGGTGTTATCCTAGGCAGTGGGTGGACAGATCTGCGGAGGTGACTCGCTCTCCATCGCCTTTGTCCCCAGTGAGTTCCCAGATGACGATGACCATTGGGGGAGATCGCAAGTCGGGCTATAGTACACACTTCAGTATGATAAAAATAGTAATGCATAAAATAGAATATGTATACGCTGTCTTCGGATACTTATGATTCAGCCGAGGGCTTCGTCCTGGGGCGCTGCTTTGGGGTGGCATCGGCATCCACTTTAGAATCATCCAATAACGAGGGTTTTCCCTTCTTGTCCACCTCCGCCTCCAGATTTGCGGGAGCCCCCCTTTTCTTCTTTCCCCCCTTAGGGGGAGAGTTATTCTCTTCCTCATCTACATCCTCGTCGTGCGAGGAGGAAGCTTCGAAGTCTTTGGACATGGCGTCCGAAGTACCCTTACGACGGAGGCCACTTTTGGTCCCCTGGCCCTTCTTCTTGGCCTTCTTCTTCGGCGCCTGATACGGCGCCGGAACCAGCATCTTGGCTAGCAAGTGAGTAGCCTAGTCCTCGGGCAGTGGAGCCGGACAGTTGATCCGCTCCGCCTTCTTTGCCCAGCCCTGTGGAAGTGAGAAGGTTCAATATACTCCTTGGAATTGCAAATAAAAGTTATTATAAAACTTACGGGAGTGGCTGGACGCGCGCAGTTATAGCCACGGTCTTCGGTTGACTCTGGCAACGGCTTTTGAGTCTTCAAGAGCAGCTTCCATATGCATGTCTTTGTGCGTCGTGCTGAAGAACCGCTACAGAGCCCAAGGACCAGTCGGGTCGAATTCCCACATATATTGAGGCCAGCGTTGACAGGGGAGAATCCAATGAAAAAGCATCACTTGGATCACGCTGGGGAGGCTGCTTTTCTTGTTTATCACGCCCTTGACGCGGCTCTCTAGCGTTGTCACCTCGTCAGGCGATTCCTAATCTAGGCCCTTATTAAGCCAGGATGTAAGCCACGTCGGAGGCCCAGATTTGAACTCAGGTGCGGCGGCCCATGTGGCGTCGCAGGGTTTCATGATATAGAACCACCCCTGCTGCCATCCTTTGACACTCTCCACAAATGTTTGCGTTGGCCAGGCGACATTGGGGAGTTTGCTTACCATGGCGCCACCGCACTCCGCGTGTTGGCCCTCGACCACCTTCGGCTTCACGTTGAAGACCTTGAGCCATAGACCGAAGTGGGGAGGGATGCGGAGGAATGCCTCGCACATAATGATGAACGTCGAGAGGTTGACGAAAGAGTTTGGGGCTAGATCATGGAAATCTAGCCTGTAGTAGAACATGAGACCGCAGATGAAAGGATGGAGGGGAAACCCTAGTCCGCAGAGGAAATGGGGGATGAACACTACCCTTTCATTGGGTTCCGGAGTGGGAACGATCTGCTTTTTAGCAGGGAGACAATGGACTATGTCCATGGACAGATACCCGGCCTCCCGAAGCTCCGTGATGTTCTCCTTTGTAATAGAGGAAGCCATCCACTTGCCCTGCGCTCCAGATCCGGACATGGCTAGGAGTTCTTGGGGGCGAAGGAAAGGGCTGAGACTTGGGCGCTAGAGCTCGAGTGACGGATAGGCAGAGGAAGGAGAAGGCGTGGGGTAAAAAGGCGGATCCTTATCTTCTTATAAAGGCAATGGATGTCAAGAGCCCCCTCACAAGCCTTAAATCTCGCATATTCCCTAGGGGCCATGTGAACGGCACATATGGATAACCCAAGCCCTCATTATAAAAAATCTCGTGATAAGGGGACGCGATCTCTGCTTTGACAACACGTGTCAATGTCCGTGCCTCGGAGTATGAAACGAGGTTGTGAAACGGTTCAGAATTCTAACCAGGCCAGGACATAACGCCTCACCAGAAAAATCGCCTATGAGCATGGCTTGTTTCATTTCAAATATTTTTGCCCCTACGGCTTAAGGCTATAATTGTTCAAAGCAGGATACAGCTCTAGTGTGTGGAATGCTGCCTTGTGTATACGGAAAGGGAACCCGCCTTGCAATGCCGAAGACAATCTACACGCTGGATACATCATCATTGAAGCCTGGTTCAGGGGCTACTGAGGGAGTCCTGGACTAAAGGGTCCTCGGGCGTCCGGTCTATGTGATATGGGCCGGACTGATGGGCCGTGAAGATACAAGATAGAAGACTTTTCTCGTGTTCGGATGGGACTCTCCTTTGCGTGGATGGCAAGCTTGGCGTTCGGATCGTGTATTTTCCTTATTCTATAACCGACTCTATACAACCCTAGATCCCTCCGGTATTTACATAAACCAGAGGGTTTAGTCCGTAGGGCAAGATCATAGTCATACAGACTAGACATCTAGGGTTTAGCCATTACGATCTTGAGGTAGATCAACTCTTGTAACCCCTATATTCATCATAGTCAATCAAGCAGGTAGTAGGATATTACCTCCATTAAGAGGGCCCGAACCTGGGTAAACACCGTGTCCCCTGCCTCCTTGTTACCTTCGATCCTTAGACGCACAATTCGGGACCTCCTACCCGAGAGTTTCCCTTTTTGACACCGACACTTGCCAAACGTTCATAACATCTGCATCTGCTCCTACAATAGGTGTGTCACCTAGCGGTGCATCCAGGACATAATTCTCTTGTGCGGCAATGAGGATAATCCTCAGATCACGGACCTAGTCCGCAACATTGCTACTATCATCTTTCATCTTATTTTTTAGGAACATATCAAAAAAACATAGGGAGCTATAACGCGAGCTATTGATCTACAACATAATTTGCTAATACTATCAGGACGAAGTTCATGATAAACTAAAGTTCAATTAATCAAATTACTTAAGAACTCCCACTTAGATTGACATCCCTCAAGTCATCTAAATGACACGTGATCCAAATCAACTAAACCATGCCCGATCATCACGTGAGATGGAGTAGTCTTCAATGGTGAACATCTCTATGTTGATCATATCTACTATATGATTCACGTTCGACCTTTCGGTCTCCAGTGTTCCGAGGCCATGTCTGTACATGCTAGTCTTGTCAAGTTTAACCCGAGTATTCCGCATGTGCAAAACTGTCTTGCACCTGTTGTATGTGAACGTAGAGCTGATCACACCCGATCATCACATGGTGTCTCAGCACGAAGAACTTTCGCAACGGTGCATACTCAGGGAGAACAATTATATCTTGAAATTTTAGTGAGGGATCATCTTATAATTCTACCGTCGTACTAAGCAAAATAAGATGCATAAAAGATAAACATCACATGCAATAAAAATATGTGACATGATATGGCTATCATCATCTTGTGCCTTTGATCTCCATCTCCAAAGCACTGTCATGATATCCATCGTCACCGGCTTGACACCTTGATCTCCATCATAGCGTCGTGGTCGTCTCGCCAACTATTGCTTCTACAACTATCGCTAACGCATAGTGATAAAGTAAAGCAATTACATGGCATTTGCATTTCATACAATAAAGCGACAACCATAAGGCTCATGCCAGTTGCCGATAACTTTTACAAAACATGATCATCTCATACAATAATGTAGATCACATTATGTCTTGACCATACCACATCACAGCATGCCCTGCAAAAACAAGTTAGACGTCCTCTAATTTGTTGTTGCAAGTTTTACGTGGCTGCTACGGGCTTCTAGTAAGAACCGTTCTTACCTACGAATCAAAACCACAACGGTGTTTCATCAAGTTTGCTGGTTTAACCTTTAACAAGGACCGGCCGTAGTCAAATTCGATTCAACTAAAGTTGGAGAAAGAGACACCCGCCAGCCACCTTTATGCAAAACTAATTGCATGTCTGTCGGTGGAACCTGTCTCATGAACATGGTCATGTAAGGTTGGTCCGGGCCGCTTCATCCAACAATACGCCTAATCAAAATAAGACATTGGTGGTAAGTAGTATGACTATCACCGCCCGCAACTCTTTGTGTTCTACTCGTGCATATCATCTACACATAGACCTGGCTCGGATGCCACTGTTGGAGAACGTAGCATGCAATTTCAAAAAAATTCCTACGCTCACGCAAGATCTATCTAGGAGATGCATAGCAACGAGAGGGGAGAGTGTGTCCACGTACCCTCGTAGACCTAAAGCGGAAGCGTTTGTTAACACGGTTTATGTAGTCGAACTTCTTCTCGTTCCGACCGTTTAAGCACCGAATGTATGGCACCTCCGAGTTCTGCACATGTTCAGCTCGATGACGTCTCTCGAACTCTTTATCCAACAAAGTGTCGAGGGAGAGTTCCGTCAGCACGACGGCATGGTGACGGTGATGGTGAAGTGATCCGCGTAGGGCTTCGCCTAAGCATTACGTGAATATGACCGGAGGCGTAAACTGTGGAGGGGGGCGTCGCACACGGCTAGGAATAGATGATGTGTGTTCTAGGAACTCCCTCCCCACGTATGTAAAGGAGGGAGGGGGAGGGAGCCAGCTCTAGGTGCGCCCAAGTAGGAGGAATCCTACTTGGGCTCCTAGTTGGATTCACCCCCCTTTCCTTTTACCGGAGGGGGAAAGAGGGGAAGAGAGAGAGGGGGAGAAGTAAAGAGGAGGGCGTCGCCCCCTCCCCTAATACTATTTGGCCTCTTTCCTTGGGGGGGGGGGGGGCGCCACCCCTTGTGGGCTGGTGTGCCTCCCCCCTATGGCCCATATCTTCCCCTGGGGGGTTCCAATAACCCCCCGGTACTCAAATATGTACCTAATACATTCCGAAACATTTTCGGTGTCCGAATACTATCATCCAATATACCAATCTTTACCTCTCGGCCATTTCAAGACTCCTCGTCATGTCCGTGATCTCATCCGGGACTCCGAACAACATTCGGTCACCAAATCACATAACTCATATAATACAAATCATCATTGAACGTTAAGCGTGCGGACCCTACGGGTTCGAGAACTATGTAGACATGACCGAGACTCCTCTCTGGTCAATAACCAATAGTGGAACGTGAATGCTCATATTGGCTCCCACATATTCTACGAAGATCTTTATCGGTCAAACCGTAATGACAACATACGTTATTCCCTTTGTCAACGGTATGTTACTTGCCCAAGATTCGATCGTCGGTATCTTCATACCTAGTTCAATCTTGTTACCGACAAGTCTCTTTACTCGTTCTGTAATACATCATCCCTCAACTAACTCATTAGTCACATTGCTTGCAAGGCTTATTATGATGTGCATTACCGAAAGGGCCCAGAGATACCTCTTCGATACTCGGAGTGAAAAATCCTAATCTCGACCTATGCCCACCCAACAAACACCTTCGGAGATACCTGTAGAGCATCTTTATTATCACCCAGTCACGTTGTGACGTTTGATGGCACACAAAGTATTCCTCCGGTATCCGGGAGTTGCATAATCTCATAGTCAAAGGAATATGTATTTGACATGAAGGAAGCAATAGCAATAAAACTGAATGATCAACATGCTAAGCTAATCGATGGGTCTTGTCCATCACATCATTCTCCTAATGATGTGATCCGTTCATCAAATGACAACACATGTCTATGGTTAGGAAACTTAACCATCTTTGATTAACGAGCTAGTCTAGTTGAGGCTTACTAGGGACACGGTGTTTTGTCTATGTATTCACACATGTATCAAGTTTCCGGTTAATACAATTCTAGCATGAACAATAAACATTTATCATGATATAAGGAAATATAAGTAACAACTTTATTATTGCCTCTTGGGCATATTCCCTTCACTATTTATATTTTATCTATGTTGTGTTAGTAGTTTGTAGGATGGATTTGCACTGTCCGCCCTTGAACTCTGATCAACTATGTTCCTCTTGTTCGGAGATGAAATGTTGATCAATTGAACTGCACATTGATCATCTTTTTGCATAGCGTTGCATGATTTGAGGTTTCAGATATGAGGGACGCGGGTGTGAAAGGCAACATATAAGGTGTGCCCGGTAAGTGCCCGTGGACGCGCCCAGATGCATCCGAGGGCGTTTCAGAGGCCGGATTTGCCAAGTCTGGTTGTAGATGCTCTTTTTGATGTATCTAAAACAAGTCTTTTTGAAAGCATTTGGTGAGAGAAAATTTATGAGATATCTACGTTCGATGTTAAGATTAATATCAAAATTAAGATATGATTGATTTCTCTTTCATCATTAAATAAGATGCTACATCATATCTTTGACTATGAAATGATACGCCTAACCGTAATGAGAGTATCATAACTAATAATGCATATAAGCTAACCAATTTTTATGAGGTGGCGTAGAATTAAATGAAAAAAAGATAGTCGAGTATCATATTATGATACCGTATCATAATAAATTATATTCTATTATGTGTCATGCATCACAATAAATGAGATATGATAATAATCTTTGATGCTATGCACTATAAAAATAGTATCATACTCCCAGTACAACCAGCCTACTAAGATATAAGTATTGAAAGTGCAGCGAAAATTGTTTACACATTCAATTTGGAACGATTTAGCACTACATCAGCGAGATCGGACGTGTATCTTTTTTATTTTGTGGGGCAAACGTATGTCACTGGGAGACTTCCGGACGCTTCTCTGGCGTATATATATGCCCCCACGGAAAAACATTTTAGATCGAACAGAGCTTGGCACTTGATTCCCCTCAGAGACTGCAGCGACAGTAGGGACTCCACAACAGTTTTGCACGTGTGGACGACCTTACGAGCCCCTACACATATGGTACATACTAACTTGAGTAGTGCACAATATATACTACTGCATTTCACAAAGTTTGCTTGAACTTATGTTCGGATTCATCCGTAGTTGACAGGCTAGTAACAACCAATGTGTGCTGGTGATCAATGATCAATTGACCATGCATGTGTATCTGTGTGAGACGTGCTTACTAATTAATCTGGCAGGGTATCATCCGCACGGCCATCCTGTTCCTCGCTGCGCTCGCGTGGTGTAGTGTGCTCGCCGCCGGCGGTGAGGTGGACGGCGTGTTCAACGTCAATGACTACGGTGCTCGAGGCGACGGGGTCACGGACGACACCAAGGTACGTACACCGCACGCGCGCGATGCCCGAGTTGCCGTTGCGCTCTCGATCGAAATGAGACCTACGTGACGGATGTGTGCTGATTATCTGTACTGCATGGGAAGGCGTTCGTGCACGCATGGACCGCGGCGTGCGGCGCCAGGGGCTCGTCGGCGTCGACGCTGCTCGTGCCGGCGGCCAAGTCCTTCCTCGTTGGCCCCACCAGGTTCAACGGGCCCTGCGCCTCCACCAGAATTACCGTCCAGGCACGCATGCACCGTTCGTCTTTCCTGATCTTGTCTTAGATCTGGGCCGTGGTTTGCGTGGCTTCATATTCGTGCGGCCCTTGCTTTGACTGTCGTAGGTCATGGGCACGATTACGGCGCCGCCGGCGGGCGCATGGAGCGGGAAGAACTATTGGCTGATGTTCTACAAGGTCCACGGGCTCACGGTTACCGGCGACAGCACCGGCTTGCTCGACGGCAGAGGCGGCACGTGGTGGCGCAACAAGTGCAAAGGCTATGCTGTGAGCCCAACTCATCTCTTGCAAGAAAGAACAAAAATCTTTTAATTCCTCCTTGCATTTGTGCCTTTTGATTTATTTATCAAAAATCTTCGGCTGAGAGAAAGTATTTAATTGTTGATCTTTCCTTTAAAACGAAGCATTTATCAGTTTCCACTCACCTATTTATTTCTATACATAAGTTTTCACTCACCTATTTTTTTTTCTATACATAAGTTTTCACTCACCTATTTTTTCTGTACATACGTTTTCACTCACCTATTATTGTTCTTTTCTTTCAGGACTGTATATCTAAGGCACCGACGGTTAGTACAAACATAAGCAAATATAGTATCTAGGTAATTAGCATTCGTAGATCGACGTGCATGTAACCTCATTGCGTACGTACCACCACATCGATCCATGCAGGCGTTGGTGGTCATGAGCTGCGCCGACGTGGAGCTGCGCCAATTCAGAACCAAGGACAGCCCGCAGATGCACATCGCCGTCAGCCAGAGCAGCAAGGTCCAGCTGACGCAGTTGACCATCACCGCGCCCGGGGACAGCCCCAACACCGACGGCGTGCACATCGACCGGAGTGAAGATGTCCGCGTCAGCAGATCGACTATCAGCACCGGCGACGACTGCGTCTCCATCAGCTCCAGGAGCCGATTCGTCACCGTCGACGGAATCGTGTGCGGCCCCGGCCATGGCATAAGGTAACAAAGGTTTTCCATTGATCTGCGTTTTCCTCTAGCATGCACTCGAAGAAGAGGAGTCAATGATGTGATGGCCGGGCTTGTGTTTCTTGGCTAGTGTGGGGAGCCTGGGCAAGAATGGAGCGACCGCATCCGTGGAGTACATCGACGTGAAAAACGTCCACTTCATCAACACGACAAATGGGGCAAGGATCAAGACGTGGAAGGTAAACGAAGTTGAAACTGGCCTTCTCTTACTAACAAGCTGGCCCGGTGATCATATTGTTTCTTCGCACTGCAGGGTGGGAAAGGTTACGCGAAATCCATCTCCTTCACCGACATAAAGTTCACCAACGTGGACAATCCTGTGGTCATCAACCAATTCTACGTAGACCGCCACCATGTCCCAAATATGGTAGTCCATGTGTTCATTAACTGTTGGACGATCTGTATACATGTGGAGCAGCTAGTACTAAATGTTTGTGCATCTTCTGGGTGTCTTAATTTGCTGTAGGGGGCGGTGGCGCTGAGCAACATAACGTACAAGAACCTGAAGGGGACATCGAAGCACCAGACGGCCGTGGACTTCAACTGCAGCGAGAGCGGCAGCTGCACGAAGATCCACGTCAACTCCGTGGAGATCACCGCTGCGGACGGCGGAGGAACCATGGCCCGCTGCCAGAACGCGCAAGGGGACACCTCCGGATACGTCTACCCCAAGATCCCTTGCCTTAGATGATAATAACTAGCAGGTAGAAGACGTGGCAGCACGCCCGCGCCCTGATCTAAGCCCGCGCGTGTTTATGTGTGTGTATTTTTTTGTTTTATTTTAAAGTAAGAGAAGGGGTGGCAGTGGTATTGGGGTCGAGCAGTTGCGAATGAATCTTTTTGACAGACTTCAGAAATTTTCATTGCATACTGGTAGACTATGAAATTGGAATCCGGAATCAGTTGTTTATTACTACATCCGTCCCATAATATAGGAGCGTTTTTTACACTAGTATAGTGTCAAAAACGCTCTTATATTATGAGACGGAGGAAGTATTTGACACTTTCAAATTATGTCTAGCTATCAAAATCTGGTGCATCATTAACAGAAATTCAACGCATATGTCTCGGTGAAAAGTCAACTTCGTAATCGTTGCAAGTTCAAAATCAAATCTTACTGGGTATATTCATGTGGGTTGTACCTTATAACCAATCCAGTACTGCACTCTCCTGTAGTATTATGATTCAAAAGTTTCCTGGGTAGTCAAAGTTACTATTTTCAAGAATTTCCTATTTTGCACCCATTAAAAGAAATTCATGTACGGATGGTTTGTTCAATAAAAGAGATGCTAAAATCATAACGTGTACAGACAGAAGTTGAATATTTCTTTATTTTTCTATAGGCACGTGCACCCTTTTGAACTTTTTAGAAGGACATCATTTGATCAACCAGTGAAAAGAAATTTGAATTGTTTATATAGTAGTTCTCAAAGCAAAGAAGCCAAACTAATTTAGAAACTTCATGTAAGAAAAATCTATCAAAAGAAAGTCAAATTGTTTATATAGTACAGTAGTTCCCACCTCAAAGAAGCCAAACTTATTAAGGAAGTTAATTTAAGAAAAGAAGACTTCACCGTGACTTGGAAAACATCAATGGAGAATTCTGAACCTTGCCTCGAAAAATGTGTCTGAAGATCATGAATATCACGTGCAATTAGGCTACTATGTGAAATCCTACAATTACACTATACCACATGTTATTTTTCCTAACATGAAAGCCGGAAGGTGGTTATAAAGCTGGTGGCTGATTCAGAACTAATAACGCATAAACGTTCATAGATAGAGCCGTCCGACCAAGGTGTGGACCAAGTCCTTGGGCATAAAGGACAGACATAATGCATTATGTTTTAGTCCTGAAGCAACTATACTTTTGGCTATAGAAAGTTCATCGTTTTTTTCCTTCAGTTTACAACACCAAAAGAAATAAATGCCAGAAAGTATACATGAGCACCATGTGAATTACTGGAATATACTGAAACATGCGAGGCCTAGTTTGTTTCTATATTCAGTAATCACTGAAACAGATCAGTGTCACTCGTACTCTCAAATTAAGAATATTGGATAACATACTACCTATTTAGCTTCTACCACAGAGCAGCATAAAAGGAGTGCAAATATTGGCATGAATCCCAGAATCGTACCTTCATCTTTCCCTGACCTGCAGGTAATAAAAGTCTGAATGATAAAATTAGAATTCAGGGAATACTCTCTTGTCGACCATTAAATTTTGAGTCACTAATATTTTTCAACCAACAAGTAAAAGCAAACTATATTTTAAAAATGAGCCCACCAGTGGAAGTACTTGACAACAAACTATAAGAATTAATCCTAGAACTGTCCCTTTGATTCAATGAAGCTTCTCAGTAGGGACTTCACATAAACTGCAGCACACCTAATGGTAAGAAATACTATATGGAACCTAAAAGGATGAGCAATAGTTTGCAATGTACAAACACACGAAAGCAATTTTTCAACTCTACTATTTATAGTACAGGCAGGGAATACGTTTCTCCAATTCAATGTAGTCAAAAGTCAATTAGGCTCACTCTAAATCTATGACATATTGTTCCAAAAGCTTTCGTATCAAAAACAGAAACATGAGCCTAATAAAGGAATTGATGTTCAGTGTCGAATTAATGTTGAGTTTCAAATTAATCTTGAGCTTTCAACGGTACAATGAAGTGATCTTTTTCTTAGAATGCTTCTAGCAAGAATATAGCAATTGTCAGGCATAGAGAAATACTGCTAGTCGAAGGATAGAACTACATAATAAATCAAGCAAGACCTGTCTGATATGACCCATATTATCGATTTTAGTAAACTTCGTGTTGGTAGAGGCAGTAAACCTGAGATGGGAGTGTGCAAGTCATCTAATATAACGAAGACATTAAATGTGGCAATGCAACACTAAAAAGAAAAATTCGGTGAGATGTAACGTGTCTTACATTCTAGAATACAAATCAAGCTCAAAATGATTCTGTTAGTCTTGTCTCATGTCAACAGCACATTACAACATCTAAGAATCATAATTGAAGATGAAAAATAGAACTCGACACGGGAAGTTTCAGCAAGTAGTTTCGCAGGTGCACTGCTACTTCTTGAGTTTACGTTGGTTTTTCCCTTGAAGAGAAAAAGGTGATGCAGCAAAGTAGAGATAAGTATTTCCCTCAGTTAAGAACCATGGTATCAATCCAGTAGGTACACGCAAGTCTTCAATAGTTGCACCTACACAAACAAACAAATACTTGCACCCAACGCAAAAAAGGGGTTGTCAATCCCTTCACGGTTAATTGCAAGGATGGGATCTGATAGAGATAAGTATAAAAGATAAATAAAAAGGCAAAATAAAGTAAAGGTAAATAAATTGCAGCAAGGTATTTTTGTATTTTTGGTTTTATAGATCTGAAATATATGATGAGAAATAGGGTCGGGGGCTATAGTTTTCATTAGAGGCTTCTCTCTTGATGAACACATACGGTGGGTAAACAAATTACTGTTGAGCAATTGATAGAAAAGCGCAAAGTTATGACGTTATCTAAGGCAATGATCATGAATATAGGCATCACGTCTGTGACAAGTAGACTGAAATAATTCTGCATCTACTATCATTACTGCACACATCTACCACTATCCAGCATGCATCTAGTGTATTAAGTTAACAAGAACGGAGTAACGCCTTAAACAAGATGACATGATGTGTGATGAAGATAGTGCATGACAAGATTATATGCTAAAGAAAGTGATCCTTTCAAAATCGTATAATCTTGTCATGCTCTATCTTCATCACACAAATTATTTATCATGCAAAACCTCGATGACAAGCCAAGCAATTGTTTTTTGATGCTTTTAATATTCTCAAACGTTTTTAACTTTCACGCAATACATGAGCGCGATCCATGTATATAACACTATAGGTGGAATAGAATATGGTGGAGGTTGTGAGAAGAAGACCAAAAGGAGAAAATCTCGCATCAACTAGGAAAATTAATGGGCTATGGAGATGCCCATCAATTGATATCGATGCAAGTGAGTAGGGATTGTCATGCAACGGATGCAGTAGAGCTATAAGTGTATGGAAGCTCAAAAGAAAACTAAGTGGGTGCGCATCTAACTTGCTTGCTCACGAAGACCTAGGGCAATTTGTGGAAGCCCGTCATTGAAATATACAAGCCAAGTTCTATAATGAAAAAGTCCCACTAGTATATGAAAGTGATAAAATAGGAGACTCTCTATCATGAAGAACATGTTGCTATTTTGAAGCACAAGTGTGGAAAATGCTAGTAACATTGTCCCTTCTTTCTTTTTCTCTCATTTTATTTCTTTTTGGGCACTTTGGCCTCTTTTTTGGGATCTTTGGCCTCTTTATTTTAAGTCCGGAGTCTCATCCCAACTTGTGAGGGAATCATAGCTTCCATCATCCTTCTGATAGAGGCGAGGGTCCCGATCTTTTGATGAGATGATAACTATCGATTTGGTGGAGACGACTTTGACGATCCGACTACAAACGTGCACGACGCTGCGCCTTAGCAATCGCTAAACTAACTCCGAGAGGTTATTGACCCCGCTGGAGCACGATCAACCTGACCACGAAGGTCTATTCCTGCAAGCAATCGAAGAACAAGCAAGAATATGATTAAGCAATCTGAATGTTGCGAGTATGGATGAAGTATTGATAAAAGTGGGGTTTCATAAACGGTCTTGGTCTGGTCGTTGGACACAAACAAAGTACACGAAGTTGCAACGATGGCAAACTTTTAACTAAATAAAACCCAAAGCCTAAACGGTGCCCTAAGGCCTGTATATATGGAGGAAGAGGGGGGAATTTCGTGGCCCTTGGTGGAGGGGTCCGAAATCAACCCAATCTCTTGTTTCCCCACACATACGGACTCTAAAAATAGCCTATACTTATGTATTTCGAAATTACATGGGCCTGACCCAATAATAAGGTGACACAGCACCTAGAATAGCCTCGGGATGAAATTTATGAAGTAGCATCTTGTATATTTCATCCAAGGCTTCATGCACCCATTATGGTGGCTTCAAAGTCCTGAAATCATCACTTGTAACTCCGTTCTTGTTCCCCTTGCGCATGCCATCACCTCCATGCTTGTTCTTGCTCCAATGTTCATCCTTCTCCAAGCTAGGCCCTTCATTTGTAAGAAAAACAAATGTATCCAATTTAGGCAGCATCATATTCTCATGAACATTAGAATCATTACCAAGAAACGAAAGTACCTGATAATTTAATTGGCGTGTGCGAGCTCTAGTAATTGGTCCAGTATATGTAGCAGTAGGGGCTATCGGTGTAACAATGGTATTGATGTCCTCATCATCCTCCCCTTCTTGAAATGAAGTCGTCCTCGACGGAAGTTCATCTTCCTCACCCAAGTAAGGCTTCAATCTGCAATGTTAAAAGTGGGACT
The DNA here is from genome assembly GCF_002162155.2 of Triticum dicoccoides. Taxonomy (NCBI): domain Eukaryota; kingdom Viridiplantae; phylum Streptophyta; class Magnoliopsida; order Poales; family Poaceae; genus Triticum; species Triticum dicoccoides. Next base: position 622,906,075 of record NC_041383.1, read on the forward strand.
AACCCCAAAATCTGCAGGCAGCTCAAGTTTATATGCATTATCATTTATTTTCTCTAACACCTTAAAGGGACCATCAGCACGTGGCATTAGCTTTGATTTGCGCAAATCAGGAAATCTATCCTTCCGCAAATGTAACCAAACAAGATCTCCAGATGCAAACACAACATGTTTTCTACGCTTATCTCCAGCAAGTTTATATTTATCATTCATACACTCAATGTTTTCCTTAGTTAACTCATGCATTTTTAAAATCAATTCAGCACGTTGTTTAGCATCAAAATTAACCTTCTCCGAAGATGGAAGAGGCAACAAATCAATAGGTGCACGAGGTAGGAAACCATACACAACTTCAAAAGGGCACATCTTAGTAGTAGAATGCAATGAGCGATTATAAGCAAATTCAATATGAGGCAAGCATTCCTCCCACATTTTCTTATTATTCTTCAAAACAGCCCTAAGCATAGTAGACAATGTTCTATTGACTACTTCAGTTTGTCCATCAGTTTGGGGGTGACAAGTAGTACTAAAAAGCAGTTTAGTCCCCAACTTAGCCCATAAACATCTCCAAAAGTGGCTAAGAAATTTAGTATCATGATCTGAAATAATAATATTTGGCACACCATGCATGCGAATAATTTCACGAAAGAACAAATCAGCAACATTAACAGCATCATCACTTTTATGACATGGTATAAAGTGTGCCATTTTCGAGAATCTATCCACGACAACAAATATGCTATGCCTCCCCTTCTTTGTTCGAGGTAAAGCTAAAACAAAGTCCATAGATATATCCTCCCAAGGAACACTAGGTACAGGCAAAGGCATATATAAACCATGAGGATTGAGTCGTGACTTAGCTTTTTGACATGTAGTGCAGCGAGCAATAAAACGCTCAACATCTCGTCTCATCTTTGGCCAAAAGAAATGTGTAGCAAGTACGTCCTCCGTCTTCTTCACGCCAAAGTGTCCCATTAATCCTCCTCCATGCGCCTCCGACAACAACAAAAGACGAACGGAGATAGCTGGAATGCATAGCTTGTTAGAACGGAACACAAATCCATCATTAACGACGAACTTGTTCCACATTCTTCCTTCTTTACAATTCTGCATTACATCTTTAAAATCAGCATCATGCACATATTGATCTTTGATGGTCTCCAAAACCCAAATATTTTGAAGTCAAGTTGTGAAAGCATAGTATAGCGACGAGACAATGCATTAGCAATAACATTTTCTTTTCCCTTCTTGTGTTTAATGACATAAGGGAAAGTCTCAATGAATTCAAACCAATTAGCATGTCTACGGTTCAGTTTAGCTTGACTTTTAATATGTTTCAAAGATTCATGATCAGAGTGTATAACAAATTCTTTGGGCCATAAATAGTGTTGCCATGTTTCTAAAGTCCGAACAAGAGCATATAATTCTTTATCATAAGTAGAATAATTCAGACTAGGCCCACTCAATTTTTCAGAAAAGTATGCAACAGGTTTGCCATCTTGTAATAACACACCTCCTAATCCGATTCCACTAGCATCACATTCAAGCTCAAAAGTCTTATTAAAATCAGGAAGTTGGAGTAGAGGAGCATGTGTCAACTTATCTTTCAATACCGTGAAGGCTTCTTCCTGTGCGGTACCCCAAATAAAAGCCACATCTTTCTTTGTAAGCTCATTGAGAGGTGCAGCAATGGTGCTGAAATCTCTCAACAAACGCCTATAGAATCCAGCTAGGCCAGGAAAACTCCTCACTTGTGTGACCGTTTTGGGTTGCGGCCAACTCTCAATAGCTTCAATCTTGGCTTTGTCAACTTCGATTCCCTGTGGAGTAACAACATAGCCAAGAAAAGATACTCGGTCAGTGCAAAAAGTGCACTTCCCAAGGTTACCAAACAAACTTGCATCACGTAGAGCAATAAAAATAGCACATAAATGTTCCAAATGTTCTTCCAAAGATCTGCTATAAATCAATATGTCATCAAAGTAAACTACCACAAATCGTCCAATGAAAGCACGTAAAACTTTGTTCATTAATCTCATGAAAGTACTAGGTGCATTAGTTAACCCAAAAGGCATGACTAACCACTCATATAATCCGAACTTAGTTTTAAATGTTGTTTTCCATTCATCTCCCAATTTCATACGAATTTGATGGTATCCACTACGGAAATCAACTTTGGAGAATATTGTAGAGCCACTCAATTCATCAAGCATATCATCTAGCCTAGGAATAGGATGACGATAATGAATAGTAATATTATTAATGCCTCTACAATCAACACACATACGTGATGTACCAACCTTTGTCGAGCAGCTCCTGTACTTGACGCATAATCTCCTTCGTCTCCTCTGGATTGGTACGGTATGGTGCACGGTTGGGTAATGATGCACCGGGAATTAAGTCAATCGGATGCTCAATCCCTTGAATGGGAGGTAATCCCGGTGGCACGTCTTGTGGAAAGACGACAGCAAACTCCTACAAAATGTTAGTAACGGCAGGAGGCAAAGAGGAACACACGTCCTCGGATGAAAATAATGCCTCTTTGCACATAAAAGCATAGCAAACAGATTTGCTGAAATCACTACAAGAAATATGTCAACTAGTGACCTTCTGTCAGTGACCCTGGAAGAATTGGTCATAGATCTATGACCATTTCAGACCAATTGGTCAAAAGCTGTTCGAGGGGCTCCAAACCCTAAACCATTGCGACCATTTTGGTCAGAAAGGTCGTAATTTCCTTACACGAAAAGGTCATAAAGCAAACAGCGCTAGTCCGCTGCCTTATTTCTAGTTGTTAACGACCAATATAGATAGTCATAGCCTTGTAAATTGTGGTGGGTTGCTATGACTAGGCGCCACCTCGTCAGTTTTGCTTATGTGTCATGTCCATGTGGCAGTTTTTGCCCTAGGTTGTGAAGCAACCTATATTTCTGTCATTCCCAAAATTCCCAAAAAAATCTCATAAATTCTTTGGGTCATATCTTCGTCAAATATGTAAAACATTCCTTGCCTAGTTCAAAAATAATTCGAAAATATTCATTTTCCTATTCTATTCAGAGTAGCACTTTGTGAAGGAAGTACCACTTTAGCATGTCCAAATGGTATCCATTTTCTACAGTGCTTTCCTATGCCCAAATAACCATCCTCCACCAAATGCCAGCTCAATCCATTCATTATTTTGAGCCCAGCTTCAACATTCGTACTTATGTCCAATGTGGTAGTTTGTAAAGCAAGTACCACCTAGGCTCCTCCTTTTGAGGTGAAAATTTGTGAAGACGGTCTTCTTAGTAACTGATCATCCTCAGCCAAAACTCACGCCCATTAGCCATGTGCATTTCCCGTACCGCAAATCAAACACTTGGCTGCTTATTCATGTTTGAGCATCGATCGGTCTCCTCGTGAGAATCTTATGTTGTGATTTTCTTCCTAGCACCTACCTGGGGAGTTCCCAACCCACTAGACATGCCTAGGCCGCCTAGAACACATGGCAACGCCACGCTCACGCGGTGACCACGCGGCGGGCATGCGAGCTTACACGCTCTAGAGTTGGGGCCCTCGGCCACCGTCCAAACCTCGATGTCTCGCCATCAAACCATGTATTTCTGATTAAATAGATACTTATTTACCTAGAAATGATTTTTGGAAAAAAATAAAGAGCAAACTATGAGGCAGCTGTAGTTCAAATTTGACCCGCTTCCAGCTGAATCGACGGGAATTTGTCTTTTTCACCAGAGGTGGATCAAAAATTTTGACACCCAACCATTTTGTCAATTGTGCATTATATATGGGCTAGTATTTTATAAAATTGATTAGGTCCAATTTTGCAACAATTATTTGGTAGTTCCTTCACAAAAAAAACTCCTTTTGGGCACTCGGAAAATGAAAAATGAATTTTCCGTGCAAATAAAATGAAAACTTCCTTAGGCAACCTTGTTTGGAATTCCAAGGTGCACCCTCGTGCACAATATGAGATCATTTGAACAAACTATGACATGAATGTGGCCATAAGATTGATCATTTGGCTTGAAAGCCATGAATCTTCACGCATGATAACTCATTTCTGAGAACACTTTTTTAAAATAATTACCGTATTACAAGTTTATTATTTTTCGTGGAAACTTGGTCATATATAATGACACAATGCGAAGGTTTTCCAATTTTTTGATTTTTTCTTATTTTTTTATGCCTGTTTCAAAATGCTGTCAAAACGGCGGGCTTGACCGTTCCTAGCTAGTGGTTGAATCTTGGAATTTTTTTGGTGTTCCTCTGATTAAATAGGTACTTATGTAACTAGAAATGATTTTTGGAAAAAATAAATAGCAAACTATGAGGCAGTTGGAGTTCAAATTTGACCCGCTTCCAACTGAATCGGCGGAAATTTGTCTTTTTCACGAGAGGTGGATCAAAACTTTTTGCACCCAACCATTTTGTCAATTGTGCATTAAATATGTCCTAGTATTTTAGAAAATTGATTTGGTCCAATTTTGCAACAATTATTTGGTAGTTCCTTCACAAAAAAAACTCCTTTTGGGCACTTGGAAAATGAAAAATGGTTTTTTCGTCCAAAGAAAATGAAAACTTCCTTAGGCAACATTGTTTTCCATTCCAATATACACCCTTGTGCACAATATGAGATCATTTGAACAAACTATGCCATGAATGTGGCCATAAGATTGATCATTTGGCTTGAAAGCCATGAATCTTCACACTTGATAGCTCATTTCTGAGAACATTTTTTTAAAATAATTACCATATTACAAGGTTATTATTTTTATTGGAAACTTGGTCACATATAATGATACAATGCGAAGGTTTTCCAATTTTTTGATTTTTTTTTAAATTTTTTATGATTGTTTCAAAATGCGGTCAAAACGGCGGGCTTGACCGTTCCTAGCTAGTGGTTGAATCTTGGAAAACTTTTGTTGTTTCTTTGATTAAATAGATACTTATGTACCTAGAAATGATTTTTGGAAAAAATAAATAGCAAACTATGAGGCAGCTGCAGTTCAAATTTGACCCGCTTCCAGCTGAATCGGCAGGAATTTGTCTTTTTCACCAGAGGTGTATCAAAACTTTTGACACCCAACAATTTTTTCAATTGTGCATTAAATATGTCCTAGTATTCAATAAAATTGATTAGGTCCAATTTTGGAACAATTATTTGGTAGTTCCTTCACAAAAAAACCTCCTTTTGGGCACTCGGAAAATGGAAAATGAATTTTCCATGCAAAGAAAATGAAAACTCCCTTTGGCAACATTGTTTGGAATTCCAAGATACACCCTTGTGCACAATATGAGATCATTTGAACAAACTATGCCATGAATGTGGCCATAAGATTGATCATTTGACTTGAAAGCCATGAATCTTCACACATGATAGCTCATTTCTGAAAACATTTTTTAAAATAATTACCGTATTATAAGTTTATTATTTTTCCTGGTAACTTGGTCACATATAATGACGCAATGTGAAGGTTTTCCAATTTTTTGATTTTTTTTGAATTTTTTATGCCCGTTTCAAAATGCAGTCAAAACAACGGGAATGACCGTTCCTAGCCAGTGGTTGAATCATGGAATTTTTTTGGTGTTTCTCTAATTAAATAGATACTTATGTACCTATAAATGATTTTCGGAAAAAATAAAGAGCAAACTACGAGGCAGTTGCAGTTCAAATTTGACCCGCTTCCAGCTGAATCGGCGGGAATTTGTCTTTTTCAACATCGGTGGGTCAAAATTTTTTACACCCAAACATTTGGTCAATTATGAATTAAATATGACCTAGTATTTTAGAAAAATGATTTGGTCCAATTGTGCAACAATTATTTGGTAGGTTCTTCACAAAAAAGTCATTTGGGGCACTTGAAAAATGATTTTTTTTTGTGTGCAATGCAAATGAAGACCACAAGATCATTTAAACATACAACATGAGGCTAATATGTTGAGTGTTTACCCAAAATAAGAGGTTAAAAAATATAAAAGAGACAAAAGAAAGAAACACAATTACATAAGCTGGATTTTGATTGGTGGAACCATGTATGACACGGATCAATGATATGGCAGACATCCTGCCATCCATTGCTAGCAATCCCACGTCCATCCATCCATCCATCTAAAGAAAGGGGAAAAAACCCACCGCACCCACTCCTCGTCCTCGCGAACCCTACCCAACCACTCGTCGCTTCCTCCCCTTCCCATCCCCTTCCCTACCTCCCTCCCCATCCCCTCCCCGCCGCCACCACAGACCTTGCCTGTCGCCGCCGTGCACCAACCTCCCCTCCCCTTCCTTCCCTACCTACGTTGTCCGCCTCCATCTTCATGTCTGACCGCACACAAACTCCCTCATCCTTCTCTGTTAGGGTTAGGGTTCGCGGTCGGAGCGGAGCGGCACGGCGCGGCGCTGATGGGATGGGTACCTGACGGACGGAGTTGGAGGAGAAGAAGGACCCCGACGTCTTCATCAGCCAACACCAAGACCAGCCTTCCATCTTCGACGCCGACGAATCCGCGAGCGACCACCCAGGATCTGCGGCCACGGCGGCGCCAGCGGCTTGGTCCGCGGTTGGTCCCTTGCTCCCTGTTGTTCTCTGCGTGTTTGGTCCGCGGTTGATTTCCGGTCACCCTTGGGCGTTTGCTCCGTGCAGGTGTACACCGAGGGGACCCAAATCGTCATCTGGTGGTTCGAGAAGCTGATCATCTACGACGTCTGTGCAAGACCCAACCCAACCTGGTGGAGAACACCTCCAAAGGCTGGGATTGGTAATGTTATCCTATTCTTGATTCCTCTTTACCTGATCAGATGCGTGATTTATTACTTACCTGGGAGCCAAATCCATGATTGGGAGGGTCCGATTTTAGTTGGCCTTGTTGATGTTCTTCAAGTCTAGCATCTAAGAGGATCAGACACGTGCAGTGATTAATTTGCTAGCTACATGTGGTTGGGGTCTGGTACAAGTAAAAGGGCTTTGGCATTTGTTCATTGAGCATATCCTGTAAGTGTGGACTGTAACGGGTCGTGCGTATAGCAATTTGGACAGGTTTATGGGGTCTGGTACATGCAAAGGGTTGTGGGTTGTGGCATTATCATTTCTGAGCCCCGTAATAGGATCTGACTAAACACCTAGCCCACCTTGCCTGGTATGCTTGTATCTGCTACATGTTGTTTTCATCTTGATAGCTAGCAGCCTAGCAGCATGAAATTTGATTATGAGATCTCTATATGTTGTATAATTAATTGGGTCAATCTCGAATTTGTTGTGAATTGTAAGATGCTTTGAGTAAATGTTTTTTTGCCTTCTCGTGTGTAGGTGGTCAGGTGAGATAGCAAGTAGAGGTTCAGTCTGTTGGATTAGGATGGCGAGCTGCTGATTCGGGTTAACCAGGGGCAAACTGTGGCAATATGATTTCTGCCTGACCCTCCAGACGGTGGGGAAGCAGAGTCGGCCGCTGGCGGGGGACGTGGGAAACGACCAGATCGTCGTCCTCTCCAAGCGAAGGGGACAACTCAACTAGGTCTACAGCTAACTCAACTTGACCCTGCTGTTGTTATGATTTCTGTAGTAGAAGCATGTTAAGAGACTCGGCTGTATTCATGGAGGTGCTTAAATATGTTCTGCTTAGCCTTAGGGCATGACTAAGGCGTGCCATATGTTCTGTTTGAAGTCACTTCCAAATAATCTAACCATATCAGCGGCTTCAGTAATTATATCATTATTGCCTTGTTTTGAGACTTGCACAAAATTACTTGATGGCCAATATTTCAACAGAAAATGCTAAATCAGGATGTGAAGTGATTTTATGGGTTTCTGGGGTTCTATTGACTAAATCCTATTATTAGTATACTTTTTTGTTCAACACTTGAATATCCTGCTAGCATGTTCATCCGAAATTACTAGATGGTTTTTGTTTGTGCAAGTGTCTTAGCATAGTAAATTAGTATACTTTTTTGATATCCTGCTAGCAAATGATTATTAGCACAGTTGAGTTCCAGATTTGTTTTAGGGGTGTGTGTGGGGGGGGGGGTACACTTTTAGGCTTTTTTGCTCCGATCGTGATTTCTGGATTCTGGCCTTGGCATTTGTCAAATGTTCCAAGTTCAGTTTTCACTAGAAATACTATTGGCCGTAAGTACAGCAGTGCAAGCTATTCAATAATGGCAAATCTGCTGGTTATTAGCCATCTCTGGTTAACTAGTTATTTGAGGGACAGTAGGGCGATAAATTACTGTAAAATGCTTAAAATGTGAAGCCTGTAACACTTGACAAGCATAATATACTAATATACTGTACATTACTAGTAGAATACTTTTGCTCTCATTACAGTGCAAGAAATTCAATAGCAGGGAACACAATTACTTAACCATCTCTGACTAATCAGCCATTTAAAAAGCATTACTTATTAGGGGAGGGGTGGGTCTATCATTGTGCAACACTTGAATTCTTAGCACTGGCTAAGCATAATATATTTTGACTAATTCGTGTGTTTTCTGCTGTCTTTGAGAATATAAAAGAGCTCAAGTGCTTCAGTTGTCATTGTTGTGTGTTGTTTGATTTGTCAAACCCCAAGTTCAATTTTCACTAGGAATACAGTTGCTCTTGTCAGCGTGCAAGCAGTCCACTAATGTGAAATCTGCAAATATTTTATCATCCCTTACTAATCACCCATTTAATGGTTTAACATAGTGCATATATATATTTTATTAATTATCACCTCTTTTGGTGTCTTAACTAATAGTAGAAATATACAGTATATCTGTCAAGTATCCGATTCACGGACCAACTGGTGAACTGAAGCGCTTGTTCTTGTTGATGCTGCTGTTGTTGCAGGACATGAAGCAGTGCAGCAATAGCCAGTTTGCAAGGATGCTCAAGATTGTTGTCTGGTGCCTCACATCTCCTGAAAAGCACTTCATCACCCTACGCCCGCTGGTGGCTGCACTGCATCACGTGCAGCCGGGAGTGCGATGCCAGGCTCGTCGTGCCCATGGGGGAACAGGTGAGGCCATCGGATTCTGCCGTCATCGTCGACGTATCACATATTTTTTTAATTTCCTGGTGTTGTTCTGTTGGCTCGTCTTAGTAGGATTCAGTTTGGTGAGGGTTGACATGATTGGTGATGCTGTATTATTGTGTCTGTTTGAATTGTGTCTGACTGCTCAAACGATGCTCATAGCGTTTCTGTTAGCCTGCGTTACAACTCATTTTTTTATTTAAAGAACAACCAAGTGGCACAGTGGTTCTACTTCTCATAAATTGACAGAAAGGTTCTAGTATGTTTTCATTTGCAAGTAAAACTCGACCTTCTTTTAGTTGAGTGAATATGTTTCTGATATGGAACGTTTTTGTTTTTGTTGCAATGCATGAACAAGTCGGTGGTCAACTCATGAGCATTTTTCCATATGGTTTAATATGCAGACAACAAGAGAGCTAGTGATGCTATGTTAAAATTAATGTGTACTTGTCAATTCTAGCGATCCTGTTCTAATTAATGTGTATACTACAAGCCCTTGTTTTCCTGTCTTAATGCATGCACAAAAGTCCAGTTATCTTCTGAAAAATTGTTTGTGCATTTTTCAGATTCTCAAATACAAAGTAGCTTGCTCCTTTCAGTTCATGCATTTTGTTCATAACCATTTTGTTTTATAACATGCAGATGATTGCCTTCATTCGTGTTTTGACGTGAGCTCTAGGCCGAAGTTGGAAGAAGCAAGGCATGCATGACCTAGGCATGCATGCATGCTCTCTTATCCCTCCTGCTCCTAGGGAGATGCAGGACTGTTGTTGTAATGTTGGCCTTGGAATTTGGATGTACTGCTGATTTTGCTGAGAATTTGATGTATATGTCCTTGCTAACTTGTTATTCAAATGCTGGGAGTTATGTACATATTCTTAGAATAATATTGTTTACCTGAAATGCATTTCTGTACTGGAAAATATATTGGCATTGAATCTGGTTTGTGGAATGGATACCTGACTTGTGGGACCCATTTATGAAAATAATTTGAGCAGTTTTGAAATTTCTGTCAAGTGGGCCCAATGTGGGAGATGATGACAAGTGGCACCCATTTGATTGGTGGGATCAACTCTAAAATATAATGGGCCAAAGACTGTTAAAAGGTCATGGCCCAGAAATAAACAAAAGGTCAAATTGTTGGGCTTGGCCCATGAAGTCAACCAAAAATAATAGGAAAAAAATGTAGAAAGGCTGAATTGTTGGGCTCGGCCCATATAAAACAACTAATCGGACCGGGCTGAATCTTGTCAACGACCTTTTCAATTGGTCGTAATTTTGCCACGTCAGATTGCCACGTCGGATCCGACGTGGCCTGGGCAGATATCCAGTGACCAAAACAAAAGGTCATGGGTTCAACGACCTTCTGTTTTGGTCGTAAACGTCTACGACCTTCTCACAGAGAAGGTCGCTATAGTCAGTTAACGACCCTCAGCTTTTGACCTTCTGTTTTTGGTCAAAAAAGGTCGCAAATGAAAAACAATGACCTTTCAATGACCAATAGTCAAGGTCACAAGTTGACATATTTCTTGTAGTGAATCTAGCTCATCAATATCAGATTTAGTGGCAAGTAAACATGCACTTTTCAATTTAATTTCAGAAGCAACACTAGATGGTTTACTATTAGGCTTCATTTGTTGCTCAAATTCTTTTGCCACAATCTGATTTTCACTCTTATTTTTCTCCTGTTTTGCTTTATTAGCTCTATTAATATCATCTTTCAAAATGGAATCAGGAGTCATAGGAAGCAAAGTAATAATTTTATCCTTATGAACAAGAGTATACTGATTGTTTCTACCATGGTGTACAGATTTTTTATCAAATTGCCATGGTCGACTAAGTAATAAGGAACATGCTTGCATAGGTACCATATCACAATCAACATAATCAGCATATGTAGAGATACTAAAATGCACACGAACAATACGTGTTACCTTAACCTTGCCGCTGTTGTTGAACCATTGGATGTAGTAAGGATTTGGATGTGGTCTTGTGGTGAGAGATAGCTTCTCCACCATCTCCATTATAGCCAAGTTGTTGCAGCTCCCTCCGTCTATGATGACGCGCACAGAACATTCCTTCACAACTCCCTTTGTATGGAACAAATTATGCCTCTGATTTTGCTCAGCTTGTGTGACCTGCACACTCAAAACACGTTGAGAAACTAAACATTCATACCTGTCAGCGTCTTCAGGAGCCATGTATTGTGTCTCATGATCAGAATCATCTCCACCATGTTCTTCACGTGTAATAAGAGCCAAAGTCTCGTCATCATAGTCACTAGAGGACTCATACCCACCATCCTCAGTAGCAATCATCACATGCTGATATTTGCATTCTCTTGCATAATGACCTCTTCCCTTACAACGACGACAAATAATATCACTTGTGTGCCCTATTGATGCCATGGAAGAAGAAGAACTCTGTGCAGGCCCGGCAGGTGCGCTCTTGGCAGATAATGGTGGTTGTGCCTGCTTTCTTGTATCACGGCTGGAGGTGGCACCTGATGGAGGTGCTGGTGCAGTTGAAGTACAAGATGCACGCGGTGTCCATGATGAAGGTCGGCCTGCAGAAAAGTTAGTTCGGGCCAATGCTTGTCGATCTTGCACTTCACGTGCAGCTTTACAAGCAAGATGGAATAAACGAGTGATATTAGTTTACTCCTTATACTCTAGAATGGTCTGAATCTCTCTATTTAATCCACCCAAAAAACGTGCAAGCATAGCTTCATTCTCCTCAACAATACCACATCTAATCATGCCAGTTTGTAATTCCTGATAATATTCTTCTACAGAATTTTTCCCTTGTCTTAAACGCTGCAATTTTGAAGCAATTCACGTTGATAATATGGTGGAACCCAACGATTACGCATAGCAGTTCTCAAAGCAGCCCAAGTAGTTGGAATAGGATATAATCTACAATGTTCAGACCACCATACACATGCAAAACTAGTGAAAGCATAAAGAGCACCAGCAACCCGTCTCTCCTCGGGATATTGTAAACATGTAAAATGTTGTTCAGTTTCTAACTCCCAAGTAAGATATATATCAAGAACATATCTACCCTCAAATGGTGGAATATTCAATTTCAGTTTAGGAATATGGTCATTATCTCGTACCTGAGGTGGTTGCAGGCCTACCATTGCGATTATATACCTGAGGCCGACCTTCTGGTGGTGGTGCTGGTGGCTGCACGTAGTTATGATTTTGATCAACCTCATCCTCGTAATAGTCCTCCACCTCTGCAATAGCAGCAGGAGCTACAGAAGCACCAACAACAGTAGCAGGGGCACCAGAATTTTGTCCTGACTCAATAGGAACACGCTGTGCTCGTCCTACTGTATCGCAGCGTAGAGCTGGTTGTGGGAGACGTTTGAGTAATTCATCAAACTTGGCGTCCAACTTGGTGTCAATTGACTTCTCAATGTCATCCATCTTCTCCATTGCCTTTCCAAAACTGACCATCACGTCTTCCACCTGTTGACCAAACATTTGATGAAACTTATCATGAAGCTCCTTGTTCGTCATGTTCTCCCAGTCAATCTCGTCGGCTTGTGTTCCTGCCATAGTTAGCAGCAATAGAAACAGACAAGAATATGATCCTACAGACTACTAGAATATGGTGGTGGTGGGGTGTCACAAATCCGTCAAGCGAATCTCAAATTCTTACCAGTTCTTACCCAGCAGCAGGTGGTAATCGGCAACCGTTGTAGTCAAAACGCTGAAAGCTTGGATAGAGAGATTACCAGGGAGAGTCAAACGCACGACGTAGATGTATGTGGAGATGGGAAGGCTTATAATATGGTAGCAAAAAGGGTCAGCATTAATCAATTCAGAGAGATGCAAAGTTGAATAAACGCTCAACAACGGTACTGTGCTGGTCCTAGGCTAGACCGTGCTAGAGACGCGAGCCTAGAACACTAACAAAATCACGGCGCGACACGTAATCAAGGGAGGAGCACACTCTGAATTTTTTTATTTTTTCACTTTTTTTGCACTTTTTTTCCTCTTTTTTTTGCTCCGCAACAATTTTTTTTTCAAAAAAGTCTACAAATGGTCTAAAAACTGCCAAGCCAAAATTTTCCAGAATTAGTTTTTTTTAACTGGAACTATTTTTCTTCTACAGGTAGCACGGCAATTCGGGAGTCCTACTCTGTCACGACTCGGAGTATGGCGTGATCTCCAAATCCAAAACAGAGTAACAAAATACTGGACTCGGACTAGGACTGGTGGTGGAGATGAATCTCGTGGAACTCGGACTGGTGGCGGAGATGAATCTGGTGGAACTCAGACTAGTGGCGGATATATGTTGCAGGTGGACTCGAATTGGCGTGATGGTGACAGATATGTGGTGGCGTATATGGACTCGGTTTGGCGGTGAATATATGGTGGTGGTATATGGCAGCGGCGGTGAAGTTGGTGCGGTGGTGGTATATGGCAGCAGCAATGATGATGATGCGGTGGTGATATATGGCAGTGACGACGTGACAACCTGTGAACAGAACTCTAAACTCTAGAGGACTAGACGCTAAGACCAGCAACTTGACACGACGATGCAACCGCAAATTCAACAAAGCAAATACAGAAAAGATTATGCAAAGGCTCAGATTGGTTCGGATAGGATGAACTAACCCTAATTTTTTTGGCTTTTTCGTGGAATATAGGTATGAAGAAACAGACTCGATCTAAATTACCAAAAACTATAAAATCTCACTAAGCAACCTGAAAATCTGGTACCACTTGATAGAGGCGAGGGTCCCGATCTTTCGATGAGATGATAACTATCGATTTGGTGGAGACGACTTTGACGATCCGACTACAAACGTGCACGACGTTGTGCCTTAGCAATCGCTAAACCAACTCCGAGAGGTTATTGACCATGCTGGAGTACGATCAACCTGACCACGAAGGTCTATTCCTGCAAGCAATCGAAGAACAAGCAAGAATATGATTAAGCAATCTGAATGTTGCGAGTATGCATGAAGTATTGATAAAAGTGGGGTTTCATAAGCGGTCTTGGTCTGGTCGTTGGACACAAACGAAGTACACGAAGTTGCAGCGATGGCTAACTTTTAACTAAATAAAACCCAAAGTCTAAACGGTGCCCTAAGGGCTGTATATATGGAGGAAGAGGGGGGAATTTTGTGGCCCTTGGTGGAGGGGTCCGAAATCAACCCAATCTCTTGTTTCCCCACACATATGGACTCTAAAAATAGCGTATACTTATGTATTTCGAAATTACATGGGCCTGGCCCAATAATAAGGTGACGCAGCACCTAGAATAGTCTCGGGACAAGATTTATGAAGTGGCATCTTGTATATTTCGTCCAAGGCTTCATGCACCCATTATGGTGGCTTCAAAGTCCTGAAATCATCACTTGTAACTCCGTTCTTGTTCCCCTTGCGCATGCCATCATCTCCATGCTTGTTCTTGCTCCAATGTTCATCCTTCTCCAATCTAGGCCCTTCATTTGTAAGCAAAACAAATGTATCCAATTTAGGCAGCATCATATTCTCATGAACATTAGAATCCTTACCAAGAAACGAAAGTACCTGATAATTTAATTAGCGTGCGCGAGCTCTAGTAATTGGTCCAGTATATGTAGCAGTAGGGGCTGTGGGTGTAACAATGGTATTGATGTCCTCATCACCTTCCCTCACATTGGACAATGCTCTAATAATGATGATCATCACACTTTTATTTACTTACAACTCAAGAATTACAACTCGATACTAGAACAAGTATATGACTCTATGTGAATGCCTCATGCATATGAGAACAATATGACAATGATGGTGTGTGTCATAATAAAACGGAACGGTGGAAGTTGCATGGCAATATACCTCGGAATGTCTGTGGAAATGTTATAAGAGGTAGGTATGGTGGCTATTTTGAGGAAGGTATATGGTGGGTTTAATGCACCGGCAAAAGTTGAGCGGTACTAGAGAGGCTAGCAAAGGTGGAAGGGTGAGAGTGTGTATAATCCATGGACTCAACATTAGTCATAAATAACTCACATACTTATTGCAAAAGTTTATTAGCAATCAAAGCAAAGTACTAATATGCATGCTCCTAGGGGGATAGATTGGTAGGGAAAGACCATGGCTCGTCCCCGACCGCCACTCATAAGAAAGATAATCAAAAATAAATCATGCTCTAACTTCATCGCATAACGGGAGACCATACGTGCATGCTTCGGAAATCACAAACCTTAACACAAATATTCTTACTAATCCACAATTACTCTCTAGCATGACTCTAATATCACCATCTTTATATCTCAAAACAAATGCAAGGAATCAAATTTCTCATATATTCAATGATCTTCATGAAAGTTTTTATTTATCCCTCTTGAATACCCATCATATTAGGACTAAATTTATAACCTAAGAAAATTGCCATACTATTTTTAAGACTCTCAAAATAATATAAGTGAAGCATGAGAATTCATCAATTTCTACAAAATAAAACCACCGCCGTGCTCTAAAAAGATATAAGTGAAGTACTAGAGCAATTACCTAACTCAAAAGATATAAGTGAAGCACATAGAGTATTCTAATAAATTCACAATTAATGTGTGTCCCTCTCAAAAGGTGTGTATAGTAACTATGATTGTGGCAAACTAAAAAGCAAAGACTCATATAATACAAGACGCTCATAGCAAAACACATATCATGCGGTGAATAAAAATATAGCCTCAAGTAAATTTACCTATGGATTGAAGACAAAAGAGGAGATGCCATCCGGGGCAACCCCAAGCTTAGATGCTTGGTTGTCCTTGAGTATTACCTTGGGGTGCCTTGGGCATCCCCAAGCTTACGCTCTTGCCACTCCTTATTCGTAATCCGTCAAATCTTTACCCAAAACTCGAAAACTTCACAACACAAAACTCAACAGAAAACTCGTAAGCTCCGTTAGTATAATAAAAAAATCACCACTTTAGGTACTCTTATGAACTCATTTTAAATTTATATTGGTGTTATATCTACTGTATTCCAACTTCTCCATGGTTCATACCCCCTGATACTACCCGTATATTCATCAAAATAAGCAAACAACACAATGAAAACAGAATCTGTCAAAAACAGAACAGTCTGTAGTAATCTGGAAATTTAGTATACTTATGTAACTCCAAAAATTCTGGAAAATTAGGAAAATCTGGGAAATTTGTATATCAATCTTGTGTAAAACTTTCAGATCAAAATTACCTTTCTATGAATTTTCAAAATTCCTTAACTCGGCACAAAAGTTTCTATTTTTCAGCAAAATCAAATCAACTATCACCATAGACCATCCCAAAGGCTCAATTTGGCACTCTTAAACACAATAAAAAAAGGTAGCATAATTGTGTATTTATTGAAAAATAGAAGCAAAAAAAGAAAAAAAATGGGTTGCCTCCCAACAAGCGCTATCATTTTATGCCCCTAGGTAGGCATAATGCAAAGATCTAGGTGTTGTCATCTTTGGTATTTGATTCTTCGATTGCAAATCCAAATTTCCTAGGGTTTTCATTAGGTTCGTCAATGAGCACACTCCTAGGTAGGAAATCAAGAAATTAATTTGTAAGGGTAGGTTCCTTAATCATATTGATAAAAATAGGGTAAATACTTATCATCTTGAGATCTTCTTTCCCTTTGCTAGATGATCCACCCTTATTTTTAGGAACATAGAAAAACTTGGTATTTTTATTAGGAGGAAATTCTGGGGGAGTTTTGATAGACGAAAAAGCGGAACCCAAATTGATAATAATTTCTTCTATTTTATCGATTCTAGCGGAACCTTGTTCTACCCTCTCCTCAATTACATGATCTTCTCTTTTAGGGTTTATAGAGTGATTCCCACCTAAGATCCAATCTGAGTGATATGGTTATGAATATTTTTATCCAAATTTTCAATATGCTCTACGGTGGAGATTTTATTCTCAATATTATCAAGCCTTTGCATTACATGTCCAAAGTTAAAGTTGTTTCATTAATCATGATGTGTGGTGATCCTACCAAATTTACCATAGCATTGTAAGCATCCATAGTGTGACTACCCAAGAATTACCTCCAGTAATTGTGTCTAGCACGTATCTATACCAAGTAGTAACACCCACATAATTTTTTTGAACAAGAACGGTAGTGGATTGCTTACGAGTAAATCTATTTTGAGCATCGCAAATTCTATATGCCAAACATCTTTTAAATTCCCTCGTCCCCTTTGCTTAAAATTAATAACCTCACTTTCGAGGGTACCGGTAATGATAGAAGGCTAGCCATGATAGGAAAGTAAGCAATCTAGCACACAAGCAAACAAGAAGCAAATATAAAGGCGAACGGAAAGAAGGCAAATAAAAAGGCAAATATTTTCATGTTTTTCTGAAAACGTTTTAGAGGTGGGGGAGATGAAAATGAGAGGCAAATGGCGAATAATGTAAGTGCAAGAGATGAGAGTTTATGATAGGTACTTGGTAGGATTGATGTAGAACCTCCCCGGCAATGGCGCCAGAAATTCTTTCTACTACTCCTTGAGCTTGCGTTGGTTTTTCCCTTGAAGAGGAAAGGGTGATGCAGCAAAGTAGAGATAAGTATATCCCTCGGTTAAGAACCAAGGTATCTGATACGTCCATTTTGCATCATGCTTTTTATTGATATTTATTGCATTATGGGTTGTTATTACACATTATGGTACAATACTTATGCCTTTTCTCTCTTATTTTACAAGATTTACATGAAGAAGAAGAATGCCATCAGCTGGAATTCTGGAGTTAAAAGGAGCAAATCTGAGAGACCTATTCTGCACAACTCCAAAAGTCCTGAAAATTTATGAAGAATTATTTTGGAATATATAATAAATATTTGGCGAAGAAAATACCAGAGGGGACCCACCAGGAGGCCACAAGCCTGGGGGCGCGCCCTACCCCCCTAGGCGCTCCCCTAGGGCTTGTGGGCCCCCTGGCAGGCCTTCGGTGCCCATCTTCTGCTCTATGGAGGGTTTTGACCTGGAAAAAAATCATAAGGAAGCTTTCGGGACGAAGCACCACCGTCTCGAGGCGGAACCTGGGCAGAAGCAATCTAAGGCACCGGCGGAGTTGTTCTGCTGGGGAAATTTCCCTCCCGGAGGGGGAAATCAGGGCTATCGTCATCACCAACGATCCTCTCAAAAAGAGGGGGTCAATCCCCATCAACATCTTCACCAGCACCATCTCCTCTCAAACCCTAGTTCATTTCTTGTATCCGATCTTTGTCTCAAAACCTCAGATTGGTACCTGTGGGTTGCTAGTACTGTTGATTACTGATGCTAGTTGGTTTATTCGGTGGAAGATCAGATGTTCAGATCATTGATGATATTTAATACCCCTTTGATTATGAACATGAATATGCTTTGTGAGTAGTTACGTTTGTTCCTGAGGACATAGGAGAAGTCTTGTTATAAGTAATCATGTGAATTTGGTATCCATTCGATATTTTGATGAGACGTATGTTGTCTTTCCTCTAGTGGTGTTACGTGAACGTCGACTACATGACACTTTACCATGATTTGGGCCTAGAGGAAGGCACTGGGAAGTAATAAGTAGATGATGGGTTGCTAGAGTGACAGAAGGTTAAACCCTAGTTTATTTATTGCTTCGTAAGGGGCTGATTTGGATCCACATGTTTCATGCTATGGTTAGATTTATCTTAGTTCTTATTTTGTAGGTGCGAATGCTTGCGAGAGGGGTTAATCATAAGTGGGAGGTTTTTGCAAGTAAGGACAACACCCAAGCACTGGTCCACCCACATATCAAATTATCAAAGTAACGAACGCGAATCATATGAGCATGATGGAAACTAACTTGACAATAATTCCCATGTGTCCTCTTGAGCGCTCTGCTTTATATAAGAGTTCCAGGCTTGTCCTTTGCTACCAAAAGGATTGGTCTACCTTGATGCATCTTATTTACACTTGTTACTTGTTACCCTTTACGAATTATCTTATCACACAACTATGTGTTAATGATAATTTCAGTGCTTGCAGAGAATACCTTGCTGAAAACCGCTTGTAATTTCCTTCTGCTCCTCGCTGGGTTCGACACTCTTACTTATCAAAAGGACTAATATAGATCCCCTATACTTGTGGGTCATCAAGAATCTTTTCTTGCGCCGTTTCTGGGGAGTGAACGCCTTTGGTAAGTGGAATTTGGTAAGGAAATGTTTATTTAGTTTGCTGAAATTTACTGTCACTTGTCACTATGGAAAATAATCCTTTGAGGGGCTTGTTCGGGGTATCTTCACCTCGACTGGTAGAGCAAGAAGTTGCTTCTCAACCTACTGAACCTACTGAAATATTTATTATGAAATTCCTTCCGGTATGATAGGGAAACTGCTAGCTAATCCTTATGTAGGAGATGGAACATTACATCCTGATATGCATCTAATCTATTTGGATGAAGTTTGTAGATTATTTAAGCTTGCAGGTTTGCCTGAGGACGAAGTCAAGAAGAAGGTCTTCCCTTTATCTTTGAAGGAGAAGACATTGACATGGTATAGGGTATGCGATGATATTGGGACTTGGAACTACAACTGATTGAAATTAGAATTTCATTAGAAGTTTTATCCTATGCACCTAGTTCATCGTGATCGAAATTATATCTATAATTTTTGGCCTCGTGAAGGAGAAAGTATTGCTCAAGATTGGGGGAGGCTTAAGTCAATGTTTTGTTCATGCCCCATTCATGAGCTCTCAAGAGAAATTATTACTCGGAATTTTTATGCTCGGCTTTCTCGCAATGATCAATCCATGCTCGATACTTCTTGTATTGGTTCTTTTATGAAGAAGACTATTGAATCCAAATGGGATTTATTGGAAAGAACTAAACACAACTCTGAAGATTGGGAACTCGACGAAGCTAAGGAGTCAGCTATAAACCTTAAGTTTTATTGTGTTAAATCTTTTTAGGATACCGATGCTTTTCGTGAATTTAGCACTAAATATGGACTTGACTCTGAGATAGTAATTTCTTTTTGTGAATCATTTTCTACTCATGTTGATCTCCCTAAGGAGATGTGGTTTAAATATCGTCCTACCATTGAAGTGAAAGTAGTAGAACCTATTAAAGTTGAAGAAGAAACTATTACTTATAATGTTGATCCTGTTATTCCTGCTGCTTATATTGAGAAACCACCTTTCTCTGTTAGGATAAAGGATCATGATAAAGCTTCAATTGTGGTCCGTAGGAGTCATACTAGAACACCTACACCCTCTGAGCAAATTTAAGTTGAACCTAGTATTGCTATGATTAAAGATCTCTTGGTCGATAATATTGATGGGCATGTTATTCATTTCTATGATGAAGCTGCTAGAATTGCTAGATCCAATACTAAAGATAAACATAGACCTATTGCTGGCACGCATGTTGTTTTTGTTAAAATAGGAGATCATTGTTACCATAGCTTATGTGATTTGGGTGCTAGTGTGAGTGCAATTCACTTTACTTTATATCAAGAAATTATGAATGATATTGCACTTGCTGATATAGAAGATATAGACGTTACTATTAAGCTTGCCAATAGAGATACTATCTCACCAATTGGGATTGTTAGAGATGTTGAACTCTTGTGTGGGAAAATAAATACACTACTGACTTTGCTGTTCTTGGTTCCCCACAAGATGATTTTTGTCCCATTATATTTGGTAGACCTTTCTTGAGCACTATCAATGCTAAAATAGATTGTGAGAAAGAAACTGTTAGTGTAATTTTTGGGGACATGTACCATGAGTTTAATTTCTCCAAATTTTGTAGAAACCCCCATGAAAAAGAATTGCCTAGTAACGATGAAATTATTGGTCTTGCTTCTATTGTTGTGCCTCCTATTGATCCTTTAGAACAGTATTTGCTAGACCACGAAAATGATATGTTTATGAATGAAACAAGGGAATTAGATGAGATTTTCTTTAAACAGATGCCTATCTTGAAATACAATTTGCTTGTTGAGACTATTGGAGATCATCTGCCACTCAAGAGTGATCCTGTTTTCGATCTTAAGCAATTGCCTGAATCTTTGAAATATGCTTATCTTGATGAAAAGAAGATATGTCATGTTATTATTAGTGCTAACCTGTAAGAGCATGAAGAAAAGAAATTACTGAAAAATCTGAAAAAGCACCATGCTTCTATTGGATATACTCTTGATGATCCTAAGGGCATTAGTCCCACTCTATGTCAGTATAAAATTAATATGGAGCCTGATGCCAAACCATTTGTTGATCATCAACGATGGTTAAATCCTAGGATGAACGAAGTGGTAAGGATTGAAATATTAAAACTTCTGGAAGCAGGTATAATTTATCCTATATCTGATAGTAGATAGGTAAGCCATGTTCATTGTGTCCCTAAGAAGGGAGGTATCACTGTTGAATGAATTAATGCCACAAAGAATTGTCATAGGTTATAGAATGGTAATTGATTTTAGAAAATTAAACAAAGATGCTAGGAAAAATCATTACCCTCTACCTTTTATTGATCAAATGCTAGAAAGACTATCAAAACATACACACTTTGGCTTTCTAGATGGTTATTCTGGTTTTTCTCAAATATCTGTGTCACAAGAGGATCAAGAAAAAGTTAGTTTTACTTGCCATTTTGGTATCTTTGCTTATAGACGTATGCCTTTTGGTTTATGCAATGCACCCGCTACCTTTCAAAGATGTATGACTGCTATATTCTCTGACTTTTGTGAAAAGATTGTTGAGGTTTTCATGGATGATTTCTCCGTTTACAGAACTTCTTTTGATGATTGCTTAAGCAACCTTGATCGAGTTTTGCAGAGATGTGAAGAAACTAATCTTGTCTTGGATTGGGAGAAGTTCCACTTTATGGTTAATGAATGTATTGTCTTGGGGCATAAAATTTCTGAAAGATGTATTGAAGTTGATAAAGCTAAAGTTGATGCTATTGAAAAAATGTCGTGTCCTAAAGATATCAAAGGTATAAGAAGTTTCCTTGATCACGCTGGTTTCTATAGGAGGTTTATCAAAGACTTATCTAAAATTTCTAGGCCTCTCACTAATCTCTTGCAAAAAGATGTTCCATTTGTTTTTGATGATGATTGTGTAGAAGCATTTGAATATTTAAGAAAGCCTTAATTTATGCACCTATTATTCAACCACCTGATTGGAACCTAGAAATTATGTGTGATGCTAGTGATTATGCTGTTGGTGCTTTTTTAGGACAAAGAGTTGATAAGAAATTAAATGTTATTTATAATGTTAGTAAAACTCTAGGCAGTGCTCAAAGAAATTATGCTACTACTGAAAAAGAAGTTTTAGCAGTTGTATTTGCTTGTGATAAGTTCCGATCTTATATTGTTGATTCCAAAGTAACTGTTCACACCGATCATGTTGCTATTAAATACCTTATGGAAAAGAAAGATGCTAAACCTAGACTTATTAGATGGATTCTCTTGCTACAAGAATTTGATTTGCATATTATTAATAGAAACGGTGTTGAAAACCCTGTAGCAGACAACTTGTCTAGGTTAGAAAATATTCTTGATGACCTACTACCTATTGATGATAGCTTTCATGATGAACAATTAGCTATCATAAATGCTTATCATAGTACTCCATGGTATGTTCATTATGCTAATTGTATTGTTGCTAAATTTATACCACCTAGTTTAACATACCAGCAAAAGAAAAAGTTTTTCTATGATTTAAGACATTACTTTTGGGATGACCCATGCCTTTATAAAAAAGGAGTAGATGGTGTTATTAGGCGTTGTGTACCTGAGCATGAACAAGAACAAATCTTACGCAAGTGTCACTCCGAGGCTTATGGAGGACATTATGCTGGAGATAGAACTGCACGCAAGGTATTACAATCTCGTTTTTGTTGGCCTACTCTTTTCAAAGATGCTTGTAAGTATGTCTTGTCTTGTGATTAATGTCAAAGAATAGGTAATATTAGTAGACATCGGGAAATGCCTATGAATTATTCACTTGTTATTGAACCATTCAATGTTTGGGGCTTTGATTATGTGGGAGCTTTTCATTCCTCTAATGGGTATACACATATTTTAGTTGCTGTTGATTACTTTGCTAAGGCTGGTCATAGTGGGAGTAACTTAGCTAGTAACATAGCGCTCTTCGAGAAAATTCTGCTTATGTGGCAAGTAATTAATGAGAGGTGGTAACATAATATGTTACTGTAACATAGTGCTTTCCAAGACAAGATGAGTCTATGAGCTAGTAAATGAAGCCATCTATGATACTACTATTATGTTACTTTGCATTATGAAGGTAGTAACTTAGACTAGTGTCATATGCATGACACTAGTCTAAGTTACTCCCCACTATGACCAGTCTAAGACTAGCCACAGTGCATAGTGACATACACTAGTAACATACACATATCCCTAGACTATGTTACTACCTTCATAGTGGATAGTAACATAAGTGTGGTAACATGCAAAGCTTCATTTATTAGGTTATAGACTCATATTGCATTGGGACATGTGATGTTACAGTAACTAGCTAAGTTACTGTAACTACCTCTCTCCTCATTAACTCATTGCCACATAAGCAAATTTGCTGAGTTGGACTCGATGTTACTGCTGAAGTTACTCCCATTGTGGCTAGTATAAGTGGGTAGAAGCTATTCCAACTAGTAGTGCTAATCATAACACTCCTATTAAATGCTTAAAGAAGTTATTTTTCTGAGGTTTGGAGTCCCTAGATATTTACTGACTAATGGTGGTTCACACTTTATTCATGGTGCTTTCCATTAATTGCTTTGCTAAATATGGTGTCAACCATTGAATTACATCTCCTTATCATCCTCAGTCTAGTGGTCAATTAGAATTTAGCAATAGAGAAATTAAATTGATTCTGCAAAAGACTATCAATAGATCTAGAAAGAATTGGTCTAAGAAGCTTGATGATGCACTATGGGCTTATAGAATTGCTTATAAAAATCCTAAGGGTATGTCTCCGTATAAATGGTTTATGGAAAAGCATGCCACTTACCTCTTGAACTAGAACATAAAGCTTATTGGGAAATAAAATATCTCAACTATGATTTCAAACTTGCTGGTGAAAAGAGGTTATTTGACATTAGCTCACTGGATGAATGGAGAACCCAAGCTTATGAAAATGCCAAGTTGTTTAAAAAAAGTTAAAAGATGGCATGACAAAAGGATACAAAAGCATGAATTCAATGTAGGTGACCATGTCTTGCTATACAACTCTCCTTTAAGATTTTTTGCAAGAAAGCTTCTCTCCAAATGGGAAAGTCCTTACATTATCGAGGAGGTTTATCACTCTTCTACCATCAAGATCAACAACGCCGAAAGCACTAACCCGAAGGTGGTAAATGGACAAAGAATCAAACATTATATCTCAGGTACTCCCATAAATGTTGAAACCAATATTATTAATACCATAACGTAGGAGGAGTACATAAGGGAGAGCCACTCAAACGTTTCAGACCCCGAAAAGAAATAGGTATGAGGTCCGATAAGTAAACCGACTCCAAAACTTTTCTGATGGCAACTTTACTCTGTTTTGGAATGTTTAAAAAATTAGGAAACTAAAAAGTAGTGTGAAAAGTGCACGAGGAGGCCCCAAGCCCTGGTGGCGCACCCTACCCCCCTGGGCGCACCTCCCTGGCTTGTGGCCACCTTGTGTGCCCTCTGGACTCTGTTTTCTTGTAGTATACTTCTTTTAGCCGGTAAAAATTGATTATATAATCTCCCGAAGGTTTTGACCATCGTATAATGGCAAAATCCTCTGTTCTTGTTTCGAGCTATTTTTCTGATAGATCTAGATAGCTATGACATCTCTGAATGCTCTGAAGGACAAGTTCTTCGAGAAGGTCATCAACCCATACCTTGCGGAGGTGATGCAACACCCTCAAACCATCGAGATGCATGAGGGGGTGATGCACACCCGCGATGTTCAAGGGCCAAGAAAGGCCAGAAGCATGGAGACAAGGCTCGAAGCAATGGAGCAGCAAGTTTTCAAGCGCTAAGGGATGGTGGAACGCGGACTCAACGCCATTCACTCCATGATCAGGGAATTTACCCGTGACCACAAGTTGGACGCCAAGGATATCAGAGAGGCCATCTTCAAGCTCCATGAGAAAATCGAGCCTCTCCAAGCCCAGATCTATGACCTGCAAAACCAAAACTGTGAGTATGAATACAGATTTAAAAGGATGAGTTTGGCTACAGATTTGAGGATCCCGGTGACTCGTTCATCTTTCTATGATGGTGAGCCTATGCACTGGAAGATGGAGGACAAGCCTACAACATCATCAACTCCATCATCACCACCTCCGAAGAAAGAGATCTAAATACATGGGTATGGGCACTCCCCTTGGCAACTGCCAAGCTTGGGGGAGGTGCCCCAGTATCGTATCACCATCACATCTTTACCTTTATCATTTTTCTTAGTTCGATCCTTTTGGTTATATCTTGGTTTAGTAGAATAAAGTTTTAGTATGATCTAGCTTTGAGTTTTTTCTCTATGTTCCCCTTATGTAATCGAGTCCGTGAGTTATTTAATAAAGAGTAGTTTTGAGTTGAGGGCTTTTCTGTCTTACTATGATCTTGAGAAAGAGAAAAGGAATAAAAGGAGTAAAAAGACCATATAACGATCTTATGGAGAGTGATGAGACTTCAAATATAAGAAGTATGATGAATAAAATTTGTTGGGAGTTGACAAAGATAGTTTTGGTCACTATTGAAATTAATAGGAAGTAATAAAGAAAGAGAGGTTTCACCTATAAATATATTATCTTGGACATCTTTTGTGATTGTGAGCACTCATTAAAATATAACATGCTGAAAAGTTGATGTTGGACAAGGAAGACAACATAATGGGTTATGTTTTCTTATATCCGATAGAAGTTATATTATCATGGATCCTTGATACGTCCATTTTGCATCATGCTTTTATATCGATATTTATTGCATTATGGGTTGTTATTTCACGTTATGTCAGATACTTATGCCTATTCTCTCTTACTTTACAAGGTTTACATGAAGAGGGAGAATGCCGGCAGCTGGGATTCTGGGCTGGAAAAGGAGCAAATATTAGAGACCTATTCTATACCACTCCAAAAGTCCTGAAACTCCAAGAAAGTCAATTTTGGAATTAATAAGAAATACTGAGCGGGAGAAATACCAGAGGGGGGCCACCCACCATCCACAAGGGTGGGGGCGCGCCCTACCCCCCTGGGCGCGCCCCCTGCCCCGTGGGCCCCTTGGAAACCTTCCGGTGACCATCTTCCACTATATGAAGTCTTTTACCCTGGAAAAAATCATAAGCAAGCTTTCGAGAAGAAACACCGTCGCCACGAGTTGGAACCTTGGCGGAACCAATCTAGGGCTCCGGCGGAGCTGTTCTGTCGGGGAAACTTCCCTCCGGGAGGGGTAATCACCGCCATCGATCCTCTCATCGGGAGGGGGTCAATATCCATCAACATCTTCACCAGCACCATCTCCTCTCAAACCCTAGTTCATCTCTTGTATCCAATCTTTGTCCCAAAACAACAGATTGGTACCTGTGGGTTGCTAGTAGTGTTGATTACTCCTTGTAGTTGATGCTAGTTGGTTTATTCGGTGGAAGATCATATGTTCAGATCCTTAATGCATATTAATACCCCTCTGATTATGAACATGACTATGATTTTTGAGTAGTTACGTTTGTTCCTGAGGACATGGGAGAAGTCTTGCTATAAGTAGTCATGTGAATTTGGTATTCGTTCGATATTTTGATGAGATGTATGTTGTCTCTCCTCTAGTGGTGTTATGTGAACATCGACTACATGACACTTCACCATTATTTGGGCCTATAGGAAGGCATTGGGAAGTAATAAGTAGATGATGGGTTGCTAGAGTGACAGAATCTTAAACCCTAGTTTATGCGTTGCTTCGTAAGGGGCTGATTTGGATCCATATGTTTCATGCTATGGTTAGGTTTACCTTAATACTTCTTTTGGAGTTGCGGATGCTTGCAATAGGGGTTAATCATAAGTGGGATGTTTTTCCAAGAAAGGGAAGTACCCAAGCACCGGTCCACCCACATATCAAATTATCAAAGTAACGAACGCGAATCATATGAGCGTGATGAAAACTAGCTTGACGATAATTCCCATGTGTCCTTGGGAGCGCTTTTCTCTATATAAGAATTTTTCCAGGCTTGTCCTTTTGCTACAAAAAGGATTGGGCCACCTTTCTGCACCTTATTTACTTTCATTGCTTGTTATCCGTTATGAATTACCTTATCACAAAACTATTTGTTACCTACAATTTCAGTCCTTGCAGAGAATACCTTACTGAAAACCGCTTGTCATTTCCTTCTGCTCCTCATTGGGTTCGCCACTCTTACTTATCAAAAGGACTATTATAGATCCCCTATACTTGTGGGTCATCAAGACACTTTTCTGGCGCCGTTGATGGGGAGTGAAGCGCCTTTGGTAAGTGGAACTTGGTAAGGAAAAATTTATATAGTGTGCTGAAATTTACTTTCACTTGTTACTATGGAACATAATCCTTTGAGGGGCTTGTTCGGGGTATCTTCACCCCGACCAGTAGAGCAAAGAGTTGCTCCTCAACCTACTGAACCTACTGAAAATGTTTGCTTTGAAATTCCTTCGGGTATGATAGAGAAACTGCTAGCTAATCCTTTTGCAGGAGATGGAACATTGCATCCTTATTTACACCTAATCTATGTGGATGAAGTTTGTGGATTATTTAAGCTCGCAGGTATGCCCGATGATGTTATCAAGAAGAAGGTCTCCCCTTTATCTTTTAAGGGAGATGCATTGACATGGTTTAGGCTATGTGATGATATGGGATCATGGAACTACAACCGATTGAAATTAGAATTTCATCAGAAGTTTTATCCTATGCATCTTGTTCATCGTGATCGTAATTATATATATAATTTTTGGCCTCGCGAAGGAGAAAGCATTGCTCAAGCTTGGGGGAGGCTTAAGTCAATGTTATATTCATGCCCCAATCATGAGCTCTCAAGGGAAATGATTCAAAAAACTTATGCTCGGCTTTCTCTCAATAATCGCTACATGCTCGGTACTTCTTGTACTGGTTCTTTTATGATGAAGACTATTGAATTCAGATGGGATTTATTGGAAAGAATAAACGCAACTCCGAAGATTGGGATCTCGACGAAGGTAAGGAGTCAGGTATGAAACCTAAGTTTGATTGTGTTAAATCTTTTATGGATACCGATGCTTTTCGTGAATTTAGCACTAAAATATGGACTTGACTCTGAGATAGTAGCTTCTTTCTGTGAATCATTTGCTACTCATGTTGACCTCCCTAAGGAGAAGTGGTTTAAATATAACCCTCCCACTAAAGTAAAAGTAGTTGCACCTATTAAAGTTCAAGAAAAGACTATCACTTATAATGATCCTATTGTTCCTACTACCTATATTGAGAAGCCCCCTTTCCCTGTTAGGATAAAGGATCATGCTAAAGCTTCAACTATGGTTCGTAAGAGTAATACTAAAACACCTACACCGCCTGAGCAAATAAAAGTTGAACCTAGTATTGCTATGGTTAAAGATCTCTTGGCTGATAATATTGATGGGCATGTTATTTACTTCTGTGATAAAGCTGCTAGAATTGCTAGACCTGATACTAAGAATAAACATGGACCTGTTGTAGACATGCCTGTTATTTCTTTTAAAATAGGAGATCATTGTTATCATGGCTTATGTGATATGGGTGCTAGTGCTAGTGCAATAGCTCATTCCTTATACAAAGAAATTATGCATGATATTGCACCTGCTGAGATAGAAGAAATTGATGTTACCATTAAGCTTGCCAATAGAGATACTATTTCACCAGTTGGGATTGTTAGAGATGTTGAAGTCTTGTGTGGGAAAGTTAAATATCCTACTGATTTTCTTGTTCTTGGTTCCCCACAAGATAGCTTTTGTCCCATCATATTTGGTAGACCCTTCTTGAATATTGTTAATGCTAAGATAGACCACGAAAAGGATGTTGTTACTATTGGTTTGGGGGATATGTCTCATGAGTTTAATTTTGCTAAATTTCGTAGACAACCCCATGATGAAGAATTGCCTAGTAAAGATGAAATTATTGGTCTTGCTTCTATTGCTGTGCCTCCTAATGATCCTTTAGAGCAATATTTGCTAGACCATGAAAATGATATGTTTATGCATGAAAGAAGGGAGATAGATGAAGTATTCTTTAAACAGGGACCTATTTTGAAACACAACTTGCCTATTGAAATTCTAGGGGATCCTCCACCACCCAAGGGTGATCCCGTGTTTGAGATTAAACCATTACATAATACTCTTAAATATGCTTATCTTGATGAAAAGAAGATATATCCTGTTATTATTGGTGCTAACCTTTCAGAGCAGGAAGAGGAGAAATTGTTGAAAACTCTGAAGAAGCACCGTCCTGCTATTGGTCCCACTCTATGCCAACACAAAATAAAATTGGAGAAAGACGCCAAACCAGTTATTGATCACCAACGACGGTTAAATCTTAAGATGAAAGAATTGGTAAGAAAATAAATACTAAAGCTCCAGGAGGCAGGTATAATTTATCCCGTTGCTGAGAGTCAGTGGGTAAGTCCTGTCCATTGTGTCCCTAAGAATGGAGGTATTACTGTCGTTCCTAATGATAAAGATGAATTGATCCCACAAAGAATTATTACAGGTTATAGGATGGTAATTGAATTCCGTAAATTAAATAAATCTACTAAAAAAGATCATTAACCTTTGCCTTTTATTGATCAAATGCTAGAAACATTATCCAAACATACACATTTTTGCTTTCTAGATGGTTACTATGGTTTCTCTCAAATACCTGTGTTAGCAGAGGATCAAGAAAAGACCACTTTTACTTGCCCTTTTGGTAATTTTGCTTATAGACGTATGCCTTTTGGTTTATGTAATGCACCTGCTACCTTTCAAAGATGCACAATGGCTATATTCTCTGACTTTTGTGAAAAGATTGTTGAGGTTTTCATGGATGATTTCTCTGTTTATGGATCTTATTTTGATGATTGCTTGAGCAACCTTGATCAAGTTTTGCAGAGATGCGAAGATACTAATCTTGTCTTGGATTGGGAAAAGTGCCACTTTATGGTTAATGAAGGAATTGTCTTGGGGCATAAAATTTCTGAAAGAGGTATTGAAGTTGATAAAGCTAAGGTTGATGCTATTCATAAGATGTCGTGTCTTGATGACCCGCAAGTATACGGGATAGTTGTAGCCTCTTTCGATAAGTAAGAGTGTCGAACCCAACGAGGAGCTAAAGGTAGAACAAATACTCTCTCAAGTCCTATCGGCCACTGATACGACTCTACGCACGCTTGACGTTCGCTTTACCTAGAACAAGTATGAAACTAGAAGTACTTTGTAGGTGTGATAGGATAGGTTTGCAAGATAATAAAGAGCACGTAAACAAAAAGTAGGGGCTGTTTAGATAAAGATGCAATAAAGTAAATATAGCGAGTGTGGAAAAGTGGTGGTAGGAGTTGTGAAAATTGTCCCTAAGCAATTGACTACTTTACTAGACCGATAGCAAGTATTATATGTGGGAGAGGCCACTGCTAGCATGTCATCCCTGACTTGGAATTCTATGCACTTATGATTGGAACTATTAGCAAGCATCCGCAACTACTAACGTTAATTAAGGTAAAACCCAACCATAGCGTTAAGATATATTGGTCCCCCTTCAATCCCGTATGCATCAATTTCTATGCTAGGTTGAAGCTTCTGTCACTCTAGCCCTCCAATACATAGTCCTATCAACATACAACTAACCCTATGGTGTGATCCACGCGCGCGCTCATATGATGGGCACCAAAGGACAACAACATAACCACAAGCAAATTAAATCAATCATAGCAATTCATCAACCACCAATAGGACAACGAAAATCTACTCAGACATCATAGGATGGCAACACATCATTGGATAATAATATGAAGCATAAAGCACCATGTTCAAGTAGAGGGTACAGCGGGTTGCGGGAGAGTGGACCGCTGTAGATAGAGGGGGGGAGGTGATGGATATGTTGGTGAAGATGACGGCGGTGTTGGTGAAGATCGCCGTGATGATGATGGCCCCCGGCGGCGTTCCGGCGTCACCGGAAGCAAGGGGGAGAGAGCCCCCTTCTTCTTCTTCTTCCTGGACCTCCTCCCTAGATGGGAGAAGGGTTTCCCCTCTAGTCTTTGGCTCCCATGGCTTGGGAGGGGCGAGAACCCCTCCGAGATTGGATCTATCTCTCTGTTTCCGCGTTCTCACATTCTACCCCTTCACCGTTTCTTAAATATCCGGATATCCGTAACTCCGACTTGGGTGAATCTTTCGCCTAGATTTTTCTCGTAAAATTAGCTTTCTTGTGCCAAAAGAAGAGCGTCAACCGCCTTACGGGTGGCCCACAAGAGCCCAGGGTGCGCCCAGGGGGGAGGGCGTGCCCCCCTGTCTCGTGGCCACCCCGGACACCATTTCACGTTGATTATTCCTCCCAAAAAATCACAAATATTCCAAAATAATTCTCCGTTCGTTTTTACCCCGTTTGGACTCCGTTTGATATTGGGTTTCTACGAAACAAAAAACATGCAACAGACAGGAACTGGCACTGGGCACTGGATCAATATGTTAGTCCGAAAAATAGTATAAAAAGTTGCCAAAAGTATATTAAAGTTGAAGAATATTGGTATGGAACAATCAAAATATATAGATACGATGGAGACGTATCAGCATCCCCAAGCTTAATTCCTGCTCGTCCTCGAGTAGGTAAATGATAAAAAAGATAATTTTTGATGTGGAATGCTACCTAGCATAATCTTGATCATATGTCTAATCATGGCATGACTATTAAGACACGAGTGATTCAAAGCAATAGTCTATCATTTGACATAAAAACAATAATACTTCAAGCATACCAACCAAGCAATTATGTCTTATCGAAATAACATAGCCAAAGAAAGCTCATCCCTACAAAATCATATAGTCTGGCTATGCTCCATCTTCGTCACACAAAATACTCCCATCATGCACAACCCCGATGACGAGCCAAGCAATTGGTTCATACTTTTTAACGCGCTTCAGCTTTTTCAACTCTTACACAATACATGAGCGCAAGCCATGGACATAGCACTATGGTGGTACATGGTGGTGGTTGTGAGGACAAAAAGGGAGAAGATAGTCTCGCATCAACTAGGCGTATCAACGGGCTATGTAGATGCCCATCAATAGATATCAATGTGAGTGAGTAGGGATTGCCATGCAACGGATGCACTAAGAGCTACAAGTGTATGAAAGCTCAAACTGGAAACTATGTGGGTGTGCATCCAACTTGCTTTCTCATGAAGACCTCGGGCGTTTGAGGAAGCCCATCATCGGAATATACAAGCCAAGTTCTATAATGAAAATTCCCACTAGTATATGAAAGTGAAAGCATAGGAGGCTCTCTCTATGAAGAACATGGTGCTACTCTGAAGCACAAGTGTGGTAAAAGGATAGTAACATTGCCCCTTCTCTCTTTTTCTCTCATTTTTTCTTTTTATTTTTCATTTTTTTTCATTTTTTATTTTTTTTCTAGTGGGCTTCTTTGGCCTCTTTTTTTTATTTGTGCTTCTTTGGCCTCTTTTATTTTTCATAAAGTCCGGAGTCTCATCACGACTTGTGGGGGAATCATAGTCTGCTTCATCCTTTCCTCACTGGGGCAATTCTATAATAATGATGATCATCACACTTTTATTTACTTACAACTCAATATTACAACTCTCGAACAAAGATATGACTCTATATGAATGCTTCCGACGGTGTACCGGGATGTGCAATGATCTAGCATAGCAATGACATCAAAAAACGGACAAGCGATGAAAACATCATGCTAGCTATCTTACGATCATGCAAAGCAATATGACAATGAATGCTCAAGTCATGTATATGATGATGATGAAATTTGCATGGCAATATATCTGGGAATGGCTATGAAAATGCCATAATAGGTAGGTATGGTGGCTGTTTTGAGGAAGGTAAATAATGGGTTCATGATACCGGCGAAAGTTGCGCGGCACAATAGAGGCTAGCAAAGTGGCAGGGTGAGTGTGCATATATCCATGGACTCACATTAGTCATGAAGAACTCATATACTTATTGCAAAAGTCTACTTAGCCCTCGAAGCAAAGTACTACTATGCATGCCCCTAGTGTTGGAAACATGCCCTAGAGGCAATAATAAATTGATTATTATTATATTTCCTTGTTCATGATAATCGTTTATTATCCATGCTAGAATTGTATTGATAGGAAACTCAGATACATGTGTGGATACATAGACAACACCATGTCCCTAGTAAGCCTCTAGTTGACTAGCTCGTTAATCAATAGATGGTTACGGTTTCCTGACCATGGACATTGGATGTCGTTGATAACGGGATCACATCATTAGGAGAATGATGTGATGGACAAGACCCAATCCTAAGCCTAGCACAAGATCATGTAGTTCGTATGCTAAAGCTTTTCTAATGTCAAGTATCATTTCCTTAGACCATGAGATTGTGCAACTCCCGGATACCGTAGGAGTGCTTTGGGTGTGCCAAACGTCACAACGTAACTGGGTGGCTATAAAGGTACACTACGGGTATCTCTGAAAGTGTCTGTTGGGTTGGCACGAATCGAGATTGGGATTTTGTCACTCCGTGTAAACGGAGAGGTATCTCTGGGCCCACTCGGTAGGACATCATCATAATGTGCACAATGTGATCAAGGAGTTGATCACGGGATGATGTGCTATGGAACGAGTAAAGAGACTTACCGGTAACGAGATTGAACAAGGTATCGGTATACCGATGATCGAATCTCGGGCAAGTACAATACCGTTAGACAAAGGGAATTGTATACGGGATCGATTGAGTCCTTGACATCGTGGTTCATCCGATGAGATCATCGTGGAACATGTGGGAGCCAACATGGGTATCCAGATCCCGCTGTTGGTTATTGACCGGAGAACATCTCGGTCATGTCTGCATGTCTCCCGAACCCGTAGGGTCTACACACTTAAGGTTCGATGACGCTAGGGTTATAAAGGAAGCTTGTATGTGGTTACCGAATGTTGTTCGGAGTCCCGGATGAGATCCCGGACGTCACGAGGAGTTCCGGAATGGTCCGGAGGTAAAGATTTATATATAGGAAGTCCTGTTTCGGCCATCGGGACAAGTTTCGGGGTCATCGGTATTGTACCGGGACCACCGGAAGGGTCCCGGGGGCCCACCGGGTGGGGCCACCTGCCCCGGGGGGCCACATGGGCTGTAGGGGGTGCGCCTTGGCCTACATGGTCCAAGGGCACCAGCCCCTAGAGGCCCATGCGCCAAGATATAGGAAAAAGGGGAGAGTCCTAAAGGGGGAAGGCACCTCCGAGGTGCCTTGGGGAGGATGGACTCCGCCCCCTCTTAGCCGCACCCTTTCCTTGGAGGAAGGGGCAAGGCTGCGCCTCCCCCCTCTCCCCTGCCCCTATAT
The DNA here is from genome assembly GCF_002162155.2 of Triticum dicoccoides. NCBI lineage: Eukaryota > Viridiplantae > Streptophyta > Magnoliopsida > Poales > Poaceae > Triticum > Triticum dicoccoides. The sequence continues at coordinate 622,940,578 of NC_041383.1, forward strand.
ATAGTGGAGGGGAGGGAGGGCATCCATACCTGAGCCCTTGGCGCCTCCCTCCCTCCCGTGACACCTCCTCCTCTCCCGTAGGTGCTTGGCGAAGCCCTGCAGGATTGCCACGCTCCTCCATCACCACCACACCGTTGTGCTGCTGCTGGATGGAGTCTTCCTCAACCTCTCCCTCTCTCCTTGCTGGATCAAGGCGTGGGAGACATCGTCGAGCTGTACGTGTGTTGAACGCGGAGGTGCTGTCCGTTCGGCACTAGATCATCGGTGATCTGAATCACGACGAGTACGACTCCATCAACCCCGTTCACTTGAACGCTTCCGCTTAGCGATCTACAAGGGTATGTAGATGCACTCTCTTTCTACTCGTTGCTGGTCTCTCCATAGATAGATCTTGGTGACACGTAGGAAAATTTTGAATTTCTGCTACGTTCCCCAACAGTGGTATCAGAGCTAGGTCTATTGCGTAGATTCTTTGCACGAGTAGAACACAAAGTAGTTGTGGGCGTCGATATTGTTCAATATGCTTGTCGTTACTAGTCTTATCTTGATTCGGCGGCATCGTGGGATGAAGCGGCCCGGACCAACCTTACACGTACGCTTACGTGAGACCGGTTCCACCGACAAACATGCACTAGTTGCATAAGGTGGCTGGCGGGTGTCTGTCTCTCCCACTTTAGTCGGACCGGATTCGATGAAAAGGGTCCTTATGAAGGGTAAATAGCAATTGGCATATCACGTTGTGGTTCATGCGTAGGTAAGAAACGTTCTTGCTAGAAACCCATAGCAGCCACGTAAAACATGCAAACAACAATTAGAGGACGTCTAACTTGTTTTTGTAGGGTATGCTATGTGATGTGATATGGCCAAAAAGGATGTGATGAATGATATATGTGATGTATGAGATTGATCATGTTCTTGTAATAGGAATCACGACTTGCATGTCGATGAGTATGACAACCGGCAGGAGCCATAGGAGTTGTCTTTATTTATTTGTGACCTGCGTGTCAACTTAGACGTCATGTAATTACTTTACTTTATTGCTAACCATTAGCCATAGTAGTAGAAGTAATAGTTGGCGAGGTAATTTCATGAAGACACGATGATGGAGATCATGGTGTCATGCCGGTGACGATGATGATCATGGAGCCCCGAAGATGGAGATCAAAAGGAGCAAAGTGATGATGGCCATATCATGTCACTATTTGATTGCATGTGATGTTTATCATGTTTATGCATCTTATTTGCTTAGAACGACGGTAGTAAATAAGATGATCCCTTACAACAATTTCAAGAAGTGTTCTCCCCTAACTGTGCACCGTTGCGACAGTTCGCTGTTTCAAAACATCACGTGATGATCGGGTGTTTTATTCAGACGTTCAAATACAACGGGTGTTGACGAGCCTAGCATGTACAGACATGGCCTCGGAACACACGCGAAACACTTAGGGTTAACTTGACGAGCCTAGCATGTACAGACATGGCCTCGGAACACGGAGACCGAAAGGTCGAGCATGAGTCGTATAGAAGATACGATCAACATGAAGATGTTCACCGATGATGACTAGTCCGTCTCACGTGATGATCGGACACGGCCTAGTTTGACTCGGATCATGTAATCACTTAGATGACTAGAGGGATGTCTATCTGAGTGGGAGTTCATAAGATGAACTTAATTATCATGAACAAAGTCAAAAGGTTTTTGCAAATTATGTCGTAGCTCACGCTATAGTTCTACTGTTTAGATATGTTCCTAGAGAAAAATTAGTTGAAAGTTGATAGTAGCAATTATGCGGACTAGGTCCGTAAACTGAGGATTGTCCTCATTGCTTCATAGAAGGCTTATGTCCTTAATGCACCGCTCAGTGTGCTGAACCTCGAACGTTGTCTGTGGTTGTTGCGAACATCTGACATACACGTTTTGATAACTACGTGATAGTTCAGTTAAACGGTTTAGAGTTGAGGCACCAAAGACGTTTTTGAAACGTCGCGAAACATATGAGATGTTTTGAGGGCTGAAATTGGGATTTCAGGCTCGTGCCCATGTCAAGAGGTATAAGACCTCCGATGACTTTCTTAACCTGCAAACTAAGGAGAAAAGCTCAATTGTTGTGCTTGTGCTCAGATTGTCTGAGTACAACAATCACTTGAATCGAGTGGGAGTTGATCTTCCAGATAAGACAGTGATGGTTCTCCGAAGTCATTACCACCAAGCTGCTAAAGCTTCGTGATGAACTATAATATATCAGGGACATATATGATGATCCTTGAGGTATTCGCGATGTTTGACACCGCGAAAGTAGAAATCAAGAAGGAGCATCAATTGTTGATGGTTGGTGAAACCACTAGTTTCAAGAAGGGCAAGGGCAAGAAGGGATACTTCATGAAACGGCAAATCAGCTGCTGCTCTGGTGAAGAAACCCAAGGTAAAACCCAAACCCGAGACTAGGTGCTTCTGTAATAAGGGGAACAACCACTAGAGCAGAATTACCCTAGATACTTGGTAGATAAGAAGGCTGGCAAGATCGATAGAAGTATATTGGATATACATTGTGTTAATGTGTACTTTGCTAGTACTCCTAGTAGCACCAGGGTATTAGATACCGGTTCGGTTGCTAAGTGTTAGTAACTCGAAACAAAAGGCTACGGAATAAACGGAGACTAGCTAAAGGTGAGCTGACGATATGTGTTGGAAGTTTTTCCAAGCTTGATATGATCAAGCATCGCATGCTCCCTCTACCAAAGAGATTGGTGTTAAACTTAAATAATTGTTATTTGGTGTTTGCGTTGAGCATAGACATGATTGGATTACGTCTATCGCAATACGGTTATTCATTTAAGGAGAATAATGGTTACTCTATTTATTTGAATAATACCTTCAATGGTCTTACACCTAAAATGAATGGTTTATTAAATCTCGATCGTAGTGATACACATGTTCATGCCAAAAGATAGTAATGATAGTACCACCTACTTGTGGCACTGCCACGTAAGTCATATCGGTATAAAACGCATGAAGAAGCTCCATATTGATGGATCTTTGGGCTCACTCGTTTTTTGAAAAGTTTGAGACATGCGAACCATGTCTATTGGTGTATATGCATGAAGAAACTCCATGCAAATGGACCGTTTTGACTCACTTGATTTTGAATCACTTGGGACATGCAAATCATACCACATGGGCAAGATGACTGAAAAGCCTCGTTTTCAGTAAGATGGAACAAGATAGCAACTTGTTGGAAGTAACACATTTTGATGTGTGCAGTCCAATGAGTGCTGAGGCATGCAGTGAATATCGTTATGTTCTTACTTCACAGATGATTCGAGTAGATGTTGAGTATATTTACTTGATGAATCACGAGTCTGAATTATTGAAAGGTTCAAGTAATTTCAGTGTGAAGTTGAAAGATCGTCGTGACAAGAGGATAAAAGATCTATGATATGATCATAGAGATGAATATCTGAATCACGAGTTTGGCACAGAATTAAGACATTGTGGAAATTGTTTCACAACTGATACAGCCTGGAACACCATAGTGTGATGGTATGTCCAAACGCCGTAGTTGCACCCTATTGGATATGGTGCATACCATGATGTCTCTTATCGAGTTACCACTATCGTTCATGGGTTAGGCATTAGAGACAACCACATTCACTTTAAATAGGGCACCACATAATTTCGTTGAGACGACACCGTATGAACTATGGTTTGGAGAAACCTAAGTTGCCGTTTCTTGAAAGTTTGGGGCTGCGACGCTTATGTGAAAAGGTTTCAGGTTGATAAGCTCGAACCCAAAGCAGATAAAATGCATCTTCGTAGGACACCCAAAAACAGTTGGGTATACCTCCTAATTCAGATCCGAAAGCAATAGGGATTGTTTCTTGAATCGGGTCCTTTTTCGAGGAAAGGTTTCTCTCGAAAAGTTGAGTGGGAGGATGGTGGAGACTTGATGAGGTTATTGAACCGTCACTTCAACAAGTGTGTAGCAGGGCACAGGAAGTTGTTCCTGTGGCACGTACACCAACTGAAGTGGAAGCTTATGATAGTGATCATGAAACTTCGGATCGAGTCACTACCAAACCTGGTGGGATGACAAGGATGCGTACTACTTCAGAGTGGTACGTAATCCTGTCTTGAAGGTCATGTTGCTAGACAACAATGAACCTACGAGCTATGGAGAAGCGATGGTGGGCCCAAATTCCGACAAATGGTTAGAAACCATGAAATCCGAGATAGGATCCATGTATCAGAACAAAGCATGGACTTTGGTGGACTTGCACAATGATCGGCAAGCCATTAAGATAAATGGATATTTAAGAAGAAGACGGACGTGGACGGTAATGTCACCGTCTATGAAGCTCGACTTGTGGCGAAGAGTTTTTTCACAAGTTCAAGTAGTTGACTATGATGAGATTTTCTCATCCGTAGCGATGCTTAAGTCCGTTGGATTCATGTTAGCATTAGCTGCATTTATGAAATCTGGCAGATGGATGTCAAAACGAGTTTCCTTACCAGTTTTCGTAAGGAAAGGTTGTATGTAATACAATCAGAAAGGTTTTGTCGATCCTAAGGATGCTAAAAGGTATGCTAGCTCTAGCGATCCTTCCTTGGACTGGAGTAAGCATCTCGGAGTTGGAATGTGCGCTTTGATGAGATGATCAAAGATTTTGGGTTTATACAAAGTTTATGAGAAACTTGTATTTCCAAAGAAGTGAGTGGGAGCACTATATAATTTCTGATGAGTATATGTTGTTGACATATTGTTGATCAGAAATGATGTAGAATTTCTGGAAAGCATATAGGGTTATTTGGAAGCTGTTTTTCAATAGAAAGCCTAGATTAAGCTACTTGAACATTGAGCATCAAGATCTATAAGGATAGATCAAAATGCTTAATAATACTTTCAAATGAGCACATACCTTGACATGATCTTGAAGGTGTTCAAGATGGATCAGTCAAAGAAGGAGTTCTTGCCTGAGTTGTAAGGTACGAAGTAAAGACTTAAAGCTCGACCTCGGCAGAAAAGAGAGAAAGGACGAAGGTCGTCCCCTATGCTTTAGACGTAGGCTCTACAGTATGCTATGCTATGTACCGCACCTGAAGTGTGCCTAGCCATGAGTCAGTCAAGGGGTACAAGAGTGAACCAAGAATGGATCACGGGACAGCGGTCAAAGTTATCCTTAGTAACTAGTGGACTGAGGAATTTTCTCGATTATGGAGGTGGTAAAGGGGTTCGTCGTAAAGGGTTACGTCGATGCAAGCTTAACACCTATCCGGATAGCTCTGAGTAGAGATACCGGATACGTATAATGGAGCAACAATTTAGAATAGCTCCAAGTAGAACAGTTATTTGGAATAGCTCCAAATAGAACGTGGTAGCTGCATCTAGGAGATGACATAGAGATTTGTAAAGCACACACGGATCTGAACGGTTCAGACCCGTTGACTATAACCTCTCTCACAAGCATAACATGATCAAATCCAGAACTCATCGAGTGTTAATCACATGGTAAATGTGAACTAGATTATTGACTCTAGTAAACTCTTTGGGTGTTAGTCACATGGGGATGTGACCTTGAGTGTTAATCACATATCGATGTGAACTAGATTATTGACTCTAGTGCAAGTGGGAGACTATTGGAAATATGCCCTAGAGGCAATAATAAATTGATTATTATTATATTTCCTTGTTCATGATAATCGTTTATTATCCATGCTAGAATTGTATTGATAGGAAACTCAGATACATGTGTGGATACATAGACAACACCATGTCCCTAGTAAGCCTCTAGTTGACTAGCTCGTTAATCAATAGATGGTTACGGTTTCCTGACCATGGACATTGGATGTCGTTGATAGCGGGATCACATCATTAGGAGAATGATGTGATGGACAAGACCCAATCCTAAGCCTAGCACAAGATCATGTAGTTCGTATGCTAAAGCTTTTCTAATGTCAAGTATCATTTCCTTAGACCATGAGATTGTGCAACTCCCGGATACCGTAGGAGTGCTTTGGGTGTGCCAAACGTCACAACGTAACTGGGTGGCTATAAAGGTACACTACGGGTATCTCTGAAAGTGTCTGTTGGGTTGGCACGAATCGAGATTGGGATTTTGTCACTCCGTGTAAACGGAGAGGTATCTCTGGGCCCACTCGGTAGGACATCATCATAATGTGCACAATGTGATCAAGGAGTTGATCACGGGATGATGTGTTATGGAACGAGTAAAGAGACTTGCCGGTAACGAGATTGAACAAGGTATCGGTATACCGACGATCGAATCTCGGGCAAGTACAATACCGTTAGACAAAGGGAATTGTATACGGGATCGATTGAGTCCTTGACATCGTGGTTCATCCGATGAGATCATCGTGGAACATGTGGGAGCCAACATGGGTATCCAGATCCCGCTGTTGGTTATTGACCGGAGAACATCTCGGTCATGTCTGCATGTCTCCCGAACCCGTAGGGTCTACACACTTAAGGTTCGATGACGCTAGGGTTATAAAGGAAGCTTGTATGTGGTTACCGAATGTTGTTCGGAGTCCCGGATGAGATCCCGGACATCACGAGGAGTTCCGGAATGGTCCGGAGGTAAAGATTTATATATAGGAAGTCCTGTTTCGGCCATCGGGACAAGTTTCGGGGTCATCGGTATTGTACCGAGACCACCGGAAGGGTCCCGGGGGCCCACCGGGTGGGGCCACATGGGCTGTAGGGGGTGCGTCTTGGCCTACATGGGCCAAGCGCACCAGCCCCTAGAGGCCCATGCACCAAGATATAGGAAAAAGGGGAGAGTCCTAAAGGGGGAAGGCACCTCTGAGGTGCCTTGGGGAGGATGGACTCCTCCCCCCCCCTCTTAGCCGCACCCTTTCCTTGGAGGAAGGGGCAAGGCTGCGCCTCCCCCCTCTCCCCTGCCCCTATATATAGTGGAGGGGAGGGAGGGCATCCATACCTGAGCCCTTGGCGCCTCCCTCCCTCCCGTGACACCTCCTCCTCTCCCGTAGGTGCTTGGCGAAGCCCTGCAGGATTGCCACGCTCCTCCATCACCACCACGCCATTGTGCTGCTGCTGGATGGAGTCTTCCTCAACCTCTCCCTCTCTCCTTGCTGGATCAAGGCATGGGAGACATCGTCGAGCTGTACGTGTGTTGAACGCGGAGGTGCTGTCCGTTCGGCACTAGATCATCGGTGATCTGAATCACGACGAGTATGACTCCATCAACCCCGTTCACTTGAACGCTTCCGCTTAGCGATCTACAAGGGTATGTAGATGCACTCTCTTTCTACTCGTTGCTGGTCTCTCCATAGATAGATCTTGGTGACACGTAGGAAAATTTTGAATTTCTGCTACGTTTCCCAACACCTAGAGGGATAGATTGGTAGAAAACGACCATCGCTCATCCCCGATTGCCACTCATAAGGAAAGCAATCAAAGAGCACCTCATGCTCCAACTTCGTTACATAACGGTTCACCATATGTGCATGCTACGGGACTTGCAAACCTCAACACAAGTATTTCTCAATTTCACAATTACTCAACTAGCACGACTCTAATATCACCATCTTTATATCGCAAAACTATTGCAAGGAATCAAACATATCATATTCAGTGATCTACAAGTTTATGTAGGATTTTATGACTAACCATGTGAATGACCAATTCCTATCATCTCTCTAAATAGTTATAAGTGAAGCAAGAGAGTTTAATTCTTTTTACAAAAGATATGCCCACGCTCTAACAAATATAAGTGAAGCAAAAGAGCATTCTACAAATGGCGGTTTTCTATGTGAAGAGAAACAGGCAATCCAAACTTCAAAAGATATAAGTGAAGCACATGAAGCATTCTATAAAGACATACTCAAAAGATTTAAGTGAAGTGCAATGAGCATTATATAAATCAACCAAGGACTATCTCATACCAGCATGGTGCATAAAAGAAAAGTGAAAACTAAATGCAAAAGACGCTCCAAGACTTGCACATAATGCATGAACGAAACGAATTCGAAAACATACCAATACTTGTTGAAGAAAGAGGGGATGCCTTTCAGGGAATCCCCAAGATTAGACGCTTGAGTCTCCTTGAATATTTACTTGGGGTGCCTCGGGCATCCCCAAGCTTGAGCTCTTGCCTCTCTTCCTTTTCCTCATATCGAGACATCCTCGATTAGACACTACATCCACACAAAACTTCAACAGAAAACTTGGTAAGATCCATTAGTATAATAAAGCAAATCACCACTCTAAGTACTGTTGCAAACCAATTCATATTTTGTTTTTGCATTGTGTCTACTGTAATATAGCTTTTCCATGGCTTAATCCACTAATATAAATTGATAGATTCATCAAAACAAGCAAACTATGCATCAAAAACAGATTCTGTCAAAAACAGAACAGTCTTTAGCAATCTGAACATCCACCATACTTATGGTACCCCACAAATTCTACCAAAATTAGGAAAAATAAAAAAGTTGTATATAAAGACATTTCAAAAGGAATCAGAACCATTTGACGTTCCAGTTAAAAATGTAAAATCGAGCACTACAGCCAAAGTTTTTGTCTTGCACCGTACAAACCAACAAGCATTGTAAACATCCTAAAGGCAAACCTTGGCACATTATTTTTATAATACAATGGAATTGTACAGGGGGATAATTATTTTTTATGAAAAGTTTCTGTAATCAAGATTCACAAAGTTTCCGTGAGCATGAACAAAGTTCAAGGCTAGCTCCCACTTCAACAATCTTGTCTTTCTCACTTTCACTTTCCTTTTTGAAAAGTTTTTAGGTTCCCCTCTTTATTTTTTTGTTTTTAAACTATATAAAAGCACTCAACATAAATAAATGACTCTCTAAAACTTCCGGGTTGTCTCCCTGGTAGCACTTTCTTTAAAGCCATTAAGCTAGGCATATAGTGCTCAAGTAATGGATCCACCCGGATCCCAAGGTATATCAAAGCCAATTTTAATTAACAATGATTTGTAATTTAGTAGTGAGCACAAAGTAACATAAGTCATGCAATAACAAAGTCTAACTCTCTTCCTATGCATCAGCATGTCATAAAAGAACAATTCATGCACACCAAGTAAAGGCCAATGCATAGTATAAGCAGTTTCTTGCAAACATAGAGAGGTAGACATATAGTTCCTCTCTCATAATAATTGCAAGTAGGAGCAGCAAGCACATGCATATTACATTCATCAAAATCATCATGTGCAATGGTAAAAGGCAACCCATCAATATAATCCTTAATAAGCACAAACTTCTCTGATATAGTGTAGTTTGGAGAATTCAAAAAGATAATAGGACCATCATGCGTGGGTGAATAGCAACAATTTCATGTTTAACATAAGGAACTATTGCAAGTTCATCTCCATAAGCATAATTCATATTGGCATCTTGGCCACAAGCATAGCAAGCATTATCAAAAAGGGATATTTCAAACAAATTCAAGGGATCATAGCAATCATCCTTCGGTAAGCACGAAGGGGAATTAAATAATGTATGAGTTGGAGGGTTACTCTCATTAGAAGCTGGGCACGGGTAGCTAATCCGGTCTTCCTCCTTTGGTTCTTCACTCTCCTCATTATCTTTTTCATCCAATGAGCTCACTGTTTCATCAATTTCTTCTTCCAGAGCTTCCTGCAAAATATTAGTCTCTTCTTGGACAGCGGAGAAGTCCTCAATATATGGTTTAACATAGGCATTAGAAGCATAATTATCATAACAATATTGAAATATGGAAAAAAATTCAGATTTGTAAAGAGTAGCATCATACTTTTCAATCAAAGAGGCAATCTCATAAGCACCTTTAGAAGCAACAAATTCTTCAATTTGTTGAACATCATAGTAATTGTAAACACCCTTAGCATACGAGGATACGATTCCATTATCACTAAACAAGCATTGATAGGGTAGGTGTTTCTTAGGGTCTTCAGAACAACAAGTAAACTCATATATTTCACATAAATTCCAAGCATAGCATTGCAAACGTTGAATTTGATCCCATAATAGTTTCCCTTTTTCAGATATACGATGTCGCACAAAACAAGCATGCTCATCTAAAGATTTGCCCTCAATTAAATTAGTGGGGGTTTCAGCACAAGCACAAAGGGATCGAAGATGATCCAAGTAAAAAGCTTTAGGAGTGTGATAGATTTTGAGTGGTTCTTCAACCATTGGTGCAGTAGGTACAACTAATTTTTTTGGTATTTTTTGTTTCCTACCCATAACTAAAGAGATAAAACAACTAAGGACAGCAAATAAAAATTACTTAGTGATAAAGCAAACAAGCACACACGAGACTATTCACCCCACGCTATGACTCCCCGGCAACGGCGCCAGAAAAAGGTCTTGATGACCCGCAAGTATACGAGATAGTTGTAGCCTCTCTCGATAAGTAAGAGTGTTGAACCCAACGAGGAGCTAAAGGTAGAACAAATACTCTCTCAAGTCCTATTGGCCACTAATACGACTCTACGCATGCTTGACGTTCGCTTTACCTAGAACAAGTATGAAACTAGAAGTACTTTGTAGGTGTGATAGGATAGGTTTGCAAGATAATAAAGAGCACATAAACAAAAACTAGGGGCTGTTTAGATAAAGATGCAATAAAGTAAATATAGCGAGTGTGGAAAAGTGGTGGTAGGAGTTGTGAAAATTGTCCCTAAGCAATTGACTACTTTACTAGACCGATAGCAAGTATTATATGTGGGAGAGGCCACTGCTAGCATGTCATCCCTGACTTGGAATTCTATGCACTTATGATTGGAACTATTAGCAAGCATCTGCAACTACTAACGTTCATTAAGGTAAAACCCAACCATAGCATTAAGATATATTGGTCCCCCTTCAATCCCATATGCATCAATTTCTATGCTAGGTTGAAGCTTCTGTCACTCTAGCCCTCCAATACATAGTCCTATCAACATACAACTAACCCTATGGTGTGATCCACGCGCACGCTCATATGATGGGCACCAAAGGACAGCAACATAACCACAAGCAAATTAAATCAATCATAGCAATTCATCAACCACCAATAGGACAACAAAAATCTACTCAGACATCATAGGATGGCAACACATCATTGGATAATAATATGAAGCATAAAGCACCATGTTAAAGTAGAGGGTACAGCGGGTTGCGAGAGAGTGGATCACTGTAGATAGAGGGGGGAAGGTGATGGAGGTGTTGGTGAAGATGACGGCGGTGTTGGTGAAGATCGCGGTGACGATGATGGCCCCTGGCGGCGTTCCAGCGCCACAGGAAGCAAGAGGGAGTGAGCCACCCTTCTTCTTCTTCCTTGACCTCCTCCCTAGATGGGAGAAGGGTTTCCCCACTGGTCCTTGGCTCCCATGGCTTGGGAGGGGCGAGAGCCCCTCCGAGATTGGATCTATCTCTCTGTTTCTGCGTTCTCAGATTCTACCCCTTCATTGTTTCTTAAATATACGGAGATCCGTAACTCCGATTGGGGTGAATCTTTCGCCTAGATTTTTCTCGTAAAATTAGCTTTCTTGTGCCAAAAGAAGAGCGTCAACCGCCTTACGGGTGGCCCACGAGAGCCCAGGGTGCGCCCAGGGGGGAGGGCGCGCCCCCTATCTCGTGGCCACCACGGACACCGTTTCGCGTTGATTCTTCCTCCCAAAAATCACAAATATTCCAAAATAATTCTCCGTCCGTTTTTATCCCGTTTGGAATCTGTTTGATATTGGGTTTCCGTGAAACAAAAAACATGCAACAGACAGGAACTGGCACTGGGCACTGGATCAATATGTTAGTCCCAAAAATAGTATAAAAAGTTGCCAAAAGTATATGAAAGTTGAAGAATATTGGCATGGAACAATCAAAAATTATAGATACGACGGAGACGTATCATGTCCCAAGGACATTAAAGGTATAAGAAGTTTCCTTGGTCATGCCGGTTTTTATAGGAGGTTCATTAAGGACTTCTCTAAAATTTCTAGGCCTCTCACCAATCTCTTACAAAAAGATATTCCTTTTGTCTTCAATAATGATTGTGTAGAAGCATTTGAAATACTTAAGAAAGCTTTGATTTCTGCACCTATTGTTCAACCACCTAACTGGAATTTACCCTTTGAAATTATGTGTGATGCTAGTGATTATGCTGTAGGTGCTGTTCTAGGACAAAGAGTTGATAAGAAACTAAATGTTATTCAATATGCTAGTAAAACTCTAGACAATGCCTAGAGAAATTATGCTACTACTGAAAAAGAATTTTTAGCAGTTGTATTTGCTTGTGATAAGTTCAGACCTTATATTGTTGATTCTAAAGTAACTGTTCACACTGATCATGCTGCTATTAAATATCTTATGGAAAAGAAAGATGCTAAACCTAGACTTATTAGATGGGTTCTCTTATTACAAGAATTTGATTTGCATATTATTGATAGAAAGGAAGCTGAGAACCCCGTTGCAGACAACTTGTCTAGGTTAGAGAATGTTCTTGACGACCCACTACCTATTGATGATAGCTTTCCTGATGAACAATTAGCTGTCAAAAATACTTCTCGTACTGCTCCATGGTATGCTGATTATGCTAATTACATTGTTGCTAAATTTATACCACCTAGTTTCACATACTAGCAAAAGAAAAAGTTCTTCTATGATTTAAGAAATTACTTCTGGGATGACTCACACTTTTATAAAGGAGTAGATGGTGTTATTAGACGTTGCGTACCTGAGCATGAACAGGAACAGATCCTACGCAAGTGTCACTCCGAGGCTTATGGAGGACACCACGCTGGAGATGGAACTGCACACAAGGTATTGCAATCCGGTTTTTATTGGCCTACTCGCTTCAAAGATGCCCGTAAGTTTGTCTTGTCTTGTGATGAATGTCAAAGAATTGGTAATATTAGTAAACATCAAGAAATGCCTATGAATTATTCTCTTGTTATTGAACCATTTGATGTTTGGGGCTTTGATTATATGGGACCGTTTCCTTCCTCTAATGGGTATACACATATTTTAGTTGCTGTTGATTACGTTACTAAGTGGGTAGAAGCTATTCCAACTAGTAGTGCTGATCATAACACCTCTATTAAGATGCTTAAAGAAGTTATTTTTCTGAGCTTTGGAGCCCCTAGATACCTAATGACTGATGGTGGTTCACATTTTATTCATGGTGCTTTTCGTAAAATGCTTGCTAAGTATGATGTTAATCATAGAATTGCATCTCCATATCACCCACTGTCTAGTATTCAAGTAGAGCTGAGTAACAGAGAGCTTAAATTAATTTTGCAAAAGACTGTTAATCGATCTAGAAAGAATTGGTCCAAGAAACTTGATGATGCATTATGGGCTTATAGAACTGCATCTAAAAATCCTATGGGTATGTCTCCATACAAAATGGTTAATGGAAAAGCATGTCACTTACCTCTCAAACTTGAACATAAGGCATATTGGGCCATTAAAGAGCTCAATTATGATTTCAAACTTGCCGGCGAGAAAAGGTTAATTGACATTAGCTCAATTGATGAATGGAGAACCCAAGCCTATGAGAATGCCGAACTGTTTAAAGAAAAAGTTAAAAGATGGCATGACAAAAGGATACAAAAGCGTGAGTTTAATGTAGGTGATTATGTGTTGCTTTTCAACTCTCGTTTAAGATTTTTGCAGGAAAACTCCTCTCTAAATGGGAAGGTCCTTATGTCATCGAGGAGGTCTACTGTTCCGGTGCCATAAAAATCAACAACTTCGAAGGCACAAACCCGAAGGTGGTGAACGGTCAAAGAATCAAACATTATAACTCAGGTAATCCAATAAATGTTGAAACTAATGTTATTGAAACTATGACCCCAGAGGAATACATAAGGGACGCTTTCTAGAATGTTTCAGACTCCGAAAAGGAATAGGTATGTGGTACGGTAAGTAAACCGACTCCAAAATAGTTCTAATAGCAATTTTTCTCCGTTTTGGAATATTTAAGAAAATAGGAAAATAATAAGTAGTCCGGGAAGGACACGAGGCGTCCACGAGGGTGGAGGGCGCGCCCTACCCCCTGGGCGCGCCCCCTGCCTCGTGGGCACCTCGTGTGCTCTCCGGACTCTGTTTTCTTGCACGATACTTCTGCCGGTCGGTAAAAATTCATTATATAATCTCCCAAAGGTTTTGACCACCGTATCACGCAAATATCCTCTGTCTTTGGTTCGAGCTATTTTTCTGACAGATCTAGATCACCATGACGTCTTCAGCGCCCCCAAGGACAAGTTCTTCGAGAAAGTCATGAAGCCCTACCTCGTGGAGGTGCTACGACACCCTCAAATCATTGAGATGCATGAGGGGGTGCTGCACATCTGCGATGTTGAGGGACCAAGGAGGACCGGAAGCGTGGAGACAAAACTCGAAGCAATGGAACAACAAGTTTTCAAGTGCCAAGGGATGGTGGAACGTGGACTCAATGCCAACCAGATGATGATCCGGATTTCACCAACAACCACAAGCTGGACGCCAAGAACATTGGGGAGACCATCTTCAAGCTTCATGAGAAAATCGAGCACCTCCAAGCCCAAATCTATGACCTGCAAAACCAGAACTGTGAGTATGAATATAGATTCAAGAGGATGAGTTTGGCTGCAGATTTGAGGATCCCGGAGACTCGATCATTTTTCTATGATGGTGAGCCTATGCCTTGGAAGACGGACAACAAGCCTACATCTCAATAACTTCGTCATCACCACCTCCGAAGAAGGAGACATAATCACATGGGTATGGGCACTCCCCTTGGCGACTGCCAAGCTTGGGGGAGGTGCCCCGGTATCGTATCACCATCACACTCCTATCTTTACAGTTTTACTTAGTTCGATCCTTTTAGTAATATCTTGATCTAGTAGAATAAAGTTTTGGTATGATTAGTGTTTAGTCAAGGGCTTTGCTATCTTGCTATGCTCTTGAGGGAATAAAAATAGTAGAAAGAAATAAAAGAGATCACATTGATCTTATGGAGAGTAATGGCTTCACATATAAAGAGTGTGATGAATAAAAGTTGTTGAGAGTTAGCAAACATAGTTTGGGTTATCGTCGCAATTAATAGGAAGTAATAAAGAAAGAGAGGTTTTCACATATAAATATACTATCTTGGACATCTTTTATAATTGTGGGCACTCATTAAAATATGACACGCTAAAGAGTTGACGTTGAACAAGGAAGACAACATAATGGGTTATGTTTTCTTATATTCGAAATAAAGTATATTGTCATGGATCATCCAACATGTTGAGCTTGCCTTTCCCTCTCATGCTAGCCAAATTCCTTGCACCAAGTAGAGATACTACTTGTGCTTCCAAATATTCTTAAACCCAGTTTTGCCATGAGAGTCCACCATACCTACGTGTAACATCCCAATTTTTCAATTTGGATGTTTATAAATAGATCATTCATATGCATCCATGATTTATGCATTTTTGCCCCATTTGTATTATTTGATTTTGATCCAAGGAACTTTGAGCAACTCAAGGACCAAAAGAGAGAGTTGGAAGTTTCCCTAAAACCCACTTTTGAAATTTCAAAATTGGATCAAACTTGGTTCCACCAAAAAAATTATTTCCATTATTTCGAAAATAAAATAAAGAGAGAAGATAAAATGACTTCTTCAAAAACACAAGGAAAATATTGGAATTTGAATTGGAATCAAAATATATTTGTTGGGTTTCATTTGCAATTTATTTTATTAGTTTAGCAAAAATGTTTATTTTTAAAAAAATTGCATTTTAGACCGGATAAATTCACAAGGTCATATATAAGACCATATATTTATGTGAATTTTTCTCGCATTTCTAGACTTTATTCTATTTGTATTTTCGGTGCCACAGTGTTTCTGTTATTAAAAAAAAGAACCCTCGCAACCATAGACCAACTAAGGCCCATATCTTTCAGCCCATACGCTATCTTCTCGCTCCTCTTGTCGTTATAGAAACATGTACACAGAGCACACATGCATCACTTCCACCCAGCGCCCCACCTCTCCCCTTCCTCTCCCTCCCCTCGAAAACCCTCTGAATGGAATCCACTCGACTCCCTAGACCATTTCCACCCCCTAGTGCGCCTCCTAGACAGCCATTATGGCCACCACGAATGCTTCATACTGCAGCCATTAAACGCATTAATTCTGGCAACGCCACGCTCTCCTCTAGCTTCCCCTGACCCTCTATAAAAGCCCAGAGCGTTGCCCCAGTTCCCTCATCCGAAGCCCCCTGTTTGCAAAAGCTATCTCCCTCCCTAACCACGCCAATAGCTCGCCAGAGTTCGTGTATTCCGGCGGCTTCTCCACCACACCAGGAGGCGACACCAACCCCGCTGTGTTGTTCCTCGGATCCGCCTCACGTTGCTCTTCACCGTCCCGCACGTGTCCTTCGTCGAAGCACACCGGAGTCGCCTTCTTACTCATCTCCGGCGACAAGTCCGGTGAACACCCAGGCCAAATTTTTTTCTTTTTCCAGTATTTTTTTTTCAATCTCAGAGTCTATACCAATTCTTGTTTCTTATATATCTTTTAGTCTATAGATCCGATTTAGTTGATTCTTTTTCCTACTAGTTCATTGAAATCCCTTCTATCCATAGAACCAAACGAAAAATATTTTTGAAAATTTTAAAATTTGAATTCAAACAGATCTGAATTCAAACTTTGTTAGGCCATAACTCGAGTTTCGTAACTCTGTTTTAGGTGATTCTTTTTGCAAATCGAAGCTCGTGACGTGTACTTTCTGTTAAACCCAAACGCACATATTTTTACTACTATAAAAATTATGTTATGTACAGAAACTTTATTTGGATGTTCTGGAGTTTTTCGAAGTCTTTCATTTGTTTTCTTTTTGGATCTTTGCTTGTATGCTTATGTATGTTATTGCTTGCTTACGCTAGATCATCCGGAGTGTGAAGCTTGCTACTACGAATCTTTAGAGTTCAACGAACGTCAGCAAGGCAAGTTCACACTTTGATCATAATTTTTTAATACCCAGTTTTTACTATGCATTAGTTTAACCCTCAAAGATTGCATGAGTAGGATTGGGAACATGTGGTTATGCTATGTAGTTCATGTGGTAGGAACCTATAACCTTCTATCACCTCGGGAATATTCGTTATATCATATATTGCTTAGCCATGCACGTAGACGTGGATTGGTATGTGTGATTCATGCAAGTTGTGAGAGTTAATAATTTTGGGATAACCTAAGGTGGCCACTTTAATACACTTCTGGGTGGATTGTTTGGGGCACCTCGAGAAACCATTGCTTGCCCAAGGGGAATCCCGGAGTACCCGTGTGATTACCCTAGGTCTGCCACCCAGGCTCAAAGGGATCATAAGATATTTCATGCCTAGAAACTTCCGTGTGCAGCCACAAGCCATTATGGGCTCTGGCATAGTTGAGTAAGTTGTGTGACCTTTTTCCATGGTAGACTAGCTGATGTAGGGGAAAGTAGGTGTACCGGTCTATCCAGGGTTAAGGGGAAATGCTTCTAAAAGGCTATGTCTCGATCTTCCAATCATGGAGGTGGTCGAGTCTTGTGGGGAAAAGTGCGCAAACCTCTGCAGAGTGTACAAGCTAATCATGATTAGCCGTGTCCCCGGTTATGGACAACTTGAGTATCTAGAAGTGAATTATTGGTTGATCTCATCACTTTAATGAAATTATTGGGTTAGTAATAACTTGGGAATTCTGGGATTGAGTTGGAGGAACCTTCTCAATAATGGCATTTTAATTTAGTAGTAAATAAAAATTTATTCTTTTATTGTAGGGTAATATTGGCTTTATGCAAAAATTAAACTTAGAGCCTCCACCAGCTAAATTTGCATATAGAGATAGTTATTATTATTATTATTCTAAGGTGTGAAATTGCCAGCATATTCCATGTGCTGACCTACACGACTGCAACGTCTCATGTTGCAGACTTTTCCGACGAGGGTTAAAGGTGCGATAGGTCGTTGTTCTGCACTCAGTTTGCCATGGAGTTGGATGGACTCATTTACCTTCGATGCTTCCGCAATTATTTTATTTTAGATGGCCTTTGGCCATATTATTGTAATAACTACTCTTTTGAGGATCTCGATGTAATAAAGTGTGTGATTGAACTCTGTTATAATTCCTCGAGTACTGTGTGTGTCAGCATACCGATCCAGGGATGACACTTAAGCACAGAGACTTTGATCCATTTCGGTCGGGTCGCTACAAGATGGTATCAGAGCACACACTGACTATAGGACGTGACCACTAGGAAATGGAAAGCCATAGAAAGAAAACTCTATTTTACGACTTCCTTCAATATCTGTTGGTTTATACTCTTCTCTATTCATTTCTATCTCTTCTCCACTTCAATAAAATAGTTGTTCAACCCCATCACCAAGTTGCTCAGCCCGATGAGACCATGACCTATGGAGACATCATTGACAAAGAAGAAGAAGAAGCTAGAGTTGACTTTGATTTGAGAAGATTTAGTTTAGACCACCACTACCAAGTTGAGTCCAACGAATGATTGCGGTAGTATGAAGAGATCATATCTCTTGTGGATATGACCTTACCTGTAGGTTTTTGCTTGTGTGGTGTGATCTGTGTGAATTGCTTGATTTGAAATTTTCTTGCTATCATAAGCATATGGGTAGTGATTTCTCTCATTAGGCCCTTATTATATTCTAATTTCTCATCCACTCTAAACCTAACAGATGCCTCCAAGACGTGACCTAGAATTCCCACCGGAACTTACCCAGTTGATCCAGAACCAGAATGCCCTCATGCAACTACTCATCCAAAATTAGAACCAGAACAACAACAACCCACCGCCACCACTCCCGGTTGACAACCTTACCCGTTTCTTGAGGTTGAACCCACCAGTGTTCTCTAGCAGCACGGAGCCGATCGTTGCAGATTACTGGCTTCGCAAGATCGGAAGAGAGCTGACCACCGCAGAGAAGGTGTGCTTTGCCGCACATCAACTGGATGGACCAGCAACCTCGTGGTGGGATAATTACACCACCACATTCCCCATAGCCAATGTGACTTGGGATCAGTTCCAGCAGGCGTTCCGTACTGCACATGTTTCAGCCGGAGCTATGAGTCTGAAGAAGCGTGAGTTCCGCAACTTACGCCAGGGAAATCGTTCTGTTGGTGATTATGTGGAGGAATTCAGCAAGTTATCAAGGTATGCTCCCGGAGACGTGGCTGATGATGCCGCTAAGCAAGAGAAATTTCTGGAGGGACTAAATGATGATCTGGGACTTCAGTTGACTATGGCTACCTTTAACAATTATCAAGAGTTGGTCGACAAGGCTCTCATTCTGGAAGGCAAGAAGCAGTAGGTGGAGAATCGCAAGAGAAAGTACGGACAGGGAAAGTACAACTCTGGTATTCAGCAGAAGCCCCGCTATACCCCGTACACAGGAAATAATGGACCAGGATCTGGCAAGTATAGTGGACACACTCACCATAACCATGGAGGACATTCACATCATGGAGGGAATGGACACAACCATAATGGCCATAGGAATGGCAATGGGAATGGAGGAGACAACAATCAGCATCACTCCAACCCCGCTACATCGGCAAAGAAGGATCTGAGCCACATTACCTGCTTCAAGTGTGGGAAAACCGGACAATACGCCACCGATTGCCCTAAGGCGAAGAATGGGAATGGAAATGGAAGCTCTGGAGGCAAGAAGCCCAATCCCTTCACCAGAGGTCAGGTGAACCATGTCAATGTGGAGGAAGTTTATGACCAGCCTGACATCGTTGTTGGTAAGTTCTTGGTTAATTCATTCACAGCCCTTGTTCTTTTTGACACTGGTGCATCACATTCATTCATATCAAGGGGGTTTGTGGATAAGTTTAAGTTGGCGACCGTAGCCCTTAAAACACCAATATTAGTAAGTTCCCCAGGAGCAGAGTCTATGGCTAGTCGGGGATGTTTTCAGTTACCATTGACCATAGGGAGACACATTTTCCCCACCGACCTCATTATCCTAGAATCCTAAGGATTGGACGTAAATCTAGGCATGGACTGGCTATCCAAGTATGAAGGGAATATTGATTGTGCCCGTAAGTCGATTCTTCTCACCACCCCAGAGGGGAAACGGATCAAGTATGTGTCGAGGCATACGACAAGTAGGACTCAAGTAAATTCTCTTTCGGGAGTTTTTCAGGAGGAAGTACCAGTTGTGAAGGATTATCCCAATGTATTTCCTGAGGAATTGCCCGGCATGCCACCGGATCAGGACATAGAGTTTTTGATCGAATTGTTACCAGGCACCAGACCAATATCCAAGAGACCGTACTGGATGCCCGCAAATGATCTGGAGGAAATTAAGAAGCAGATTAAGGAATTATTGGAGAAAGGTTATATTCGACCGAGTTCATCACCTTGGGGAGCCCCAGTGCTTCTAGTTGAGAAGAAGGATGGATCCTTGAGAATGGTTGTAGATTATCATGCGCTAAACAAGGTGACGATTAAGAACAAGTACCCTCTGCCAATGATCAATGATTTGTTTTACCAGCTACAAGGAGCAATAGTTTTCTCCAAGATCGATCTTCGATCAGGATATCACCAGCTGAAGATTCGAGAACAGGATATACCCAAGATAGCCTTTACCATGAGATATGGGCTTTATGAGTATACGGTCATGTCTTTTGGTTTGACTAATGCCCCTTCCTATTTTATGAGTATGATGAATAAGGTATTCATGGAGTTCTTGGATAAGTTTGTTGTGGTATTCATTGATGACATATTGATTTACTCGAAGAATGAAGAAGAACACAAGGAACATTTACGCTTGGTTCTAGAGAAGCTCACGGAACATTAATTATACGCAAAGTTCAGCAAGTGGGAATTCTGGTTGAAGGAAGTCGGATTTCTCGGACATGTTATATCAGGAGAAGGAATAGCAGTAGACCTCTCCAAGGTTGAAGCCGTCACCGAATGGAAGGCACCCACCTCAGTCGGAGAGATTCGCAGTTTTCTTGGACTCGTGGGATATTATCGGAGGTTTATTGAGAATTTCTCCAAGATCGCGAAGCCCATGACAGAGTTATTGAAGAAAGACACTAAGTTTGTTTGGACCGACGAATGTGAGGCCAGTTTCCAGGAGCTGAAGAAACGTTTGGTCACAGCCCCAGTGCTAATTCTTTCGAATATACGCAAGGATTCCCAAGTATATTGCGACGCTTCTCGTCAGGGACTTGGAGGTGTTCTTATGCAAGAAGGAAGAGCTATTTCATATGCCTCACGTGAGCTTCGACCTCATGAGCGGAATTATGCCACACATGATTTGGAGTTAGCAGCCGTAGTGCACGCACTCAAGACCTGGAGACATTTTCTTATTGGAAATAGGTGTGATGTTTACATGGATCACAAGAGTTTGAAATACATCTTCACGCAGAAGGAGTTGAATCTCAGGCAGAGTAGATGGTTGGAGCTCATAAAGGATTATGATATGAAATTGTACTATCACCCAGGAAAGGCCAATGTTGTGGCAGATGCATTGAGCCGCAAGAGCTATGTCAATACCCTCACAGCAGGAGGATTACCTCAGGAGTTAATTGATGATCTCAAAGATCTTCGATTGGAGATAGTACCATGAGGTTTTGTTGCCGCAATGGAAATTCAATCCACTTTGTTGGGAAAGATCCGGGAAGCCCAGAAGTTAGACAAAGGTATTGCAGAGATAAAGGGAAGGATGAACCAAGGAAAGGCAGAAGGATTTCGTGAGGATGAACATGGAACCTTATGGTTTGAGAAGCGTATTTATGTACCCAATGACCCAGAGATCAGAAAGTTGATTCTTCGGGAGGCTCATGATTCGCCTTACTCGATACACCTAGGCAACACCAAGATGTATTTGGACTTGAAGGAAAGTTTCTGGTGGACAGGTATGAAGAAGGATATTGCCGAGTATGTTGCAGTATGTGACGTATGTCAGAGGGTTAAGGTAGAGCACCAGAAACCAGTAGGATTACTTCAGCCCTTGCCGATACTAGATTGGAAGTGGGACAAGCTTGGCATGAACTTCATTACAGGATTACCCAGGACCCGATCAGGCTATGATTCTATTTGGGTAGTGGTTGATCGCTTGACTAAGGTAGCTCACTTCATCCCCGTGAAAACCACATATACAAGTGCTAAGTTAGCCAAGATATACATGACCAGGATTGTATGTCTGCATGGAGTTCCGAGGACCATCATATCAGATAGAAGAACACAATTTACCTCAAAGTTTTGGCATCAGTTACATGAAACTTTGGGTACCAGGCTGGAGTTCAGTACAACTTTTCATCCACAGACAGATGGGCAGACCGAGAGAGTCAATCAGATTCTGGAGGACATGTTGAGAGTAGGGATGGCAATTTTATCCATGGATCTGGATACCCATGGATACCCGACCCGGTTGGGCAAGGGTATGGAGCGCATTTCTGCCCATGGGTCCGTGTATATGGATACCCACGAACAGCCGGGTTGGGCACGGTTATAATTTGTGCTCCATGGATATCCAATGGATACCCGCATGACATGTGGGGCCATATGCTAGTGACAGTAGAAAGAGCGAATCAACGGGAAATGGCAGGCAATATGCAACTGGTGCCATAAGCTATATGATGTAGAATCAACCTCTGTTATGTCACATTTAAGGACTCATCATATTACTTGTTGCCTACTTATGCATGTAGCTTATGTTGTCATTTGTGAGTGAATGATGATGAGCTAATTTGATCTTTGAGAAGGCTTCATGCTGACTATTCTATGCCCATGGAGCTCCATCGGTATGTGGGTATCCAGCGGGTTTGGGCATGGGCACAAGTTGTGCCCATGGATAATTTGGTGGATGGGCAAAGAGTAGGAAGATGGGTCATGGGTTGGATTTGGACCAAATCCACCCGCCCCAAACCCGACCCATTGCCATTCCTAGTGGAGAGCTTGTGCGCTAGATTATGGATCTAGTTGGGATGATAATTTGCCTTACGCAGAGTTCTCATATAACAATAGCTATCAAGCTAGTTTGAAAATGGCCCCTTTCGAAGCTTTGTATGGAAGGAGGTGCAGGACACCATTGATGTGGGATGAAGTTGGAGACCACAAATTATTCGGACCAGATTTAATTAGAGATTCAGAGGAGAAAGTCAAGCTGATCCACGACAGACTCAAGGTAGCCCAATCTAGACACAAGAGTTATGCCGATACTAAACGCAAGGAGGTAACCTATGAAGTCGGAGATAGAGCATATCTTCGTGTGTCTCCACTTCGAGGAGTTAAACGATTTGGAGTCAAAGGAAAGTTAGAACCACTATTTGTGGGGCCGTACAGAGTTTTAGAACGCATGGGTGAAGTTGCATACAAGTAGGAATTACCCGAAGCCTTGTCAGGAGTTCATGATGTGTTTCACGTTTCCCAGTTGAAGAAGTGCCATGCAGAGATGGCTGATATTCCTCAAAGAGATACAATGCCACTGGAGGCCATACAGTTGGATAGTGATCTGACCTATGAGGAGAAGCCCGTCAAGATTCTCGAGACTGCAAGCAGGGTTACCCGCAGCAAGGTCATCAAGTATTGCAAGGTTCAGTGGAGTCATCATACCGAGGAAGAAGCCACTTGGGAACGAGAAGATGATCTCCGACAGGACCACCCACACCTTTTTGCTAGCCAACCCGAATCTCGAGGGTGAGATTCATCTTAAGGGGGGTAGGTTTGTAACATCCCAAATTTTCAATTTGGATGTTTATAAATAGATCATTCATATGCATCCATGATTTATGCATTTTTGCCCCATTTGTATTATTTGATTTTGATCCAATGAACTTTGAGCAACTCAAGGACCAAAAGAGAGAGTTGGAAGTTTCCCTAAAACCCACTTTTGAAATTTCAAAATTGGATCAAACTTGGTTCCACCAAAAAAAAATATTTCCATTATTTCGAAAATAAAATAAAGAGAGAAGATAAAATGACTTCTTAAAAAACACAAGGAAAATATTGGAATTTGAATTTGGAATCAAAATATATTTGTTGGGCTTTATTTGCAATTTATTTTATTAGTTTAGCAAAAATGTTTATTTTTAAAAATTTGCATTTTAGACCGGATAAATTCACAAGGTCATATATAAGACCATTTATTTATGTGAATTTTTCTGGCATTTCTAGACTTTATTAAATTTGTATTTTCGGTGCCACAGTGTTTCTGTTATTAAAAAAGAGAACCCTCGCAGCCATAGACCAACTAAGGCCCATATCTTTCATCCCATGCGCTATCTTCTCCCTCCTCTCGTCGTTACAGAAACATGTACAGAGAGCACGCATGCATCACTTCCACCCAGCGCCCCACCTCTCCCCTTCCTCTCCCTCGCCCCGAAAACCCTCTGAATGGAATCCCCTCGACTCTCTCGACCGTTTCCACCCCCTAGTGCGCCTCCTAGACAGCCATTATGGCCACCACGAATGCTTCATACTGCAGCCATTAACCACATTAATTCCGGCAATGCCACGCTCTCCTTTGGCTTCCCCTGACCATCTATAAAAGCCCAGAGTGTTGCCCAAATTCCCTCGTCCGAAGCCCCCAGTTTGCAAAAGCTATCTCCCTCCCTCACTTCGCCAATTGCTCGCCGGAGTTCGTGTATTCCAGCGGCTTCTCCACCACGCCAGGAGGCGACACCGACCCCGCTGTGTTCTTCCTCGGATCCGCCTCACGTCGCTCTTCACCGTCCCACATGTGTCCTTAGTTTAAGCACACCGGAGTCGCCTTCTTCCTCATCTCCGGCGACAAGTCCGGTGAACACCCAGGCCAAAATTTTCTCTTTTTCAAGTATTTTTTTTCAATCTCAGATTCTATACCAATTCTTGTTTCTTGTATATCTTTTAGTCTATAGATTCGATTTAGTTGATTCTTTTTCCTACTAGTTCATAGAAATCCCCTCTATACAGAGAACCAAACGAAAAGTATTTTTGAAAATTTTAAAATTTGAATTCAAACAGATCTGAATTCAAACTTCGTTAGGCCGTAACTCGAGTTTCGTAACTCCGTTTTAGATTATTCTTTTTGCAAATCGAAGCCCGTGACGTGTACTTTCTGTTAAACCCAAACACACATATTTTTGCTACTATAAAAGTTACGTTCAGTACAGAAACTTTATTTGGATGTTTTGGAGTTTTTCGAAGTCTTTCATTTGTTTTATTTTTGGATCTTTGCTTGTATGCTTATGTATGTTATTGCTTGCTTACGCTAGATCATCCGGAGTGCAAAGCTTGCTACTACGAATCTTTACAGTTCAATGAACGTCAGCAAGGCAAGTTCACACTTTGATCATAATTTTTTAATAACCAGTTTTTAAAATGCATTAGTTTAACCCTCAAAGATTGCATGAGTAGGATTGGGAACATGTGGTTATACTATGTAGTTCATATGGTAGGAACCTATGACCTTTGATCACCCTGGGAATATTTGTTATATCATATATTGCTTAGCCATGCTCGTAGACGGGGATTGGTATGTGTGATTCATGCAAGTTGCGAGAGTTAATAATTTTGGGATAACCTAAGGTGGCAACTTTAATACACATCTGGGTGGATTGTTTGGGGCACCTGGAGAAACCAGTGCTTGCCCAAGGGGAATCCCGGAGTACCCGTGTGATTACCCTAGGTCCGCCACCCAGGCTCAAAGGGATCATAAGATATTTCATGCCTAGAAACTTCCGTGTGCAGCCACAAGCCATTATGGGCTCTGGCATAGTTGAGTAAGTTGTGTGACCTTTTTCCGTGGTAGACTAGCTGATGTAGGGGAAAGTGGGTGTACCGGTCTATCCAGGGTTAAGGGGAAATGCTTCTGAAAGGCTATGCCTCGATCTTCCGATCATGGAGGTGGTCGAGTCTTGTGGGGAAAAGTGCGCAAACCTCTGCAGAGTGTATAAACTAATCATGATTAGCCATGTCCCCGGTTATGGACAACTCGAGTATCTAGAAGTGAATTATTGGTTGATCTCATCACTCTTTTAATGAAATTATTGGGTTATTAATAACTTGGGAATTTTGGGATTAAGTTGGAGGAACCTTCTCAATAATGGCACTTTAATTTAATAGTAAATAAAAATTTATTCCTTTGTTGTAGGGTAAAATTGGCTTTATGCAAACATTAAACTTAGAGCCTCCACCAGCTAAATTTGCATATAGAGATAGTTTTATTATTATTATTCTAAGGTGTGAAATTGCCAGCATATTCCATGTGCTGGCCTACACCGCTGCAACGTCTCATGTTGCAGACTTTTCCAACGAGGATTAAAGGTGCGATAGGTCATTGTTCTGCACTCAGTTTGCCATGGAGTTGGATGGCCTCATTTACCTTCGATGCTTCCGCAGTTATTTTATTTTAGATGGCCTTTGGCCATATTATTGTAATAAATACTCTTTTGAGGATCTTGATGTAATAAAGTGTGTGATTGAACTCTGTTATAATTCCTCGAGTACTGTGTGTGTCAGCATACCGATCCAGGGATGACACTTAAGCACAGAGACTTCGATCCATTTGGGTCAGGTCGCTACACTACCTATGGATTGAGTAAGATCCTTCAAGTAAGTTGTCATGTTGCATGCAATAAAAATTGCTTTCTAAATATGTATGAATTGTTAGCGTGGAGAAAATAAGCTTTATACGATCTTGTGATATGGAAGCAATAAAAGCGACGGACTGCATAATAAAGGTCCATATCACAAGTGGCAATATAAAGTGGCGTTCTTTTGCACTAAGATTTCGTGCAACCAACCATAAAAGCACATGACAACCTCTGCTTCCCTCTGCAAAGGGCCTATCTTTTACTTCTATCTTTTACATTATGCAAGAGTCATGGTGATCTTCACCTTTCCCTGTTTACATTTTATCCTTTGGCAAGCACCTCGTGTTGGAAAGATCCTAATATATATATCCAATTGGATGTAAGTTAGCATGAACTATTATTGTTGACACTACCCTTGAGGTAAAAGGTTGGGAGGCAACACTATAAGCCCCTATCTTTCTCTATGTCCAACTAAAACTCCATACCGATAAGTATTGCATGAGTGTTAGCAATTGTGAAAGACTAAATGATAGTTGAGTATGTGGACTTGCTGAAAAGCTCTTATATTGACTCTTTCCGATGTTATGATAAATTGCAATTTCCTCAGTGACCGAGATCATAGTTTGTTAGTCCTCAATGAAGTTTCTGATTCATACTTAACATTATGAATAGATTGTTACTTTAGCATAAGAAATCATATGACAAAATATATGTATGTTGTTGTTATAAGAATGATCATGATGCCCTCATGTCCGTATTTTATTTTATCGACACCTCTATCTCTAAACATGTGGACATATTCTTCGATATCGGCTTCTGCTTGAGGACAAGCGAGGTCTAAGCTTGGGGAAGTTGACACATCCATTTTTCATCATGCTTTTATATCGATATCTATTGCATTATGGGTTGTAATTTCACGTTATGTCACAATACTTATGCCTATTCTCTCTTATTTTACAAGGTTTACATGAAGAGGGAGAATGCCGGCAGCTGGGATTCTGGGCTGGAAAAGGAGCAAATATTAGAGACCTATTCTACACCACTCCATAAATCCTGAAACTCCACGAAAGTCATTTTTGGAATTAATAAAAAATACTGGAAGAAATACCAGAGGGGGCCACCCACCGTCCACGAGGGTGGGGGAGCGCCTACCCCCTAGGCGCGCCCCCTGCCTCGTGGGCCCCCGGCAGCCTTCCGGTCACCATCTTCTGCTATATGAAGTCTTTTACCCTGGAAAAAATCATAAGCAAGCTTTCGGGAAGAAACACCACCGCCACGAGGCGGAACCTTGGCAGAACCAATCTAGGGCTCTGGCGGAGCTGTTCTGCCAGGGAAACTTCCCTCCGGGAGGGTGAAATCATCACCATCGATCATCTCATCAGGAGGGGGTCAATCTCCATCAACATCTTCACCAGCACCATCTCCTCTCAAACCCTAGTTCATCTCTTGTATCCAATCTTTGTCCCAAAACCTCATATTGGTACCTGTGGGTTGCTAGTAGTGTTGATTACTCTTTGTAGTTGATGCTAGTTGGTTTATTTGGTGGAAGATCATATGTTCAGATCCTTAATGCATATTAATACCCCTTCGTTTGTAGTTGCGGATGCTTGCAATAGGGGTTAATCATAAGTGGGATGCATGTCCAAGAAAGGGCAGTACCCAAGCACCGGTCCATCCACATATCAAACTATCAAAGTAACGAACACGAATCATATGAGCATGATGAAAACTAGCTTGACGATAATTCCCATGTGTCCTCGGGAGCGCTTTTCTCAATATAAGAATTTGTCCAGGCTTGTCCTTTTGCTACAAAAAGGATTGGGCCACCTTGCTGCACCTTATTTACTTTCATTGCTTGTTACCTGTTACGAATTACCTTATCACAAAACTATCTATTACCTACAATTTCAGTGCTTGCAGAGAACACCTTACTGAAACCACTTGTCATTTCCTTCTGCTCCTCGTTGGGTTCGACACTCTTACTTATGAAAGGACTACGATAGATCCCCTATACTTGTGGGTCATCAATCCTCCAACATGTTGAGCTTGCTTTCCCTCTTATGCTAGCCAAATCTTTTGCAACAAGTAGAGATACTACTTGTGCATCCAAACATCCCTTAAACCAGTTTTGCCATGAGAGTCCACTTTACCTACCTATGGATTGAGTAAGATCCTTCAAGTAAGTTGTCATCGACAATCAATAAAAATTGCTCTCTAAATATGTATGATCTTTTAGTGTGAGCAAAATAAGCTTTATACGAACTTGTGATATGGAAGAAATAAAATTGACGGACTATATAATAAAGTTCTTTATCACAAGAGGCAATATAAAGTGACGTTCTTTTGCATTAAGATTTTGCGCGTCCAACCCTAAAAGCGCATGACAACCTCTGCTTCCCTCTGCGAAGGGCCTATATTTTACTTGCATCCGATTTTTTTTTTTCAAAATTGTAAATAGTTTTTTGAATTCATGAACATTTTTTAATCTGCCTATCTTTTTATTTACCCAAACATTTTTTGAATTCCTACACATTTATCAACTTCATCAAAAAAATCGCAACCATTTCCAAAATCGCAAATAGTTTTTTGAATCCACGGACATTTTTTGATTTCCCATACATATTTTCCAAATCATGTATTTTTTCAATAACAATTTCTTTCTAGAATTTTGAATATTTTTTTAAAAAAATCATGAAGTCTTTTGGGATTTTTTTTGAAAAGCGGGATTCCCCTCCCAACACTTGGGCCAACCCAAATCATGTGCGGGAAGGGGACAGGGGGGTGCGCGTAGGTCAGGGAATAGGACGTCCTGAGGAGTAATGCTAGACTTACGTAACTAAACTTACATACTTTACGTAAAGAGCAACGTGGTTAATTTGGATTGGAGAAGGGGGTGGAAGGGGCCCCACCTACCTGAAAATCAGGGGGGTCGAGATAATTTATAGGCAGTTTACATAAAACTCTTCGTAGCTTGACATAGATGTAGTATTATCGCGCCCCGAGTATACATCCTAGGAGGCATCCCCGCACCCTCAATTCCAGGCCAGAGCCACCAAATAGGTATATATGTTGTTCGTTTTTCTTCCTCCCAACAAGCAATGACCTTTGTGTTTCTGTTTCTATAGTTGTCTAGTGATGATTTGTGTGATCCTTTCCACTCTCTAGTCTCTAGTTACTCCCTTCATTTACTTATACAAGGCCACTCACTAATAGAAAACGGGCCTTTAGTCCCGGTTCCAGAGGGCCTTTAGTCTCGGTTTTGGAACTGGGACAAAAGGGTTGGGACTAAAGGCCCCCCTTTAGTCCCGATTGTGTTCCGAACCGGGACTAATGGCCCTCCACGTGGCCGCTTTCTGTGCGTGGGCTGGAGAACCTTTAGTCCCGGTTGGTGTTACCAACGGAGACTAAAGGAAATAAAAAAATCATTCTTTCTAAAATTTATTTTCAAATTTTTTGTTTGTTTCTCATTTTCTTCTGATTTTCAAATCTTTGAATTATTTCACAATTTAATCTCTAATCATCCCTCCTCGCTGCTTCGGAATTTAATCTCTAATCTCTAATCAACACTCATTCCAAATCGTCTAACTTCCCAGCCGATCACCCATCCTCTCACTACTCCAGCCCGAGCACGCTTAACTTTCAGGTTCTATCTCCCATAGTTTCCAAGTCTGCAGTTGTTGTTTTCCTGACAATAGTAAGCTATCAATCCTATTAACCCTTAGGTCTTGATGTCACATGATTTAATTTTTTGACTTCCAAACAATTATTAAAATAAACAACAATGATTAATTTAAAAACTCAAAAATACTTCAAAAAGGGGAAAATTACAAAAAAATCTTTAAAAACAAAAAGTTCAAAATAAAATAAGTAATAATAATATTGAATTTCAATGAAAATAAAGTAAGTAATAATATTATCAATATTATTATGCCATTTACTGATTTAATATCTTTAAATCTATAAATTGAAATTCGACAAATATATCGATTATTATCTGAAAAATGTGACCATGATGTCACACGCTTCACCGGTTGAGTTGGAAATTATTATTCTCGAAAATAATAATTATTTAGTAACACTAATATTTATTGAATAAGTAGTTTGACCACAGTTTGACTAGAGTTTGACCACATTTCATTTTTTTAATCTTATTTCAACT
The DNA here is from genome assembly GCF_002162155.2 of Triticum dicoccoides. Lineage (NCBI taxonomy): Eukaryota > Viridiplantae > Streptophyta > Magnoliopsida > Poales > Poaceae > Triticum > Triticum dicoccoides. The sequence goes on from NC_041383.1 coordinate 622,971,271, forward strand.
CCAGAATTTTTGTGTGTTCAATATGAACCCTTCAAAGCCACATCCTTAAATTTCAACCCTTTTTGACTTCATTTGCTATTTTTCATGCATTTAACGATTCTTTGAGCTAAATTAGCCTGAAAGTGACAAACGCTACAAATGAACTCTGAAAAGGTTGAAAGTTGGCATGGTATCATCATTTCACTCAAATAGATTGTGCTAAAAATTTGAGAGGATTATGCCAAAAACTGAATGCACTTCGTGTACAAACTGGACCATCTCTTTCGAAGTAATAGGGTTTAGGACAAAAACTCAGCTATTACAAAGACATTTCATTTTTTAATCTTATTTCAAAGCCACATCCTTAAATTTCAACCCTTTTTGACTTCATTTGCTATTTTTCATGCATTTAATGAATCTTTGAGCTAAATTAGCCTGAACTTGAAAAGCAATACAAAATTGTCCTAAACCCTAAACCCGGGACTTAAAACATCCGAAACTCTATTCTAAACAGTAAACACTAAAGGTTCAAACCCTAAAAGCTAACCCTAAACTCTGAAATCTAAACCCTAGTCCTAAACCCTAAAAACGTCTAAAAACTCTATTTTCCCTTTGGAATTTAGTGATTTTAAAAAATTGTCCTAAACCCGAAACCCGAGACTTAAAATGTCCGAAACTATATTTTAAACAGTAAACACTAAGGGTTCAAACCATAAAACCTAACCCTAAACTCAGAAATCTAAACCCTAGCCCTAAACCCTAAAACATCTAAAATGTCCAAAAACTCTATTTTCCCTTTGGAATTTTGTGATTTAAAAAAAATTCGAAATGGAAAGCTGGATGTTTCTTCGGATCAATATTTTTTTCTGAAAATTTTTATATATTAATTATATTTTTTGAATTAGGATGATTTAGTTATGATTTTCCAGGTTTAATGTGGTAAAAGGCTTTAGACCCGGTTGGTGTCTCTAACCGGGACTAAAGATAGACCTTTAGTCCCGATTAAGGACAACAACCGGAACTAAAGGACTGGGAGAAAAAAACTGGAATTTGAAAAAAAGATGAAAAAAAATTTGAATTTTTTTAGTCCCTGTTGGTACCTCCAACCGGGACTAAAGATAGACCTTTTAGTCCTGGTTGGAGATACCAACCGGGACTAAAGGGGATTGCATCATTCGAAGCCGGTCGCAAACCCTTTAGTCCCTGTTGGTGTCTCCAACCGGGACTAAAGGTCCCGTTCGAACCGGGACTGATGCATGTGCCACTCGAACCGGGACTTATCCTCACATTAGTCCCGGTTCTTTACACGACCGAGACTATTGCTCCAATGGGACTACGATGAAAGCCCTGTTTTCTACTAGTGACTATGGAAAATAGTCTTTACATCTATACAAGGCCACCAACAGTAATCGAGATAAAAGTTAATGATATTTCCTCAAACTAGCAACCTAGTTAATACTTGCATGCATGCAGTCATAATGACACTCCAATCAGCTTTCTATCCCTTCCTTGCATGCATGCGGTGTATTAATGATCCCACTGAACAAATATAAAAGCTAGTTTAAGAAGCAAGGCATTAAATTTTATCTTGGTACCTGTAATATGAGTTTGTGGCCTTGTATATAAAAATGGAGGGAGTACTTGATCATGTCGTTAGCGTTGTTGTCCAGGTGATAATTCATCGTTGTTCCCACAACGAAAGGCTAGAGACAGATTACAGAGGACGTATGCCGTAGCAAATTTGTCATAATATTTGGTGAAGATTTTTGAATTGATCTAATATCTTCATAGCTTTTTGCTAATTTCCAAATTTAGTTGTGCTTTTCCAATTTTATTGTACTATCGTGCTTCCTAGAAAGTATGCATTGAGAGGAAATTGTTGGATGAGATTGATATTCGCTATCATTAGTGATTTTCCATCTTGGAATGTCAGAACAAAATTTGAAGGTAATATCTATGTATTATCTGATATGCGTACTAATTTTGAATGCACTTTTTTTTCTTGCCTAAATATTATATCTACATATGTTGATTATTATTTAGACGTTTAAACTACAGGCCCGAAATTTTAGTTTTGCCCGAGGCCCCTAAAATCTCAGGACCGGCCCTATTGAAGTTATCGACACACATAGTCAAAGTTGTCAGGGCATATTTCTCTCTATTAATTTTGGCGATTGATGACAATGCTATTTGCGTACTAACCATGTGGATTGAGCATTTCAGATATCTATTACATGGCACAAGAGGGTTTATCCCCCTCGGTAAAAGAAAGAGCGAAGATGGTTTTTCTGGTGTTTCCTTTTTGGTGGATTTGAGTCATAGGAAAACCATACTATTAAGAGAGGGTTCGCTTTGAAAAAGTTTGGGTGAAATCAACACATACAAATACCCATATGCACCAACACAGCCTTCCCGCAACATTGGAGTCCTTGCTGTTTTTGCTATTGGGCTTTCTTTAAGCATCCAAGCGCTAGTACCGCTTCAGTGCTACTTGCGCATCTCAGTGCCGCGGGCACTACCGCTTGTTCTGGGCTACTGTGGTCTTAATTGCCTTTGCTGTAGTTGGGCCATAGTAGAGAGTGGTACTACTGTGCTAGTACTACCCCATTACCAGAGACTCTCTGTAGACAGAGAGGATTTAGTGGTAGTAAAGCGGTAGTAGGGCGGTAGTACAGTTTGAGTGGTACTTCCGCTTTCTACTACCATAGACACTTCCACCTAATTTTGTGCTTCTGTTGCCCTTATCCACTTTTACAGTAGTAGAGCAGATGTTATCCGATAGTACCACTTGTTGTGGTACTTCTGCACTAGCAACCATCTACTACCTCTAGTTCACTGTGTCCAGCGACACTTAGAGGTAGTACCGCAAGTGAGGACGGTAGTACCGCTCCGACGGCTGTCACATCCCTAGCTTCTGGATTTGCACTAGGCTAGCTTCATGGGTGCATCATGTTTAAATTTTATTTAACTTGAAATGGGGACATGTGAAAGCCTCAGAAATCATTTCTGAAAATGACCAAGATAAAAATTTCTTCAAAATAGGTCCAAGAAAATGTTCATGTTTCTCCCTGAAAATATTGGCCAGAGGTAAAATTCAAACCAATATTTTTAGGAGCTCATAAATATTTATTTTTGGCATTTGGAGTTAATGCAACAACTATTTGCATTGGATTTATATTTGCTATATATTTAATATAAGTCCAATAATTCTATAAATTTGTGTGGGGCTCTAGAATAGCTCAACTAGCCCACACAATATTTATTAGAAGTAGTAAATTTGATTTAGTTTGAACACTAAATCAAAAACAAATTACAGAAAATAGAAAACAAAACAGAAAATATAAAATAGAGAAGAAGGACTTACCTGCACCCACCTGTGACCCGCTACTGTAGCTTGCTGGCAGCCCAGCTGGCGGCCCAGCCCACCAACGCCCTCTTGTCATCTTCCTCCTCTGCCAGGAGGACAACCAGGTGCGTGGCGAGCGCCGACGCTGCTCTGGCCACCTCCTGCTTCCCCGGCCCCTTCTAGCGACGCCACGGAGACGCCTCGAAGCCCCTGTTCCCTCTCTCTCACTCGCTGTTCTCCCTCTTCTCCTCTGGCTCTCTCGCACGCAACCACCGAGCGCTGTCGTCGCCGCCGCCGAGCACAACCGCGGCCATCGCCTCTCCCTCGCCTCTCCGTGCTGTCCAGAGGCTCCACCTAGACGCCACAGAGCCCCAAGACGAAGCTCGCGCCTGCAGGACGCCCGAAGTGACGCCACCATCGTCGTCTTCGGCCTCGGCCGCCGTGGATCGCCGTCGTCGCATTCGCGACAACCAAAGCTTCCCTGAGCCCATTGAGCTGCACTGCGAGTCCGCCGTGAGCCCCTCTTCCTTTCCCCTCACCTCTCTCTCGCGCGCGTGCCCCATAACCACTGCCCAGCGAGCACCCGAAGCCGCAGTCCGCCATGGCCGGCGAGCTCCGTGCCCCCAAGTACCTCCGCCTCGCATAGTAGCTCCGACATGCTCCTGCTGCCCTTTAGGTGCTGCCTAGCACCTCCGTTCACTCGCCTACGAGCTGCAGCACCGCGCCCGCGCTTAGCCAAGCTCTGGCCGCCGATGTCGTCCTTGCCGTCGCCGCTGTAGGCCACCCCAGCCAACCCCACCTGCTCTGCTGGACGCGGGTCCGATCCAGCTACCAAACGCGCCTGCCCGCACGTCGTTTGGTCACCGGACGGCGTTTTCCGAAGACCTCCGCCACGGTTTTGGTCACTGGCGGCTAACCGCCGGCTTGTCTGACGTGGCAGCGTCATTAGCAGCTAATGGCGCCACTAATTGAACCAACACCCACTGACATAAGGGCCCCACTGCCTAACTAACCCTGGTTTAGTTTTATTTAGATTAAACTAACCCCGCAGGCCCCACAGGTCAGTTTGACCTCGCCACGTCACCTGTTGACCCGACCCCACATGTCTGTGACCCAGACAGCACCGTGACACTGACCAGTGGTACCCACTGGTCAAGTTCGACCTGGACCGGGTCTGTTGACCTGGTGACATCACAGTGACGTAGTGCTGACGCCATAACTCATTTTCTGGATTAATTCCTTTTAGGAAATTCCAGAAAATGCCCAAAACTTCTAAAATTCATATAAATTCAACCGTAACTCCAAATGAGATAAATTATATTAGAAAAATGATCAGAAAAATCCAATTTATCCATCTGTACCATTTTCATGCATGTTAGAACAACTTTTGTTCACTGTTTAGGTCAAATCAATTAAATGGCATTTGAATAATCACATATGGAGTTTGAATTTGAATCTTGTATTCAAACCAACTTCATTTAATCTGTTGCTAGTTGCATTAGCTCAAATCACAACATATTTCCATGTCATGATCATGCATCATATTGTGTTGCATTGATTGTGTTCTTCCTTGTTTGCCGGTGTTTGTCCCCTCTCGATAGACGTGGTTCTGACGATGAGATCGATGACACCGATGAAGAGATATACTATCTTCAGAAGTGCTAGGCAAGCAAAACCCCTTTGTTCATTCCGATACAATCCCACTCTCTCGCTCCTGCTCTATTTTACTGCATTAGGACAACAACGATACAACTGTTACTTGCTGCGGTAGTTGAACCCCTTTATCCTCTACATGACCTGTCATTGCCACAGTAAATAGATGAAACCCACTAGCATGAGTAGGAGTTGTTTGAGCCCTGATGTGCCTACTCATTCATGCTTGTTTGTCATGCCTGCTATTGCTTAGAGTTGTGTCAGGTCTGATTCATCAGGGATGAATTGGAGGTGTGTGAACTTGTCCTACTGTTGAGAGCTAAGTGTGTGAACACGATTTGGTAAAGGTAGCGGTGAGAGGCCATGTAGGAGTACATGGTGGGTTGTCCCATTGCAGCTCTCCTCAGGAACTGAGTTCTGTGTTTGTGATCCATGAACAGCTACTAACACACATTGGGATCCTTAATTGACTCTCTCGACTTATTAATCAACATGATCTCCGTCCAGGAGTTGCAACTCGTTTCTGGTGTTTGTAGGTAGTGTTAGTAGTCTACCAAGTGGCACCCGGTACAGGTGGGCTTGGGACAGACTAGGCACAGTGGCACGGTGTACCAAGCGTAGATCCACCCGTCGAGGTGGGCTTGGGAACCGTGCTCACATCGTTTGGGGCCGTGAGCGACACCCCGGTCGGATCTCCTTGCGGATGGAACCCGAATAGGCGATAAACCTGGACGAGAGACTTGTGTGGTTAGTCAGGTCGTGGCCGACACCCTCGCTGGGCTTCCGCTTGAAGGTTGCCGAGTACATGTCGTGTAAACGGCGGTAAGTGGTGAGAGCGTTTGTGAAGAAGTGCACCCCTGCAGGGTTAATATGATCTATTCGAATAGCCGTGTCCGCGGAAAAGGACTTCTGGGTTGCCTGTACAGTTCATAGACAAGTGAAAGTGGATACTCTAAAATACGCAAGATAAGCGTGAGTGCTATGGATGGCGTTCTCATAGGGAGACGGGAGCGGATCCATAGTGGTGTATTGATATGGTGAATATGTGGACTCGTGTGCGCCACCTCAAAAGAGTTACTTGCAATCGAAGTTCAGGATAGCCACCGAGTCAAAGCTGGCTTGCTGCAGTTAAACCCCACCATCCCCTTTGTTGACAATGATGCATATGTAGTTAGATCTGATGTAAGTCTTGCTGGGTACATTTGTACTCACGTTTGCCTATTTGATGTTTTTGCAGAGAGACTCAGTCTCGCTATTAGTTCCGCGTGGACTTCGACGTTTAGCTTGTTACCTCAGCTATGATCTTGTGCCCTCGGCAGGATCTAGTAGATAGTCAGGCTTCTCAGCCTTTTTCATTTCTAGATGTCTATACTCAGACATGTTAAGCTTCCGCATGTGCTATGACTTGTATGCTCTGATTGTTGGGTCATGAGACCCATGTTTGTAATATCTCGCTCCTCGGAGCCTATTGAATAAAATACTGGAGTTGTAGAGTCATGTTGTGATGCCATGTTGTATTTGCACATATCGAGCATATTGTGTGTATGTTATTGAAATGCTTGGTATGTGTGGGATCTGACTATCTAGTTGTTTATCCTTAGTAGCCTCTCTTACCAGGAAATGTCTCCTAGTGCTTCCACTGAGCCATGGTAGCTTGCTACTACTCTGGAACACTTAGGCTGGCCGGCATGTGTCCTTCTTCGTTCCTGTGTCTGTCCCTTCAGGGAAATGTCACGCGATGAATACCGGAGTCCTGTTAGCCCGCTACAGCCCGGTTCACCGGAGTCCTGTTAGCCCAGTGCTACAGCCTGGATTCACTCGCTGATGACCGACACGTTCGATGTTGGGTCATGGATGCCTGTCCCTGTAAGTATGTGCCACTTTGGGTTTACGACTAGCCATGTCAGCCCGGGCTCCTTATCATATGGATGCTAGCGACACTGTCATTTACGTGTGCCAAAAGGCGCAAACGGTCCCGGGCATAGGTAAGGCAACACCCGTGGGGATACCGTGCGTGAGGCCGCAAAGTGATATGAGGTGTTACATGCTAGATCGATGTGGCATTGAGTCGGGGTCCTGACAGCTTTGGTATCAGAGCTTGACTGCCTGTAGGATTACCAAGCCAAACTGGTCGAAGTTGAGTCTAGAAATGCTTTAGTTATATGTAGGGGAATTGATTGTGGGATGGGAACGTAAGGCTCTTTTTACTCCTTTACCTCATGCCCTTCTGATCTGAGTCATCTTATCTTTCCTACGGGGTTAAGGAACTAGGCCTTCTCTTCTTTCTATCAGGATCACGTGTTACTAGTCCGTAGACTTTAGGATTGATGGATTTAAGCTTCAGTTCAGTTCCTACTACTTCCGTATGTTAACTGTTGATCTCGAAACCTTGATATTGTGCTTATGAGTGGCTATGCCACCATCTTTGTAGCATGTCTCCAATCCTTTTCTAGCATTTACAGCCGTTATGATGTCCGAGTCATCCCAGGTTTCTAAATAGTCTGATGCATTTCCAAATCCCTTCTTTCCATTCCGATGTCTTTTAGGCCAGGTTAACCACACTAATCGTTGAGTTGAGGTACTCCGTTACCTCGTCGTATATGTTGGAGCTAGTATTATGACCCTATACATCCTAGAGAACCACTTAGTAATCTAGCAATGCTTTGCATCTCAGTGTGATGATTCTGGCCATTATTCTCGAAAGCATTCCGTGATGCCACTTAGTAGTAGGTATTCTACTCCTGGGTTTTGAACCCGAGATTCACCCTACTTACCTCATGTTGATAGCGTTTGCTAGTTCCTTTAGGACATTAGTAACCTTTGCAATAGTCCTCGAGGTTCATGGTATTTCCTTCTTCCAAACACTATGAACCGCTTATGGCAGAAGTTCTTTGAACCAAAAGATCGCAATCAGAATGCTCTTGATGAGTCCTCCATTCATAGTTGTGAATCTGCCAGTCCTTCCTCTTCAGCATGGGTTATCCGGAAGAAATATGCTGAATTTGTTCGGCATACTAATCCATGCATCCACAACTCAGAAAAACATATGTTCCTTTGGGTTGTCCCTCTGTAGTTGTATTCAAATCCTTGTCTATCAGTTGATAGCCAAGTTTATGGCGTGCATTCGTGTTATCGATGCCTATTATTTTGTGGTCCACCAAGCCATTCTACTCCGGAATGACTAGGAGAAACAAACTCCAGTACCACGTCCATCTCTGGGATTGGGTCAAAGTAGTTGTATTCCGCAGATCAAATTTCTAATCCAGCTTCTGGTCTATTCTACCTTGAAGTATTACCATCTTTATATCAGGAATATCATGGGAATTGCACACCATCCTATGAACTCTTCAGTGATACCTCTCGACATCGTTGTTCATTCCTCGGTTCCCGTGTTGTTGCAACCGGAATGCCGACAAGTGAACTGTGATGTGTGAAATCAATACTCCTAACAACCTTGTTGCTTAGTAGTTAATGGACAACAACCTCTTTCTTAGCGTGCTGATTATTGAATCATCGTTCTAAGATTGATCCTGCTACCTAGTCCTTACTCCCGGTGCACTCCTCGATCAATGAGTTAGGATTGTGCCAATCCTCGCTCTATTGATCATATCGTCTTGCCCTGAAAAGCAAGATTGTCTTCGAGCTTAATAGCATATCGGTGGTTCGTGATTTTTCGATTATCTTCTTGGAAGTATCACCAGGTTGTCACCTGGCTGCTATGTTGAGCTCGTGAGCAAGTTGGTTTTCGAAACCACCCTTTCTCCAAGAATCCGTGTTGGTTACCCCTGAGCTAGTTGTTTAAGCTAAACGACAACTTGGAGAGTTGGAAGATAAAAGCTTACCTAACTTAGTTCGTTTCAAAGGGATACCCTGGTGTTGGTGTGTTTTGAAGAAAGATGATATCTTCACCGATTGGTCCTGTGATCAGTTAATGGACCTATCATCTTATCCAATCTTTGATTTGAGTGTGGGCTATTCTCAGATCAAATTAGAACCAACGATATTCGTAATGTTGTTTTACTCGTGGTTTTTCCTTGAGCATACACCATTATATTCTTTGGTCTGACCAATGCTATCACCGTGTTCACTTAACTATGGATTTCCTTTTATATGGAAATCTTGATGAATTGTTGTTGAGCCCATCGACAACATCCTTGCCTTCTCCATAATTTTGTTGAACATTAAGCTAGTGTTGGAATTTTTTGAAAGCATTTGTTCATGTTAGCTCATGAAGCATATGTTCGGATGTAAGAAGTGACTTCCCTTAATTCACGTGCATCTGATACAAGTTGCCGCCGTGAATTCGAGAAAGTCAATGTTGCTTCCTCTGGAATCATCCCAAATCGGTCATGCATACATGCGAAGCATTCTGTGGTTTGGAGACTTGCTACCTCCATTCTATATGTGTCCCTAGCACACCAAGCCACTGATTGAATTGTTCAAGGAAAAGGAGTTGATGTGCGAATACTAGTTCATGCACAAGACTTCGATATCCTTGTTGATGGTTCCCCACCGGAACTCGGTAGTGTTTTATTGTAAGACTACCATGTGATCATGTTTTGTCTGGGACAATGTGTTCACTTGTATGTAGCAGAACCAGCTCATGTTTTGGAGCTTACTATCGTAGTTCATTTCCCGATAATCTCGCAACACCATCTCGTCGAATTGTGTTGCAAACTTTCTTTTGCAGACATGCTGAGTCTGAAGTATCTTGTTGCTAACCAGATCTGAATCTCAGGCAGATATGATGGTTGGAACATTCCAACATTTGCCTTTTGTTCCTATATTGCACCGTCGTTGTGCCATTTCACCATGGGCTGCCTCCTTAGCAATTCTTATTCAGGATCATCTTCGAAAGTGGTCCTACCATGGATTCCACCCATTTTCGATGATAAGCAAAATCATCCCTTGCGTTTTCTTCAACAAGGTAATCCACATCATCCATTCGAATCCGGATATGCCATTCCTTTGAACTCCGTCAAATGATCAATTGTGACTTGCCTTAGGTTGGTATAAAGAGTATCAATGATCTCTGAATCAAAGGTAATTCTTTTTGTCACTTAAGGGGATATCTACAAATCACCCTCCTCTAGGATGTCTCGCTATGGTATCATGGCAACTCAACTCCTCGCTACATTGACAACCGTTCACCACTCTCATAGGTGTGGAATTGTTGTCTACCTAGTGAACCCTCGTCATCTGTTACACTCCATCCCTTTGGATGTATGATTCTTGTCTCAGCTCGAGAGATGTTCTATGCCTCATTCCGTGAGTTGATTGTCAGTTGCTCGATCTTTGAGGAGATCAGTCCCGTAGAATTTCTTTCTATGATCATCGTGGTGGATGAAGATCTCGAAAGCAAAGACGTCAAGATCAATTTGAATCAATGAACCAACATCTTCGAGAAGGGCAAATGGATCATGAAGATTGTGATAGTTTTGTGACCCCTTTTCCTCTTACCTCACGTCTTGAATCTTGGGACGAGTTTCTTGTTTAGTGGGGGTGAGTTGTCACATCCCTAGCTTCTGGCTTTGCACTAGGCTAGCTTCATGGGTGCATCATGTTTAAATTTTATTTAACTTGAAATGGGGACATGTGAAAGCCTCAGAAATCATTTCTGAAAATGACCAAGATAAAAATTTCTTCAAAATAGGTCCAAGAAAATGTTCATGTTTCTCCCTGAAAATATTGGCCAGAGGTAAAATTCAAACCAATATTTTTAGGAGCTCATAAATATTTATTTTTGGCATTTGGAGTTAATGCAAAAACTATTTGCATTGGATTTATATTTGCTATATATTTAATATAAGTCCAATAATTCTGTAAATTTGTGTGGGGCTCTAGAATAGCTCAACTAGCCCACACAATATTTATTAGAAGCAGTAAATTTGATTTAGTTTGAACACTAAATCAAAAACAAATTACAGAAAATAGAAAACAAAACAGAAAATATAAAATAGAGCAGAAGGACTTACCTGCACCCACCTCCAGCCCGCTACTGCAGCTTGCTGGCAGCCCAGCTGGCGGCCCAGCCCACCAACGCCCCCTTGTCATCTTCCTCCTCTGCCAGGAGGACAACCAGGTGTGTGGCGAGCGCCGACGCTGCTCTCGCCACCTCCTGCTTCCCTGACCCCTTCTAGCGACGCCACGGAGACACCTCGAAGCCCCTGTTCCCTCTCTCTCACTCGCCGTTCTCCCTCTTCTCCTCTGGCTCTCTCGCACGCAACCACCGAGTGCTGTCGTCGCCGCCGTCGAGCACAACCGCGGCCATCGCCTCTCCCTCGCCTCTCCGTGTTGTCCAGAGGCTCCACCTAGATGCCACGGAGCCCCAAGACGAAGCTCGCGCCTGCGGGACGCTCGAAGCGACGCCACCATCGTCGTCTTCGGCCTCGGCCGCCGTGGATCGCCATCTTCGCATTCGCGGAAACCAAAGCTTCCCCGAGCCCATTGAGCTGTTCTGCGAGTCCGTCGTGAGCCCCTCTTCCTTTCCTCTCACCTCTCTCTTCGCGCGTGCCCCGTAGCCGCTGCCCCGCAAGCACCCGAAGCTGCCGTCCGCCATGGCCGGCGAGCTCCGTGCCCCCGAGCACCTCTGCCTCGCGTAGTAGCTCCGACGTGCTCATGCTACCCTTTAGGTGCTGCCTAGCACCTCCGTTCACTCGCCTACGAGCTGCAGCACCGCGCCCGCGCTTAGCCGAACTCTGGTTGCCGCTGTCGTCCTTGCCGTCGCCGCTGTAGGCCACCCCAGCCAACCCCACCTGCTCCGCTAGATGCGGGTCCGATCCAGCTACCAAACGTGCCTGCCCGCACGTCGTATGGTCACCAGACGGCGTTTTCTGAAGACCTCCGTCGCGGTTTTGGTCACCGGCGGCTAACCGCCGGCTTGTCTGACGTGGCAACGTCATTAGCAGCTAATGGCGCCACTAATTTAACCAACACCCACTGACATAAGGGCCCCACTGCCTAACTAACCCTGGTTTAGTTTTATTTAGATTAAACTAACCCCGCAGGCCCCACAGGTCAGTTTGACCTCGCCACGTCACCTGTTGACCCGACCCCACATGTCTGTGACCCAGACAGCACCGTGACACTGACCAGTGGTACCCACTGGTCAGGTTTGACCTGGACCGGGTCTGTTGACCTGCTCACATCACAATGACGTAGTGCTGACGCCATAACTCATTTTCTGGATTAATTCTTTTTAGAAAATTCCAGAAAATGCCCAAAACTTCTAAAATTCATATAAATTCAACCGTAACTCCAAATGAGATAAATTATATATGAAAAATGATCAGAAAAATCCAATCTATCCATATGTACCATTTTCATGCATGTTAGAACAACTTTTGTTCATTGTTTAGGTCAAATCAATGAAATGGCATTTGAATAATCACATATGGAGTTTGAATTTGAATCTTGTATTCAAACCAACTTCATTTAATCTGTTGCTAGTTGCATTAGCTCAATTCACAGTATATTTCCATGTCATGATCATGCATCATATTGTGCATTGCATTGATTGTGTTCTTCCTTGTTTGCCGGTGTTTCTCCCCTCTCGATAGACGTGGTTCTGACGATGAGATCGATGACACCGATGAAGAGATATACTATCTTCAGAAGTGCCAGGCAAGCAAAACCCCCTTGTTCATTCCGATACAATCCCACTCTCTCGCTCCTGCTCTATTTTACTGCATTAGGAGAACAACGATACAACTGTTACTTGCTGCGGTAGTTGAACCCCTTTATCCTCTGCATGACCTGTCATTGCCACAGTAAATAGATGAAACCCACTAGCATGAGTAGGAGTTGTTTGAGCCCTGATGTGCCTACTCATTCATGCTTGTTTGTCATGCCTGCTGTTGCTTAGAGTTGTGTCAGGTCTGATTCATCAGGGATGAATTGGAGGTGTGTGAACATGTCCTACTGTTGAGAGGTAAGTGTGTGAACATGATTTGGTAAAGGTAGCGGTGAGAGGCCATGTAGGAGTACATGGTGGGTTGTCTCATTGCAGCCGTCCTCAGGAACTGAGTTCTGTGTTTGTGATCCATGAACAGCTACTACCACACATTGGGATCCTTAATTGACTCTCTCGACTTATTAATCAACATGATCTCCGTCCAGGAGTTGCAACTAGTTTCTGGTGTTTGTAGGTAGTGTTAGTAGTCTACCAAGTGGCACCCGGTACATGTGGTCTTGGGACAGACTAGGCATAGTGGCACGGTGTACCAAGCGTAGATCCACCCGTCAAGGTGGGCTAAGGAACCCTGCTCACGTCGTTTGGGGCCGTGAGCGACACCCCGTCCGGATCTCCTTGCGGATGGAACCCGAATAGGCGATAAACCTGGACGAGAGACTTGTGTGGTTAGTCAGGTCGTGGCCAACACCCTCGCTGGGCTTCCACTTGAAGGTTGCCGAGTACATGTCGTGTAAACGGCGGTAAGTGGTGAGAGCGTGTGTGAAGAAGTACACCCCTGCAGGGTTAATATGATCTATTCGAATAGCCGTGTCCGCGAAAAAGGACTTCTGGGTTGCCTGTACAGTTCATAGACAAGTGAAAGTGGATACTCTAAAATACGCAAGATAAGCGTGAGTGCTATGGATGGCGTTCTCATAGGGAGACGGGAGCGGATCCATAGTGGTGTATGGATATGGTGAATATCGTGTGCGCCACCTCAAAAGAGTTACTTGCAATCGTAGTTCAGGATAGCCACCGAGTCAAAGCTGGCTTGCTGCAGTTAAACCCCACCATCCCCTTTGTTGACAATGATGCATATGTAGTTAGATCTGATGTAAGTCTTGCTGGGTACATTTGTACTCACGTTTGCCTATTTTATGTTTTTACAGAGAGACTCAGTCTCGCTCTTAGTTCCGCGTGGACTTCGACGTTTAGCTTGTTACCTCAGCTACGATCTTGTGCCCTCGGCAGGATCTAGTAGATAGCCAGGCTTCTCAGCCTTTTTCATTTCTAGATGTCTGTACTCAGACATGTTAAGCTTCCGCATGTGCTATGACTTGTATGCTCTGATTGTTGGGTCATGAGACCCATGTTTGTAATATCTCGCTCCTCGGAGCCTATTGAATAAAATACTTGAGTTGTAGAGTCATGTTGTGATGCCATGTTGTATTTGCACATATCGAGCATATTGTGTGTATGTTATTGAAATGCTTGGTATGTGTGGGATCTGACTATCTAGTTGTTTATCCTTAGTAGCCTCTCTTACCGGGAAATGTCTCCTAGTGCTTCCACTGAGCCATGGTAGCTTGCTACTACTCCAGAACACTTAGGCTGGCCAGCATGTGTCCTTCTTCGTTCCTGTGTCTGTCCCTTCGGGGAAATGTCACGCGATGAATACCAGAGTCCTGTTAGCCCGCTACAGCCCGGTTCACCGGAGTCCTGTTAGCCCAGTGCTACAGCCTGGATTCACTCGCTGATAACCGACACGTTCGATGCTGGGTCATGGATGCATGTCCCTGTAAGTATGTGCCACTTTGGGTTTACAACTAGCCATGTCAGCCCGGGCTCCTTATCATATGGATGCTAGCGACACTGTCATATACGTGTGCCAAAAGGCGCAAATGGTCCTGGGCATAGGTAAGGCGACACCCGTGGGGATACCGTGCGTGAGGCCGCAAAGTGATATGAGGTGTTACATGCTAGATCGATGTGGCATTGAGTCGGGGTCCTGACAACGGCACTACCGCTCACGTATTCATATACTCGCAGGCAACCACTAGAACTACCACACTAAGCGGTAGTACCAATTGTGTGCAGGATGTGTGCAGAAAATGGTTGGGTTTCCACCCAATACATATATCGGGTCTTCTTCCTCAAGAATACCTACCTCTTATCACCCCAAGCTCCATTGTTACCCTAAGCTGCATTTTTGCCAGATCTGTCTCCCTAGCCAACAAATCTTGTTGCTCTAGTTTTTATTTATATTTCCTTATATCATGATAAATGTTTATTATTCATGCTAGAATTGTATTAACCGGAAACTTGATACATGTGTGGATACATAGACAAAACACCGTGTCCCTAGTATGCCTCTACTAGACTAGCTCATTAATCAAAGATGGTTAAGTTTCCTAACCATAGGCATGTGTTGTCATTTGATGAATGATACCACATCATTAGGAGAATGATGTGATGGACAAGACCCATCAGTTGGCTTAGAATAATGATTGTTAAGTTTTATTGCTATTTCTTTCTTCATGACTTATACATATTCCTCTAACTATGAGATGATGCAACTCCCGAATACCGGAGGAACACCTTGTGTGCTATCAAACGTCACAACGTAACTGGGTGATTATAAAGATGCTCTACAGGTGTCTCTGAAGGTGTTTATTGGGTTGGCATAGATCAAGATTAGGATTTGTCACTCCGTGTATCAGAGAGGTATCACTGGGCCCTCTCGGTAATGCGCATCACTATAAGCCTTGCAAGCAATGTGACTAATAAGTTAGTTACGGGATGATGCATTACGGAACGAGTAAAGAGACTTGCCAGTAATGAGATTGAACTAGGTATGAGGATACCAACGATCGAATCTCGGGCAAGCAACATACGATGACAAAGGGAATAACGTTTGTTGTTATTGCGGTTTGACCGATAAAGATCTTCATAGAATATGTAGGAACCAATATGAGCATCCAGGTTCTACTATTGGTTATTGAACGGAGATATGTCTCGGTCATGTCTACATAGTTCTCGAACCCGTAGGGTCCGCACTCTTAACATTCGATGACAATTTGTATTATGAGTCCGAAGATTGTATTATGTGTTTTGGTGACCGAAGATTGTTCGGAGTCCTGGATTAGATCACTGATACGTCCATTTTGCATCATGTTTTCCTACTGTTATTTATGTTGTTTTATTGTATAATAATGCTTTTTGGAGTAATTCTAATGCCTTTTCTCTCATAATATGCAAGGTATGCACCAAGGGGGGGATTTTGGTAGCTGGAAATCTGGACCCGAAAAAGCTACGTCAAGCTACCTATTCTTGTAACATCCCAAATTTTCAATTTGGAATGTTATACTTAGATCATCATTGCATAGCATATTTTGTTGCATTGTTGGCTCGATCCTAGAAATTCTACGCAACTCAAGGACCCACGAAGAGAGTTGGGGATTTCGTTATTTTCATATTTGAGTTTTCTCAAATTTTGAAAATAGGATCATTTGATTTTATTTATTTTATCTTCAATTATTTCTACTACCAAAATTTTAGAGAGGGAATAAAATGACTTTCCCAAAATAAAGAAATAATGAAGATTTAATAAAAAATCAAATAAGATTTATTTTGGAGTTTTTCGCCTTTTTATTTGAATTTAGGAAAAATGCGCGTTTTTCAAAATTGCATTTAGGCCCCAAATAAATGTTCATCTTGTCCGGCTTGATTTTAGAAGCCGGGAAAAATTTATTTCGGGATTTTTGGAGTCCGTTTAGTATTTCTTTTGTTTGATTTTCTGCGCGTAATTATTTAAAAAAAACGCGAACCGACCTTGGGCCGTGCCCGAGCGGGACTCCGCCCGGGGGCGCCTTTAAATAGCCGCCACCCCGAGCCCCAGGCCTGTCAGCTGCCGCCGCCCGAGCCCACCCGCGCCCCGCCGCCGGCCCACACCCCGCCCCAAACGCTAACCCTAGATCCGCGCCCCGCTGCCGAGGTTTGCCGCCGCCTCATTTTGCCTGCCGCCAGTTTTTTTTTTAAAATAGAATGGTTTTCTTCAGGTTTTTTTTGGGTTATTTTATTAGATCGCTTTTTTCGGTTCGGTTAAATAGCGAGCGTTCGCTCGTTCGTTCGCTTTAACGAACGTGTTCGTCAGATTAGGTTAGTTAACGAACGTTCGTTCGTTAACCTGTTCGTCATTTTTCTTTTTCTCGGATTTAATCCGCGATTTTTCTGATCGCGATTCCTGATCCGATTTTCATTTTAGTGTAACTTTTCGCTCGTTTATCGGAATCAGGCGATTCAAGCGCCTGGAGTTTCGTATCAAAGCCCTCTTTCCGAATAATCAACTTAAACAAGTTTTTACTTCTGTAAAAATTGACTTAGAACCAGATTAGTAAAAGGAAGTTGTTTTCTTTTGCCGTTTGATTTCCGTTGCTTTGTTTGATTTGATTCTTTTTGCAAAGCGGAGTTCTTAAGTTGAACTTTCTGGTCAGATCTTTTATTCGAGTTTTACCTGTGCATTAGATGAGTACTTAATGTATGCTTGTTTGTTTGTCTGCGATAGAATACCCGGAGTGCGCCGCCTGTTACTTCGAGTCTCTAGGTTTCGCGGATCATCAGCAAGGCAAGTAACACTTTGATCATACTTTTCTCATACCCAGTTTTTATGCATTAAATCAATCCTCAAACATTGCATGATTAGGATCTAATTAAATTGTGGGTTATGGGAAGTAGTTGAGGTAGTACCTATTACCTGTTTTATTTTCAAACCCCTGGGAGTTACTTCTACGCTTGCTTATTATGCCATGCTATGCTAGTAGGCGTGGATTGGGTGAGTGTATCCATGACCGATGTGAGTTTGTTAATTAATGGTTTATTTAAGGTGGCAACTTAAACACACATCTGGGTGGATTGAGGCACCTGGTTTCCACGACTTGCCTGTTTTTCTTCGGACCGCCACCCAGGCTCAAAGGGATCATGAGATTATTCAAACTAGAAACTTCCGTGTGCAGCCACATGCTATTATGGGCTCTAGCATAGTTGACTAAGTCGTGCGAACTCTTACAGGGTAGACCAGCAGATGTAGGGGATGTAGGTTGGTACGGTCTACCCTTTATGTAAGGTGCGAGCGCTTCTGAAAGACTATGTCTCGGTCATCCATTTCTCAAACACCATGTAGTGCGAGAAACCAAACGGAGGCGATCGAGTCATGTGGGGAAAAGTGCGCAAACCTCTGCAGATTGTATAAACTAATCATGGTTAGCCGTGTCCCCGGTTATGGACGTCTTGAGTATCTAGTACTTGGATATCATATGAATCTCATCATTGTGACTTCTAATTAATATTTTTGGGATATTAATGAGTACTTTTAATTGGGATTGAGAATGTTGTCAACCATTCTCAATGTTTAACAACCACCATGATAGTTAAATAAATTTATTCCTTTGCAGTAGGGAAAAATTGGCTTTACGCAAAACTGTAACCATAGATCTTTTCCACCAGCCAAATATGCATGTAGTATAGCTTATTCCATCATGTTTCCTCTATGTGTTACCTTACCAGCATATTCCATGTGCTGACCCGTTTTCGGGCTGCAACGTTTCATATTGCAGACTTTTCAGACGAGGAGTAAGGTGCTTAGGTCGTGGTTCTATACTCAGTGATGCCGTTGAAGTTGATGGACTCGCTTATTCTTCCAAGCCTTCCGCTGTTATTGTATTTAGATGGCCTTAAGCCATACTTATTTCAATAAGTTCTCTCTTGAGACATTCGATGTAATAAGTGTGTGATTGCTACTCTGTTATAAATCCTCCGAGTACTGTGTGGTGTCAGCATTACTGATCCAGGGATGACACTGAGAGCAGAGATCAGACTGTTTGAGGTCTGGTCGCTACAAAGGTGGTATCAGAGCACACGCTGACTGTAGGACACTCCCACTAAGGTAAAGCCCTAGATCACTACTCTTTCTTCTCATTTATGACTCCTCATCTTTTCTATTCTTTAGGATGGCGGATGCAAGGATTAAGTTCACACAACCGGATGAAAACTCACCTTTTGGATATCACTTGAAGGAAGGAGAATCAAGTATGTATCACGGCATGAGCCGAGAAGAGCACATGTAAATTCCTTATCAGGAGTTGTGCAGGAGGAAGTACCAGTGGTAAGGGATTTCCCTGATTTATTTCCAGAAGAGTTGCCAGGCATGCCACCGGATAGAGACATTGAGTTCTTAATTGAACTACTACCAGGCACTGGGCCGATATCCAAGAGACCGTACAGGATGCCAGCCCAAGATTTGGAGGAAATTAAGAAGTAGATTAAAGGAGTTGTTGGACATAGGTTTTATTCGCCCAAGTTCTTCGCCTTGGGGATCGCCAGTACTCCTAGTGGAGAAGAAGGATGGATCATTAAGAATGGTTGTGGATTATCGCGGATTGAATGAAGTAACAATCAAGAACAAGTACCCACTACCGATGATCAACGATCTGTTTGATCGGTTGCAAGGAGCTAAGGTGTTTTCCAAGATCGATTTGCGATCAGGGTACCATCAGTTGAAGATTCGAGAGCAGGATATACCTAAGACGGCTTTTACAACCAGGTATGGGCTGTATGAGTATACCGTTATGTCATTTGGTCTGACTAACGCCCCAGCCTATTTTATGAACATGATGAACAAGGTATTTATGGAGTTTTTGGATAAGTTCGTCATTGTGTTCATTGATGATATTTTGGTTTACTTGAAGAATGAAGAGGAACATAAGGAGCACTTGCGTTTGGTACTCGAGAAGCTCAGAGAACATCAGCTATATGCCAAGTTCAGCAAGTGTGAGTTTTGGCTGAAGGAAGTTGGATTTCTCAGACATGTTATATCCGGAGAAGGTATAGCAGTAGACCCCACTAAAGTTTCCACTGTGACAAACTGGGAAGCACCAACAATAGTTGGAGAGATCAGGAGTTTCCTTGGACTCGCGGGATACTACCAGAGATTTATTGAAAATTTCTCGAAGATCGCGAAGCCTATGACAGAATTGTTGAAGAAGGACACCAAGTTCATTTGGACTGAGGAGTGTGAGGCTAGTGTCCAAGAATTGAAGAAACGTTTGGTTACCTCACCGGTATTAATTCTGCCAGATTAGACCAAGGATTATGAAGTGTATTGCGACGCTTCACGTCGAGGACTTGGAGCAGTGCTTATGCAGGAGGGAAGAGTTGTTTCGTATGCTTCACGACAGCTTAAGCCTCATGAGATGAGTTATGCTACTCATGATTTGGAGTCAGCAGCCGTAGTGCACGCATTGAAAACGTGGAGACATTTCCTCATTGGGAATCATTGTGAGGTGTACACTGATCACAAGAGTTTGAAGTACATTTTCACGCAGAAGGAATTAAACCTCAGAGAGAGGAGATGGTTGGAACTTATTAAAGATTATGATATGAGGTTGCATTTTCATCCCGGAAAGGCTAACGTTGTAGCAGACGCATTGAGCCGCAAGAGCCATGTCAACACCCTAATGACTGGAGGTTTACCAAAAGAATTAGCAGAGGAATTCCGGGAGCTATGTTTGCAAATAGTTCTGAGAGGCTTTGTAGCAGCATTGGAGATTCAGTCTACTTTGATGGATAAAATCAGAGAAGCTCAAAAGAAAGACAAGGAAGTTGCTTCCATTAAGGAAAGGATGAGCAAGGGAAAAGCTAAAGGATTTCGTGAGGATGAGCAAGATACCTTATGGTTTGAGGACCGTGTTTACGTGCCAAGTGATCCGAAGATTCAAAAGTTGATTTTGCAAGAGGCACATGATTCACCATATTTGATTCACCCAGGAAATACCAAGATGTATTTAGATTTGAAGGAAACTTTCTGGTGGACCAGAATGAAGAAGGATATTGCAGAGTATGTAGCAGTTTGTGATGTATGTCAGAGGGTGAAGGCAGAACATCAGAAGCCAGCAGGATTGTTAGAGCTATTGCCTATACCCGAATGGAAGTGGGATAAATTAGGTATGGATTTCATCACGGGATTGCTTAGGACCCGTTCAGGCTATGACTCGATTTGGGTTGTAGTCAATCGTTTGACAAAGGTAGCTCATTTCATTCCAGTAAAGACCACCTACAGCAGTGCCAAATTGGCTAAGATATACATGACAAGGATTGTATGTTTGCATGGAGTTCCGAGGAGTATCGTATCAGATAGAGGAACCCAATTCACCTCAAAGTTCTGGAAACAGTTGCACGAAACATTGGGAACCATGCTTGAGTTTAGCACAGCTTTCCACCCACAGACAGATGGACAGACCGAGAGAGTCAATCATATTTTGGAGGATATGCTTAGAGCTTGTGCCTTGGATTATGGATCAAGTTGGTATGACAACTTGCCATATGCGGAGTTTTCTTATAACAACAATTATCAATCCAGTTTGAAAATGGCCCCTTTCGAAGCCTTGTACGGAAGGAGGTGCAGAACCCCGTTGTTGTGGGATGAAGTTGGAGACCGCCAGTTGTTTGGACCGGATTTGATTAAGGAGTCTGAGAAGAAAGTAAAGTTGATTCGCGATAGGCTCAAGGTAGCTCAGTCAAGGCAGAAGAGCTATGCAGATTCAAAACGCAAGGAGACAGAATATGAAGTCGGAGACAGAGTTTATCTTCGAGTATCTCCGCTTCGAGCAGTTAAGTGTTTTGGAGTTAAAGGAAAGTTAGCGCCACGTTTTGTGGGACCATACAAAGTTTTGGAATGCATGGGAGAAGTAGCGTAAAAGTTGGAATTACCCGAGGGATTGTCAGGTGTTCATGATGTGTTCCATGTTACTCAGTTAAAGGAGTGTCACGCAGAGATGGCTGATATACCACTGAGAGATACAGTGCCACTAGAAGCAATTCAGTTGAATGATGATTTGACCTATGAAGAGAAACCAGTTAAGATTCTGGAATATGCCAGCCGAGTTACCCGTAGTAAGGTTATCAAGTTTTGCAAAGTTTAGTGGAGCCACCACACCGAGGAAGAAGCCACCTGGGAGCGGGAGGAAGATCTGCTCAAGGCCCACCCTCACCTATTTGCTAGCCAACCCGAATCTCGAGGGCGAGATTCATCTTAAGGGGGTAGGTTTGTAACATCCCAAATTTTCAATTTGGAATGTTATAGTTAGAACATCATTGCATAGCATATTTTGTTGCATTGTTGGCTCGATCCTAGAAATTCTACGCAACTCAAGGACCCACGGAGAGAGTTGGGGATTTCCTTATTTTCATATTTGAGTTTTCTCAAATTTTGAAAATAGGATCATTTGATTTTATTTATTTTATCTTCAATTATTTCTACTACCAAAATTTCAGAGAGGGAATAAAATGACTTTCCCAAAATAAAGAAATAATGAAGATTTAATAAAAAAATCAAATAAGATTTATTTTGGAGTTTTTCGCCTTTTTATTTGAATTTAGGAAATATGCGCGTTTTTCAAAATTGCATTTAGGCCCCAAATAAATGTTCATCTTGTCCGGCTTGATTTTAGAAGCCGGGAAAAATTTATTTCGGGATTTTTGGAGTCCGTTTAGTATTTCTTTCGTTTGATTTTCTGCAAGTAATTATTTAAAAAAACGCGAACCGACCTTGGGCCGTGCCCGAGCGGGACTCCGCCCGGGGGCGCCTTTAAATAGCCGCCGCCCCGAGCCCCAGGCCCGTCAGCCGCCGCCGCCCGAGCCCACCCACAGCCCGCCGCCGGCCCACACCCCGCCCCAAACCCTAACCCTAGATCCGCGCCCCGCCGCCGAGGTTCGTCGTCGCCTCGTTTTGCGTGCCGCCATTTTTTTAAACCGAATGGTTTTCTTCGGGTTTTTTTTCTGGTTATTTTATTAAGATCGTTTTTTCGGTTCGGTTAAATAGCGAGCGTTCGCTTGTTCGTTCGCTTTAATGAACGTGTTCGTCAGATTAGGTTAGTTAACGAACGTTCGTTCGTTAACCTGTTTGTCGTTTTTCTTTTTCTCGGATTTAATCCGCGATTTTTCTGATCGCGATTCCTGATCTGATTTTCGTTTTAGTATAACTTTTCGCTCGTTTATTAGAATCAGGTGATTCAAGCGCGTGGAGTTTCGTCTCGAAACCCTCTTTCCGAATAATCAACTTAAACAAGTTTTTGCTTCGGTAAAAATTGACTTAGATCCAGATTAGTAAAACGAAGCTGTTTTCTTTCGCCGTTTGATTTCCGTTGCTTTGTTTGATTTGATTCTTTTTGCAAACCGGAGTTCTTAAGTTGAACTTTCTGGTTAGATATTTTATTCGAGTTTTACCTGTGCATTAGATGAGTACTTAATGTATGCTTGTTTGTTTGTCTGCGATAGAATACCCGGAGTGCGCCGCCTGTTACTTCGAGTCTCTAGGTTTCGCGGATCATCAGCAAGGCAAGTAACACTTTGATCATACTTTTCTCATACCCATTTTTTATGCATTAGATCAATCCTCAAACATTGCATGATTAGGATCTAATTAAATTGTGGGTTATGGGAAGTAGTTGAGGTAGTACCTATTACCTGTTTTATTTTCAAACCCCTGGGAGTTACTTCTACTTTGCTTATTATGCCATGCTATGCTAGTAGACGTGGATTGGGCGAGTGTATCCATGACCGATGTGAGTTTGTTAATTAATGGTTTATTTAAGGTGGCAACTTAAACACACATCTGGGTGGATTGAGGCACCTGGTTTCCAGGACTTGCCTGTTTTTCTTCAGACCGCCACCCAGGCTCAAAGGGATCATGAGATTATTCAAACTAGAAACTTCCGTGTGCAGCCACATGCTATTATGGGCTCTAGCATAGTTGACTAAGTCGTGCGAACTCTTACAGGGTAGGCTAGCAGATGTAGAGGATGTAGGTTGGTACGGTCTACCCTTTACGTAAGGTGCGAGCGCTTCTGAAAGACTATGTCTCGGTCATCCATTTCTCAAACACCATGTAGTGCGAGAAACCAAACGGAGGCGATCGAGTCATGTGGGGAAAAGTGTGCAAACCTCTGCAGAGTGTATAAACTAATCATGGTTAGCCGTGTCCCCGGTTATGGACGTCTTGAGTATCTAGTACTTGGATATCATATGAATCTCATCATTGTTACTTCTAATTAATATTGTTGGGATATTAATGAGTACTTTTAATTGGGATTGAGAATGCTGTCAACCATTCTCAATGTTTAACAATCACCATGATAGTTAAATAAATTTATTCCTTTGCAGTAGGGAAAAATTGGCTTTATGCAAAACTGTAACCATAGAGCTTTTCCACCAGCCAAATATGCATGTAGTATAGCTTATTCCATCATGTTTCCTCTATGTGTTACCTTGCCAGCATATTCCATGTGCTGACCCATTTTCGGGCTGCAACATTTCATGTTGCAGACTTTTCAGACGACGAGTAAGGTGCTTAGGTCGTGGTTCTATACTCAGTGATGCCGTTGGAGTTGATGGACTCGCTTATTCTTCCAAGCCTTCCGCTGTTATCGTATTTAGATGGCCTTAAGACATACTTATTTCAATAAGTTCTCTCTTGAGACATTCGATGTAATAAGTGTGTGATTGTTACTCTGTTATAAATCCTCCGAGTACTGTGTGGTGTCAGCATTACTGATCCAGGGATGACACTGAGCGCAGAGATCAGACTGTTTGAGGTCTGGTCGCTACAATTCTGCACAACTCCAAATGAGCAGAAACTCCCCGAGGATTTTTTTATGGAATATTTATAAAATATTGGAGCAAATATGTAACACCCTCGATGCGGCTATATCTCCCACGTGTCGAAGCACGACTTAGAGGCATAACCGCATTGAAAGCAATGTCGCAAGTGAGGTAATCTTCACACAACCCATGTAATACATACGGGAAAGACATACATAGTTGGCTTACAATCGCCACTTCACACAATTACATGAATAAAGCATTACATCATCCAGATACAATCAAGGTCCGACTACGGAACCAAAATAAAAGAAGAACCCCAAATGCGACAAAGCTCCCCGATCGACCCCAACTGGGCTCCACTACTGATCAACTAGAACGGAACAACACAAAGGGCAAGATCTTCATCAAGCTCCTCCTTGAGCTTGGTTGCGTCACCTGCTCGATAACATAGGCACCTGCAAACTGGTTTTGGAAGTATCTGTGAGCCACGGGGACTCAGCAATCTCGCACCCGCGAGATCAAGACTATTTAAGCTTATAGGAAGGATGGAGTAATGAGGTGGAGCTGCAGCAAGCGACTAGCATATATGGTGGCTAACATACGCAAATGAGAGCGAGAAGAGAAGGCAAAGCACGGTCGATAAAAGTATGATCAAGAAGTGATCCTATAGCAACCTACGTCAAGCATAACTCCAACACCGTGTTCACTTCCCGGACTCCGCCGGAAAGAGACCATCACGGTTACACACACGGTTGATCTATTTTAATTAAGGTCAACTTCGGGTTTTCTACAACCGGACGTTAACAAATTCCCATCTGCCCATAACCGCGGGCACGGCTTTCGAAAGTTCAAGTCCCTGCATGGGTGTCCCAACTTAGCCCATGACAAGCTCTCGCGGTCAACGAAGGAATAGACCTCCACCCGGGACACTCCGATCAGACTCGGTATCCCGGTACAACAAGACATTTCGACAGGGTAAAACTAAACCAGCAACACCGCCCGAATGTGCCGACAAATCCCGATAGGACCTGCACATATCTCTTTCTCAGGGCACACTCAGATGAGCGCTCCATACAACTAAAACCAAACCTCGAGTTTCCCCGAGGGGGCGCTGCACAGGACTCTAGTTCGGACCAACACTCAGAGGAGCACTGGCCCGGGGGGGTTAAAAAAATGATGACCCTTGAGTCTGCAGAACCCAAGGGAAAGAAAAGGCTAGGTGGCAAATGGTAAAACCAATGTTGGGCATTGCTGGAGAAGCTTTACTTAAGGCGAACTGTCAAGGGGTTCCCATTATAGCCCAACCGTGTAAGGAACGCAAAATCCGGGAACATAACACCGATATGACGGAAACTAGGGTGGCAAGAGTGGAACAAAACACCAGGCATAAGGCCGAGCCTTCCACCCTTTACCAAGTATATAGATGCATTAATTAATTAAGATATATTGTGATATCCCAACAAGTAAACATGTTCCAACAAGGAACAACATCTCCATGTTCCAACAAGGAACAAACTTCAATCTTCACCTGCAACTAACAATGCTATAAGAGGGGCTGAGCAAAGCGGTAACATAGCCAATCAACGGTCTGCTAGGACATGGTGGGTTAGAGGTTTGACATGGCAATTTGGGAGGCTGACAAGCAAATGGTAGGCATCGTAGCATTGGCATAGCAAAAGAGCGAGCAAACTAGCATAGCAAAGATAGTAGTGATTTCGAGGGTATGATCATCTTGCCTGAAATCCCGCAAGGAAGAAGAACGCGTCCATGAAGAAGACAAACGGACGTAGTCGAACGAATCCTCACAATTCCGGAACGAAACCGAAGCTAACGAGAGAAGCAACCCGGAAAGAAACAAACAACATAGTAAACAACCATCACATAAACATGGCATGATGCGCAAACAAGTATGATGCATGTCCGGTTTAATGAGGCATGGCATGGCAAAGTGCAACAAACAATACTACAAGTTAAGTGGAGCTCAATATGCAACGAGTTGCATATTGACAAAACACCACATCAATTATTTAGTTATCTCTCGTTTAAGCTACCCGACAATATTAACTGTTGTTAAACATGGCAAGAGGTGAAGCATAATATAAACTATACCATCTAAACAATTTAAATGGGACGGATATAAAAACAACAAATCCGGTAAATCCCCTTATGCATATAGCAATTTAATGCACAACAAGTTTAAACATTTTAAATGTTGTTATCATGATGCGGATGACATATACAAGTTTTATGCAATTTTATGAAAATGTTGACATGAGCATGTTATGAAGCATTTGGTCACCATGGCGGAACAAAAAGGGTGCCACGGCGGCGAAACAAAAATGGTGCCACGGCAACATTCCGGTCCCGGTAACTCATGGAGATACCGGTGCAAAAGGAGGCGTGCGGATGTGCGGAACATGCTAGAGATGGTGGGGTGATCCCGGTTACCGGGTTCCCACGGTTCATCGGCATGGCGAACGAGGAGGAACGTGCATGAAGCAAACGGGCACGGTGCAAACATAGGGTGCATCTCATACAACACATGCATTCGGTCCACGGACGGCGTCTCGGGGTTATACCTTCGAAGCGTGCGTTTTCGGAGCGGTTCGAGTCGTGGAGGGAAGTAGTTGTTCACGGCGACGGTAGAGGTACTCGCGATCTTGGCAACGGTAGTCGTACATGTCCGGAGAGGAACTTGTCGCATCCACGGTATTCGGGCGTAGTGAAAGTAGTTGTTCAATTATTGTCGTGGGAAGTAGTCGTACACGTCTCGTAGTCGTACATGTCGACGGTAGTGGAAGTAGTGGTACATGGCGACGGTAGTGGTACACGTTCGTTCGGAGAGGTACTTGATGACTCCAACGTCTTCGGGGCGACGGTAGTTGTACACAGGTGGTAGAGGAACTTGAAGCATCCGAGGTCTTCGGGTTCGTAGTTGTACTTGGCGTTCGGAGTCCGGGTCTTGCCGGTGGTGTACTTGGTGCTCGAGGTTCTGATCCGGGGGTGCATGCGTCCACGGTGACACTACTGTTGGGGAACGTTGCAGAAAAAAAAAATTCCTACTCATTTCACCAAGATCATCTAGGAGTTCATCTAGCAATGAGTGATTAGATGCATCTACATACCTTTGTAGATCGCGAGCGGAAGCGTTCAAAAGAACGGTGATGATGTAGTCATACTCGACGTGATCCAAATCACCGATGACCAGCGTCGAACGGACGGCACCTCCGCGTTCAACACACGTACGGAACAGCCACGTCTCCTCCTTCTTGATCCAGCAAGGGAGGGAGGAGAGGTTGAGGGAGATGGCACCAGCAGCAGCACGACGGCGTGGTGTTGATGGAGCTGCAGTACTCCGGCAGAGCTTCGCTAAGCACTATGGAGGTGGAGGAGGTGTTGGAGAGGGAGAAGGAGGCAACCAAAGGCCAAGGCGTTCAGGTATGAAGTCCCTCCTCTCCCCCACTATATATAGGAGGGCCAAAGGGGGGTGGCCGGCCCTAGGAGATCCAATCTCCTAGGGGGTGCGGCGGCCAAGGGGGGTTTCCCTCCCCCCCAAGGCACCTAGGAGGTGCCTTCCCCTCCTAGGACTCTTCCCCCTTCAAACCCTAGGCGCATGGGCCTATGTGGGGCTGGTGCCCTTGGCCCATTAGGCCAAGGCGCACCCCCTACAGCCCATGTGGCCCCCTGGGACAGGTGGACCCACCCGGTGGACCCCCGGGACCCTTCCGGTGGTCCCGGTACAATACCGATAACCCCGAAACTTGTCCCGATGCCCGAAACAGGACTTCCCATATATAAATCTTTACCTCCGGACCATTCCGGAACTCCTCGTGACGTCCGGGATCTCATCCGGGACTCCGAACAACATTCGGGTTACTGCATATACATATCCCTACAACCCTAGCGTAACTGAACCTTAAGTGTGTAGACCCTACGGGTTCGGGAGACAAGCAGACATGACCGAGACGACTCTCCGGTCAATAACCAACAGCGGGATCTGGATTCCCATGTTGGCTCCCACATGCTCCACGATGATCTCATCGGATGAACCACGATGTCGAGGATTCTATCAACCCCGTACGCTATTCCCTTTGTCTATCGATATGTTACTTGCCCGAGATTCGATCGTCGGTATCCCAATACCTCGTTCAATCTCGTTACCGGCAAGTCACTTTGCTCGTACCGTAATGCATGATCCCGTGACCAGACACTTGGTCACTCTGAGCTCATTATGATGATGCATTACCGAGTGGGCCCAGTGATACCTCTCCGTCATACGGAGTGACAAATCCCAGTCTTGATCCATGTCACCCAACAGACACTTTCGGAGATACCCGTAGTCTACCTTTATAGTCACCCAGTTACGTTGTGACGTTTGGCATACCCAAAGCACTCCTACGGTATCCGGGAGTTACACGATCTCATGGTCTAAGGAAAAGATACTTGACATTGGAAAACTCTAGCAAATGAACTATACGATCTTGTGCTATGTTTAGGATTGGGTCTTGTCCATCACATCATTCTCCCAATGATGTGATCTCGTTGTCAATGACATCCAGTGTCCATAGTCAGGAAACCATGACTATCTGTTGATCAACGAGCTAGTCAACTAGAGGCTCACTAGGGACATGTTGATGTATGTTATTCACACATGTATTACGATTTCCGGATAACACAATTATAGCATGAATAAAGACAATTATCATGAACAAGGAAATATAATAATAATGCTTTTATTATTGCCTCTAGGGCATATTTCCAACAGTCTCCCACTTGCACTAGAGTCAATAATCTAGTTACATTGTGATGAACCGAACACCCATGGAATTCTGGTGTTGATCATGTTTTGCTCTAGGGAGAGGTTTAGTCAACGGATCTGCTATATTCAGGTCCGTATGTACTTTACAAATCTCTATGTCTCCATCTTGAACATTTTCACGAATGGAGTTGAAGCGACGCTTGATGTGCCTTGTCTTCTTGTGAAACCTGGGCTCCTTGGCAAGTGCAATAGCTCCAGTGTTGTCACAGAAGAGCTTGATCGGCCCCGACGCATTGGGTATGACTCCTAGGTCGGTGATGAACTCCTTCACCCATATTGCTTCATGTGCTGCCTCCGAGGCTGCCATGTACTCCGCTTCACATGTAGATCCCGCCACGACGCTTTGCTTGCAACTGCACCAGCTTACTGCCCCACCATTCAAAATATACACGTATCCGGTTTGTGACTTAGAGTCATCCAGATCTGTGTCGAAGCTAGCGTCGACATAACCCTTTACGACGAGCTCTTCGTCACCTCCATAAACGGGAAACATTTCCTTAGTCCTTTTCAGGTACTTCAGGATATTCTTGACCGCTGTCCAGTGTTCCTTGCCGGGATTACTTTGGTACCTTCCTACCAAACTTACGGCAAGGTTTACATCAGGTCTGGTACACAGCATGGCATACATAATAGAACCTATGGCTGAGGCATAGGGGCTGACACTCATCTCTTCTATCTCTTCTGCCGTGGTCGGACATTGAGCTGAGCTCAATTTCATACCTTGTAACACAGGCAAGAACCCCTTCTTGGATTGATCCATATTGAACTTCTTCAATATCTTATCAAGGTATGTGCTTTGTGAAAGACCTATGAGGCGTCTCGATCTATCTCTATAGATTTTGATGCCTAATATATAAGCAGCTTCTCCAAGGTCCTTCATTGAAAAACTTTTATTCAAGTAGGCCTTGATGCTGTCCAAGAGTTCTATATCATTTCCCATCAAAAGTATGTCATCTACATATAATATGAGAAATGCTACAGAGCTCCCACTCACTTTCTTGTAAACGCAGGCTTCTCCATAAGTCTGTGTAAACCCAAACGCTTTGATCATCTCATCAAAGCGAATGTTCCAACTTCGAGATGCTTGCACCAGCCCATAAATCGAGCGTTGGAGCTTGCACACTTTGTCAGCATTCTTAGGATCGACAAAACCTTCCGGCTGCATCATATACAATTCTTCCTTAAGGAAACCATTAAGGAATGCCGTTTTGACGTCCATTTGCCATATTTCGTAATCATAGAATGCGGCAATTGCTAACATGATTCGGACGGACTTCAGCTTCGCTACCGGTGAGAAAGTCTCATCGTAGTCAACCCCTTGAACTTGTCGATAACCCTTAGCGACAAGCCGAGCTTTATAGATGGTCACATTACCATCCGCGTCTGTCTTCTTCTTAAAGATCCATTTATTTTCTATGGCTCGCCGTTCAACGGGCAAGTCAGTCAAAGTCCATACTTCGTTTTCATACATGGATCCTATCTCGGATTTCATGGCTTCTAGCCATTTGTCGGAATCCGGGCCCGCCATCGCTTCTTCATAGTTCGAAGGTTCACCGTTGTCTAACAACATGATTTCCAAGACAGGGTTGCCGTACCACTCTGGTGCGGAACGTGTCCTTGTGTCCACTAGTAGGACTCCTCCCCCTTGGAAACCCTAGGCGCATGGGCCTTGTGGGGCTGGTGCCCTTGGCCCAAGCAGGCCAAGGCGCACCCCCTACAGCCCATGTGGCCCCCGGGGATGGGTGGCCCCACCCGGTGGGCCCCCGGGACCCCTCCGGTGGTCCCGGTACAATACCGATAACCCCGAAACTTGTCCCGATGCCCGAAACAGGACTTCCCATATATAAATCTTTACCTCCGGACCATTCCGGAACTCCTCGTGACGTCCGGGATCTCATACGGGACTCCGAACAACATTCGGGTTACTGCATATACATATCCCTACAACCCTAGCGTAACCGAACCTTAAGTGTGTAGACCCTACGGGTTCGGGAGACAAGCAGACATGACCGAGACGACTCTCTGGTCAATAACCAACAGCGGGATCTGGATACCCATGTTGGCTCCCACATGCTCCACGATGATCTCATCGGATGAACCATGATGTCGAGGATTCTATCAACCCCGTACGCTATTCCCTTTGTCTATCGATATGTTACTTGCCCGAGATTCGATCGTCGGTATCCCAATACCTCGTTCAATCTCGTTACCGGCAAGTCACTTTACTCGTACCGTAATGCATGATCCCGTGACCAGACACTTGGTCACTCTGAGCTCATTATGATGATGCATTACCGAGTGGGCCCAGTGATACCTCTCCGTCATACGGAGTGACAAATCCCAGTCTTGATCCATGTCACCCAACAGACACTTTCGGAGATACCCGTAGTCTACCTTTATAGTCACCCAGTTACGTTGTGACGTTTGGCATACCCAAAGCACTCCTACGGTATCCGGGAGTTACACGATCTCATGGTCTAAGGAAAAGATACTTGACATTGGAAAACTCTAGCAAACGAACTATACGATCTTCTGCTATGTTTAGGATTGGGTCTTGTCCATCACATCATTCTCCCAATGATGTGATCTCGTTATCAATGACATCCAGTGTCCATAGTCAGGAAACCATGACTATCTGTTGATCAACGAGCTAGTCAACTAGAGGCTCACTAGGGACATGTTGATGTCTGTTATTCACACATGTATTACGATTTCCGGATAACACAATTATAGCATGAATAAAGACAATTATCATGAACAAGGAAATATAATAATAATGCTTTTATTATTGCCTCTAGGGCATATTTCCAACAGTCTCCCACTTGCACTAGAGTCAATAATCTAGTTACATTGTGATGAATCGAACACCCATGGAATTCTGGTGTTGGTCATGTTTTGCTCTAGGGAGAGGTTTAGTCAACGGATCTGCTACATTCAGGTCCGTATGTACTTTACAAATCTCTATGTCTCCATCTTGAACATTTTCACGAATGGAGTTGAAGCGGCGCTTGATGTGCCTTGTCTTCTTGTGAAACCTGGGCTCCTTGGCAAGTGCAATAGCTCCAGTGTTGTCACAGAAGAGCTTGACGGCCCCGACGCATTGGGTATGACTCCTAGGTCGGTGATGAACTCCTTCACCCATATTGCTTCATGTGCTGCCTCCGAGGCTGCCATGTACTCCGCTTCACATGTAGATCCCGCCACGACGCTTTGCTTGCAACTGCACCAGCTTACTGCCCCACCATTCAAAATATACACGTATCCGGTTTGTGACTTAGAGTCATCCAGATCTGTGTCGAAGCTAGCGTCGACGTAACCCTTTACGACGAGCTCTTCGTCACCTCCATAAACGAGAAACATTTCCTTAGTCCTTTTCAGGTACTTCAGGATATTCTTGACCGCTGTCCAGTGTTCCTTGCCGGGATTACTTTGGTACCTTCCTACCAAACTGACGGCAAGGTTAACATCAGGTCTGGTACACAGCATGGCATACATAATAGAACCTATGGCTGAGGCATAGGGGATGACGCTCATCTCTTCTATATCTTCTGCCGTGGTCAGACATTGAGCTGAGCTCAATTTCATACCTTGTAACACAGGCAAGAACCCTTTCTTGGATTGATCCATATTGAACTTCTTCAATATCTTATCAAGGTATGTGCTTTGTGAAAGACCTATGAGGCGTCTTGATCTATCTCTATAGATTTTGATGCCTAATATATAAGCAGCTTCTCCAAGGTCCTTCATTGAAAAACTTTTATTCAAGTAGGCCTTGATGCTGTCCAAGAGTTCTATATCATTTCCCATCAAAAGTATGTCATCTACATATAATATGAGAAATGCTACAGAGCTCCCACTCACTTTCTTGTAAACGCAGGCTTCTCCATAAGTCTGTGTAAACCCAAACGCTTTGATCATCTCATCAAAGCGAATGTTCCAACTCCGAGATGCTTGCACCAGCCCATAAATCGAGCGTTGGAGCTTGCACACTTTGTCAGCATTCTTAGGATTGACAAAACCTTCCGGCTGCATCATATACAATTCTTCCTTAAGGAAACCATTAAGGAATGCCGTTTTGACGTCCATTTGCCATATTTCGTAATCATAGAATGCGGCAATTGCTAACATGATTCGGACGGACTTCAGCTTCGCTACCGGTGAGAAAGTCTCATCGTAGTCAACCCCTTGAACTTGTCGATAACCCTTAGCGACAAGCCGAGCTTTACAGATGGTCACATTACCATCCGCGTCTGTCTTCCTCTTAAAGATCCATTTATTTTCTATGGCTCGCCGCTCAACGGGCAAGTCAGTCAAAGTCCATACTTTGTTTTCATACATGGATCCTATCTCGGATTTCATGGCTTCCAGCCATTTGTCAGAATCCGGGCCCGCCATCGCTTCTTCATAGTTCGAAGGTTCACCGTTGTCTAACAGCATGATTTCCAAGACAGGGTTGTCGTACCACTCTGGTGCGGAACGTGTCCTTGTGGACCTTCGAATTTCAGTAGGGGCTTGATCAGAAGTATCTTGATCATTTTCATTAACTTCCTCTCTAGTCGGTGCAGGCACCTCAGGAACATTTTCTTGAGTTGCGCCATTTTCCGGTTCAAGAGGTAATACTTCATCAAGCTCTACTTTCCTCCCACTTATTTCTTTCGAGAGAAACTCTTTCTCCAGAAAGGACCCATTCTTGGCAACAAAGATCTTGCCTTCGGATCTGAGGTAGAAGGTGTACCCAATAGTTTCTTTTGGGTATCCTATGAAGACACATTTTTCCGACTTGGGTTCGAGCTTTTCAGGTTGAAGTTTCTTGACATAAGCATCGCATCCCCAAACTTTTAGAAACGACGGCTTAGGTTTCTTCCCAAACCATAATTCATACGGTGTCGTCTCAACGGATTTCGACGGAGCCCTATTTAAAGTGAATGCGGCAGTCTCTAAAGCATAGCCCCAAAAAGAAAGCGGTAAATCGGTAAGAGACATCATAGATCGCACCATATCTAACAGAGTGCGATTACGATGTTCGGACACACCATTACGCTGAGGTGTTCCAGGCGGCGTGAGTTGTGAAACTATTCCACATTTTCTAAGTGTGCCCCAAACTCGTGACTCAAGTATTCTCCTCCACGATCTGATCGCAGAAACTTGATTTTCCTGTCACGTTGATTTTCAACCTCACTCTGAAATTCCTTGAACTTTTCAAAGGTTTCAGACTTGTGTTTCATTAAGTAGATATACCCATACCTACTTAAATCATCAGTGAGAGTGAGAACATAACGATAGCCACCACGAGCCTCAACACTCATCGGACCGCACACATCAGTATGTATGATTTCCAATAAGTCGGTTGCTCGCTCCATTGTTCCTGAGAACGGAGTCTTGGTCATTTTACCCATAAGGCATGGTTCGCACGTGTCAAATGATTCATAATCAAGAGACTCTAAAAGTCCATCAGCATGGAGCTTCTTCATGCGTTTGACACCTATGTGACCAAGGCGGCAGTGCCACAAGTATGTGGGACTATCATTATCAACCTTACTTCTTTTGGTACTCACATTATGAACATGTGTAGCATCACGTTCGAGATTCATAAAGAATAAACCATTCACCATAGGAGCATGACCATAAAACATATCTCTCATAAAAATGGAACAACCATTATTCTCAGATTTAAAAGAGTAGCCATCTCGAATTAAACGAGATCCCGATACAATGTTCATGCTCAAAGCTGGCACTAAATAACAATTTTTAAGGTTTAAAACTAATCCCGAAGGGAGATGCAGAGGCAGCGTGCCGACGGCGATCACATTGACCTTGGAACCATTCCCGACGCGCATCGTCACCTCGTCCTTTGCCAGTTTCCGCTTATTCCGCAGCCCCTGCTTTGAGTTACAAATGTGAGCAACTGCACCGGTATCAAATACCCAGGAGCCACTACGGGCACTAGTAAGGTACACATCAATTACATGTATATCACATATACCTTTTGTTTTGCCGGCCTTCTTATCCGCTAAGTACTTAGGGCAATTCCGCTTCCAGTGACCGCTTCCCTTGCAATAAAAGCACTTAGTCTCGGGCTTGGGTCCATTCTTTGGCTTCTTCCCGGCAGCTTGCTTGCCGGGCGCGGCAACCTCCTTGCCGTCCTTCTTGAAGTTCTTTTTACCCTTGCCTTTCTTGAACTTAGTGGTTTTATTGACCATCAACACTTGATGTTCCTTCCTGACTTCTACCTCTGCTGATTTCAGCATAGCAAATACTTCAGGAATGGTCTTTTCCATCCCCTGCATATTGAAGTTCATCACAAAGCTCTTGTAGCTTGGTGGAAGCGACTGGAGGACTCTGTCAATGACCGCATCATCCGGGAGATTAACTCCCAGCTGAGTCAAGCGGTTATGCAACCCAGACATAGTGAGTATGTGCTCACTGACAGAACTGTTTTCCTCCATCTTACAGCTGAAGAATTTGTCGGAGACTTCATATCTCTCGACCCGGGCATGAGCTTGGAAAACCATTTTCAGCTCTTCGAACATCTCATATGCTCCATGTCTCTCGAAACGCTTTTGGAGCCCCGGCTCTAGGCTGTAAAGCATGCCGCACTGAACGAGGGAGTAGTCATCGGAACGTGCCTGCCAAGCGTTCATAACATCTTGTTCTGCAGGGAGAACGGGTGCGTCACCAAGCGGTGCTTGTAGGACATAATCTTTCTTGGCAGCTATGAGGATGATCCTCAGGTTCCGGACCCAGTCCGTATAGTTGCTGCCATCATCTTTCAGCTTAGTTTTCTCTAGGAACGCGTTGAAGTTGAGGACTACGTTGGCCATTTGATCTACAAGACATATTGCAAAGATTTTAGACTAAGTTCATGATAATTAAGTTCAACTAATCAAATTATTAGTGAATTCCCACTTAGATTAGACATCCCTCTAGTCATCTAAGTATTACATGATCCGAGTTAAACTAGACCGTGTCTGATCATCACGTGAGACGGACTAGTCAACATCGGTGAACATATTCATGTTGATCGTGTCTTCTATACGACTCATGCTCGACCTTTCGGTCTTCTGTGTTCCGAGGCCATGTCTGTACATGCTAGGCTCGTCAAGTCAACCTAAGTGTTTGCATGTGTAAATCTGTCTTACACCCGTTGTATGTGAACGTCTGAATAAAACACCCGATCATCACGTGGTGTTTTGAAACAGCGAACTGTCGCAACGGTGCACAGTTAGGGGGAACACTTCTTGAATTTATTGTGAGGGATCATCTTATTTACTATCGTCGTTCTAAGTAAACAAGATGCAAAACATGATAAACATCACATGCAATCAAATAATAAACATGACATGATATGGCCAATATCACATAGCTCCTTTGATCTCCATCTTGGGGTCCATGATCATCTTGTCACCAGCTTGACACCATGATCTCCATCATCCTGATCTCCATCATCGTGTCTCCATGAAGTTGCTCGCCAACTATTACTTCTACTACTATGGCTAACGCGTTTAGCAATAAAGTAAAGTAATTTACATGGCGTTTCTCGATGACACGCAGGTCATTAAAAGAATAATGACAACTCCTATGGCTCCTGCCGGTTGTCATACTCATCGACATGCAAGTCGTGAATCCTATTACAATAGCATGAACATCTCATACATCACATATAGATCATTCATCATTCATCACAACTTTGGCCATATCATATCACAAACCACTTGCTGCAAAAACAAGTTAGACGTCCTCTAATTGTTGTTGCAAGTTTTACGTGGCTGAATTAGGGTTCTAGCAAGAACGTCTTCTTACCTACGTTAAAGCCACAACGTGATTTGTCAACTTCTATTTACCCTTCATAATGACCCTGTTCATCGATTCCGCTCCAACTAAAGTAGGAGAGACAGACACCCGCCAGCCACCTTATGCAACTAGTGCATGTTAGTCGGTGGAACCGGTCTCACGTAAGCGTACGTGTAAGGTTGGTCCGGGCCGCTTCATCCCACAATACCGCTGAAGCAAGAAAGGACTAGTAACGGCAAGAAAGTTGACAAATCTACGCCCACAACAAATTGTGTTCTACTCGCGCAAGAAGAACTACGCATAGACCTAGCTCTGATACCACTGTTGGGGAACGTTGCAGAAAACAAAAATTTTCCTACTCGTTTCACCAAGATCATCTAGGAGTTCATCTAGCAATGAGTGATTAGATGCATCTACATACCTTTGTAGATCGCGAGCGGAAGCGTTCAAAAGAACGGTGATGATGTAGTCGTACTCGACGTGATCCAAATCACCGATGACCAGCGCCGAACGGACGGCACCTCCGCGTTCAACACACATACGGAACAGCCACGTCTCCTCCTTCTTGATCCAGCAAGGGAGGGAGGAGAGGTTGAGGGAGATGGCACCAGCAGCAGCACGACGGCGTGGTGTTGATGGAGCTGCAGTACTCCGGCAGAGCTTCGCTAAGCACTATGGAGGTGGAGGAGGTGTTGGAGAGGGAGAAGGAGGCAACCAAAGGCCAAGGCGTTCAGGTATGAAGTCCCTCCTCTCCCCCACTATATATAGGAGGGCCAAAGGGGGGTGGCCGGCCCTAGGAGATCCAATCTCCTAGGGGGTGCGGCGGCCAAGGGGGGTTTCCCTCCCCCCCAAGGCACCTAGGAGGTGCCTTCCCCTCCTAGGACTCTTCCCCCTTCAAACCCTAGGCGCATGGGCCTATGTGGGGCTGGTGCCCTTGGCCCATTAGGCCAAGGCGCACCCCCTACAGCCCATGTGGCCCCCCCGGGACAGGTGGACCCACCCGGTGGACCCCCGGGACCCTTCCGGTGGTCCCGGTACAATACCG
Source organism: Triticum dicoccoides (assembly GCF_002162155.2). NCBI lineage: Eukaryota > Viridiplantae > Streptophyta > Magnoliopsida > Poales > Poaceae > Triticum > Triticum dicoccoides. The sequence goes on from NC_041383.1 coordinate 623,009,231, forward strand.
ATAACCCCGAAACTTGTCCCAATGCCCGAAACAGGACTTCCCATATATAAATCTTTACCTCCGGACCATTCCGGAACTCCTCGTGACGTCCGGGATCTCATCCGGGACTCCGAACAACATTCGGGTTACTGCATATACATATCCCTACAACCCTAGCGTAACCGAACCTTAAGTGTGTAGACCCTACGGGTTCGGGAGACAAGCAGACATGACCGAGACGACTCTCCGATCAATAACCAACAGCGGGATCTGGATACCCATGTTGGCTCCCACATGCTCCACGATGATCTCATCGGATGAACCACGATGTCGAGGATTCTATCAACCCCGTACGCTATTCCCTTTGTCTATCGATATGTTACTTGCCCGAGATTCGATCGTCGGTATCCCAATACCTCGTTCAATCTCGTTACCGGCAAGTCACTTTACTCGTACCGTAATGCATGATCCCGTGACCAGACACTTGGTCACTCTGAGCTCATTATGATGATGCATTACCGAGTGGGCCCAGTGATACCTCTCCGTCATACGGAGTGACAAATCCCAGTCTTGATCCATGTCACCCAACAGACACTTTCGGAGATACCCGTAGTCTACCTTTATAGTCACCCAGTTACGTTGTGACGTTTGGCATACCCAAAGCACTCCTACGGTATCCGGGAGTGACACGATCTCATGGTCTATGGAAAAGATACTTGACATTGGAAAACTCTAGCAAATGAACTATACGATCTTTTGCTATGTTTAGGATTGGGTCTTGTCCATCACATCATTCTCCTAATGATGTGATCTCGTTATCAATGACATCCAGTGTCCATAGTCAGGAAACCATGACTATCTGTTGATCAACGAGCTAGTCAACTAGAGGCTCACTAGGGACATGTTGATGTCTGTTATTTACACATGTATTACGATTTCCGGATAACACAATTATAGCATGAATAAAGACAATTATCATGAACAAGGAAATATAATAATAATGCTTTTATTATTGCCTCTAGGGCATATTTCCAACAACTACATGGTGCGCAGAGGCGACAACTTGGGCGGTGCTGGGCATCGGGAACAGGAGCATGCTCGCTCGGGCATGGAGCTGGTCGCGGTCAACGCGTGAGGCGCGCGTGCAGGTGGATCGAGCAGGCAGCAACGCTGCTCGTCCTCCTGGGTCAAGGCCGAGGCGAAGCTGATGGCCTCGCAGGCCATGGCAGGCGGAGCACGGCGAGGGTGGTGGTGGACGCGGACCGGCTCGATCCGGCCAGATCCGAGGCCAGGGAGGCTGCGGGCTCCTCTGGGCGCAGACGAAGACGGCGGCGGGCACGAGGAGAAGACAGGGGCCGCTGAACGAGCTTGAGGACGACGGCTGGCGAGGCAGAGGAGGGGCACGACCGCAGGCGACGGAGGGCCGCCGGAGTTGGCCGTCCCGATGGTGGCACAAAAGACCAGGCGGTTTGGTGACGACGAGGAGAAGCAGGAGGAGAGGCACGGGAGGAGGTGATGCGCTACGGGGATGGCTGGGGGGTGGAGGAGGCGCGACGGGACGGTGGTCTGGTGGCGTTGGCGCTCCTACGGGCGTACATGGCGGCGGCGGCCTCCTGCGGGATGGGTAGCTAGACTCCCACGACGAGGAGGAGGGAGGCGAGCGAGGAGGCAGAAGGGATCGGGCGGAAGGCGGCGACAGGGGGAGAGATGCGTCGAGCGAGGGGGGGAATCGGGAGTCTCTGGTGGCGCACGGGAGGGAGGAAGGGATCGAGAGAAAGGGAAGATGGGGTTCGCTCGGGCTACGGTTAGAGGGGTCAGCTGGGCCTTGGGCCGCAGCTACAGGAGACCCAAATGGTCGGCTGGGCTTGGCTAGAATCTCTCTCTCCCTCACACACATGACAGAAGAGAGAAAAAAAAGAAAGAAAGAAAAAGGTTAGAGAAGGGACTTGGGCATGGGGATTATTTTCCCGGACTCATAAAAATAAGCTTGTTCCGAGAAAATAGAAAAGGCCAAGGTTGAAAGATGTAAATTCAAACTCATTTGAATTAAATTCAAATGATTTGAATAGGAAGTGAGGTTTGGGAAGGTCCAAAAATGTTTGGATTTTTGGTGGAGCTCCGGAAAATGATGAAATAAATATTAGCAAGGTTGGAGACCAAACTTGAAGCAGAAAAGGAACGAAATTATTTTGTAAGTGTGTTTTGGTGATTCCAAAATAGTGGAATATTTAATATAGCTCCCTAATATTGGAGGATATGTTATAAAGAGAAGTCACCATGTGAGTCCCTCGATTTAAATGGATCGAAAAATCCATACAATTTATTTAGTTGAGGTTTTAAAAATTAATGATATGATGGCATGATGACATGATGCAATGCACATGATGCAAGGATGAATGCAACAAATAAAACAAATCACACGACGAAACTCGGAATAGCTGGAAGTCTTCTGGAGCGTCGGTCTCGGGGCGTTACAAAATAAGTACCAGAGGAGGGCCACCAGGTGGGCACAACCCACTTGGGTACGCCAGCAGGCCCAGGCGCGCCCTGGTGGGTAATGCCCTCCTCAGCCCACCTCCGGTGACCATCTTATGGTATATAAGTCATTTTGACCTATAAAAAAAATAAGGAGAGGACATTCAGGATGAAGCACCCCTGCCTCGAGGCGGAACTTGGGCAGGAGCACTTTTGCCCCTCGGCGGAGCGATTCCGCCGGGGGAACTTCCCTCCCGGAGGGGGAAATCGTCGTCGTCACCATCACCAACAACTCTCCCATCTTGGGGAGGGTTATCTTCATCAACATCTTCACAGCACCAACTTCTCTCAAACCCTAGTTCATCTCTTGCGTTCAATCTTTGTATCAAAACTATAGAGTGGTGCCCGTGGGTGACTAGTAGTGTTGATTAAATCTTGTAGTTGATTACTATATGGTTTATTTGTTGAAAGATTATATTTCCAGATCCATTATGCTACTCAATAACCCTCTGATGCTGAGCATGTTTATCATTTGTGAGTAGTTACTTTCGTTCTTGAGGTCACGGGAGAAATCATGTTGCAAGTAATCATGTGAACTTGATATGTGTTCGATATTTTGATTGCATGTAGGTTGCCATTCTCTTAGTGGTGTCATGTGAACGTCGACTACGTGACACTTCACCATATTTGGGCCTAAGGAAATGCATTGTGGAGTAGTTATTAGATGGTGGGTTGCGAGAGTGACAGAAGCTTAAACCCTAGTTTATGCGATATTCCGTAAGGGACCGATTGGATCCAATAGTTTAATGCTATGGTTAGAATTTATTCTTAATATTTTTCTCATAGTTGCGCATGCTTGCGAGAGGGTTAATCATACGTAGGAGGTTTGTTCAACTAATAACAGCACCTAAGCACCGGTCCACCCACATATCAAATTATCAAAGTACTGAACACGAATTAAGCCAACATGATGAAAGTGACTAGATGAATTCCCGTGTACCCTCAAGAACACTTTGCTTATCATAAGAAACCGTTTTGGTCTGTCCTTTGCCTCAAAAGGATTGGGCTACCTTGCTGCACTTTTGTTACTACTATTTTTACTTGCTCGTTACAAATTATCTTGCTATCAAACTACTCCGCTGCTTACAATTTTGGAACTTGCAGACAATACCTTGCTGAAAACCACTTGTCATTTCCTTCTGCTCCTCGTTGGGTTCGACACTCTTACTTGTCAAAAAGGGCTACAATTGACCCCATATACTTGTGGGTCATCAATCACGGACATGATGAGGAGTCTCGAAATAACCGAGAGGTAAAGATTGATATATTGGACGATAGTATTTGGACACCGGAATGGTCTTGAGACGTTTTGGATATTTATCGGAGAACCGAGGGGTTACCGGAACCCCCGGGGAAGTAATGGGCCAACATGGGCCATATGGGAGAGAGAGGGGAGCCCACAAGGGGTGGTGCGCCCCCCTATGGGCTGTCCGAATTGGACAAGGGGAAGGGGGCGCCCCCCTTTCCTTTCCCCCTCTCCCTCTCCTTCCCTCTTTCCCCCTCCATGAGAAGGAAAAGGGGGGGGGCGAATCCTACTAGGAGTGGAGTCCTAGTAGGACTCCCCCCCCTTGGCGCGCCCCCTTGGTGGTCGGCCTCCTCCCCCCCACCTTTATATACGGGGGCAGGGGGCACCCCAAAGTACAATAGTTATTCTCTTAGGTGTGTGCGGTGCCCCCTCCACAGTTTACTCCTCCGGTCATAGCGTCGTAGTATTTAGGCGAAGCCCTGCGTGGATCATATCACCATCATCGTCACCACACTGTCGTGCTCACGAAACTCTCCCTCGACCCTCTGTTGGATCAAGAGTTCGAGGGACGTCATCGAGCTGAACGTGTGCTGAACTCAGAGGGGCCGTATGTTTGGTACTAGATCGTTTGGATCATGAAGACATTCGACTACATCAAACGTGTTAAACTAACGCTTCGTCTTTCAGTCTACAAGGGTACGTGGACACACTCTCCCCCTGTCATTGCTATGCATCTCCTAGATAGATCTTGCATGAGCATAGGAATTTTTTTGAAATTGCATGCTATGTTCCCCAACATCGAGCGCTAGTACCGCCTCAGCACTACTTGCGCATCTCAGTGCCGCGGGCACTACCGCTTGTTTTGGGCTACTGTGGTCTTAAGTGCCTTTGCGGTAGTTGGGCCGTACTAGAGAGCAGTACTACCGCGCTAGTACTACCCCACTACCGCAGACTTTCTATAGCCTGAGAGGATTTAGTGGTAGTAGGGCGGTAGTACTGTTTGAGCGATACTTCTGCTTTCTACTACTACAGGCACTTCCACCTAATTTTGTGCTTCTATTGCCCTTGTCCACTTTTACGGTAGTAGAGCAGATGTTATCCGGTAGTACCACTTGTTGCGGTACTTCTGCACTAGCAACCATCTACTACCTCTGGTTCACTATGTCCAGCGACACTTAGAGGTAGTACCGCTAGTGAGGACAGTAGTACCGCTCTGACGGCACTACCGCTCATGTATTCACATACTCGCAGGCAAGAACTAGAACTACCACACTAAGCGGTAGTACCGCTTGTGTGCGGGATGTGCGTGGAAAACGTTGGATTTTCCCCCACTACATATATCGAGTCTTCTTCCTCAAGAATACCAACCTCTTATCCCTCCAAGCTCCATTGTTACCCTAAGCTGCATTTTTGCCCGATCTCTCTCCCTAGCCAACAAAACTTGTTTCTCTAGAGTTTGGATGACAAGGCCTTGACCTACACTTCCGCCAAGAGATATTTGATTCCTCCCACTAATCCATTGTAGATCTTGTTACTCTTGGGTGTTTGGGCACCCTAGACGGAAGAGGTCTCCTCGGAGCCACATTCCATTGTGGTGAAACTTTGTGGTGGTGTTGGAGCCTTCAATTAAGTTGTGGAGAGAGGCCCAACCTTGTGTTTTAAAGGTTTGGTCATCGCCTTCAAGGGCTGTTGGGGAACATAGTAATTTCAAAATTTCCCTACGCACACGCAAGATCATGGTGATGCATAGCAACGAGAGGGGGAGTGTATCTTCAGACCCTTGAAGATCGCTAAGAGGAAGCGTTTATCAACGCGGTTGATGTAGTCGTATGTCTTCACGATCCGACAGATCCAAGTACCGAACGCACGACACCTCCGAGTTCTACACACGTTCAGCTTGATGACGTCCTCGCCTTCTCGATCTAGCAAGACAGGCGAAGTAGTAGACGAGTTCCGGCAGCACGACGGCGTGGTTACGGTGTTGGTGAAGAACAATCTCCGCAGGGCTTCGCCTAAGCACTACGGAAACTATGACGGAGGATAAACTAGAGGGGACAGGGTTACCGGCACACGGCTTGGTGTTTCTTGATGTGTCTTTGGTGCTAGCCCTGCCCCTCTATTTATATGTTGATCCTTGGGGTCGAAACTTGGAGTAAAAGCCTCCACAAAGTCGGTTTCACCCGAATGGCAAGAGTCCTTCTCGGACTCCAGGGCCAGACGCCAGGGTTCCCGGCGTCTGGACCCAGACGCTAGGATTCCTGGCGTCTGGACTCCGCAAAACTTCCTTTTGCGCTTTCCAAAAACCTCGTGGGCTTTCCCCTTTGGCCCAGATAAAGTGTTCTCGTGCCCAAACATTTCGGGAAACATCCGGAACCCCTTCCGATGGATTTCGGAACCTTTCCGGAGATCAAACACTACTATCCACATATCAATCTTTACTTCCGGACCATTCCGGAGTTCCTCGTCATATCCGTGATCTCATCCAAAACTCTGAACAACATTCGGTCACCAACATACATAACTCATAGTATTATATCGTCAACGAACGTTAAGCGTGCGGACCCTACGGGTTCGAGAACTATGTAGACATGACCGAGACACCTCTCTTGTCAATAACCAATAGCGGGACCTGGATGCCCATATTGGCTCCTACATATTCTATGAAGATCTTTATCGGTCAGACCGCATAACAGCATACGTTGTTCCCTTTGTCATCGGTATGTTACTTGCCCGAGATTCGATCGTCGGTATCTCAATACCTAGTTCAATCTCGTTACCGGAAAGTCTCTTTACTCGTTCAGTAATACATCATCCCGCAACTAACTCAATAGTCAGATTGCTTGCAAGGCTTATAGTGATGTGCATTACCGAGAGGGCCCAGAGATACCTCTCCGACAATCGGAGTGACAAATCCTAATCTCGAAATACGCCAACCCAACAAGTACCTTCGGAGACACCTGTAGAGCACCTTTATAATCACCCAGTTACGTTGTGAAGTTTGGTAGCACACAAAGTGTTCCTCCGGTAAACGGGAGTTGCATAATCTCATAGTCATAGGAACATGTATAAGTCATGAAGAAAGCAATAACAACATACTAAACGATCGGGTGCTAAGCTAACGGAATGGGTCAAGTCAATCACATCATTCTTCTAATGATGTGATCCTGTTAATCAAATGACAACTCATGTCTATGGCTAGGAAACATAACCATCTTTGATTAACGAGCTAGTCAAGTAGAGGCATACTAGTGACACTCTGTTTGTCTATGTATTCACACAAGTATTATGTTTCTGGTTAATACAATTCTAGCATGAATACTAAACATTTATCATGATATATGGAAATAAATAATAACTTTATTATTGCCTCTAGGGCATATTTCCTTCAGTCTCCCACTTGCACTAGAGTCAATAATCTAGTTCACATCGCCATGTGATTTAACACCAATATTCACATCTGTATGTGATTAATACCCATAGTTCACATCGTCATGTGATCAACACCAAAGGGTTTACTAGAGTCAATAATCTAGTTCACATCGCTATGTGATTAACACCCAAAGAGTATTAAGGTATGATCATGTTTTGCTCGTGAGAGAAGTTTAGTCAACGGGTCTGTCACATTCAGAGCCGTATGTATTTTGCAAATATTCTATGTCTAAATGCTCTGCACGGAGCTACTCTAGCTAATTGATCCCACTTTCAATATGTATCCAGATTAAGACTTAGAGTCGTCTGGATCAGTGCCAAAACTTGTATCGACGTAACCCTTTACGACGAACCTTTTTGTTACCTCCATAATCGAGAAACATATCCTTATTCCACTAAGGATAGTTTTGACCAATGTCCATTGATCTACTCCTAGATCACTATTGTACTCCCTTGCTAAACCAGGGCAGGTTTACAATAGGTCTGGTCCATAGCATGGCATACTTTTATAGAACCTATGACTAATGCATAGGGAATGACTTTCATTCTCTTTCTATTTTCTGCCGTGGTCGGGATTTGAGTCTTACTCAATTTTACACCTTTGTAAGACAGGCAATAACTCTTTCTTTGACTGTTCCATTTTGAACTACTTCAAAATCTTGTCAAGGTATGTACTCATTGAAAATCTTATCAAGCGTCTTGATCTATCTCAATAGATCTTGATGCTCAATATGTAAGTAGCTTTACTGAGGTCTTTCTTTTAAAGAACTCCTTTCAAACACTTCATTATGCTTTCCAGAAAAATTCTACATCATTTTTGATCAACAATATGTCACTCACATATACTTATCAGAAAGGTTGTAGTGCTCCCTCTCACTTTATTATAAATACAGGCTTCACTGCAAGTCCGTATAAAACTATATGCTTTGATCAACTTATCAAAGCATATATTCCAACTCCGAGATGCTTGCACCAGTCCATAAATGGATCGCTGGAGCTTGCACACTTTGTTAGAAACTTTTGGATCGACAAAACCTTCTGGTTGCATCATATACAACTCTTCTTCTAGAAATGCAGTTTTGACATCCATTTGCCAGATTTCATAAAATGTGGCAATTGCTAACATGATTCAGACAGACTCTAAGCATCGATACGAGTGAGAAAAAACTCATCGTAGTCAACATCTTGAACTTTGTCAAAAACCTTTTTCGACAAGTCTAGCTTTGTAGATAGTAACACTACTATCAACGTCCGTCTTCCTCTTGAAGATCCATTTATTTTCTATGGCTTGCCGATCATCTGGCAAGTCAATCAAAGTCCACACTTTGTTCTCATACATGGATCCCATCTCAGATTTCATGGCCTTCAAGCCATTTCGCAGAATCTGGGCTCATCATCGCTTCCTCATAGTTCGTAGGTTCATCATGGTCTAGTAACATGACTTCCAGAATAGGATTACCGTAGCACACTGGTGCGGACCGTACTCTGGAAGACCTACGAGGTTCTGTAGTAACTTGATCTGAAGTTTCATGATCATCATCATTAGCTTCATCACTAATTGGTGTAGCAATCACTGGAACTGATTTCTGTGATGAACTACTTTCCAATTCGGGAGAAGGTACAATTACCTTATCAAGCTCTACTTTCCTCCCACTCACTTCTTTCGAGAGAAACTCCTTCTCTAGAAAGGATCCATTCTTAGCAACGAATGTCTTGCCTTCGGATCTGTGATAGAAAGTGTACCCAACAGTCTCCTTTGGGTATCCTATGAAGACGCACTTCTTCGATTTTGGTTCAAGCTTATCAGGTTGAAACCTTTTCACATAAGCATCACAACTCCACATATTAAAAAACGACAACTTAGGTTTACTGCTAAACCATAGTTCATACGGTGTCATCTCAATGGATTCAGATGGTGCCCTACTTAAAGTGAATGTAGCTATCTCTAATGCATAACCCCAAAACGATAGTGGTAAATCGGTAAGATATATCATAGATCGCACCATATCAAATAGAGTGTGATTATGACGTTCGGACACACCGTTACGCTGTGGTGTTCCAAGTGGCATGAGTTTGTGAAACTATTCCATATTATATTAACTGAAGGCCAAACTCGTAACTCAAATATTCATGTCCACGATCAGATCGGAGAAACTTTTGTTTCTTGTTACGATGATTATCCACTTCACTCTGAAATTCTTTGAACCTTTCAACTATTTCAGACTTATGTTTCATCAAGTAGATATACTCATATCTGCTCAAATCATCTTGTGAAGGTCAGAAAACAACGATACTTGCCACGAGCATCAACACTCATTGGATAGCATACATCGGTATGTATTATTTCCAATAAGTCAGTAGCTCGTTCCATTGTTCCGGAGAACGGAGTTTTAGTCATCTTGCCCAAAAGGCACGGTTCGCAAGCATCAAATGATTCATAACCAAGTGATTCCGAAAATCCATCTTTATGGAGTTTCTTCATGCTCTTTACACCGATATGACCCAAACGGCAGTGCCACAAATGAGTTGCACTATCATTATTAACTTTGTATCTTTTGGCATCAATATTATGAATATGTGTATCACTATGATCGAGATCCAACAAACCATTTTCATTGGGTGTATGACCATTGAAGGTCTTATTCATGTAAACAGAATAACAATTATTCTCTGACTTTAAATGAATAACCGTATCGCAATAACATTATCAAATCATATTCATGCTCAACGCAAATGCCAAATAACATTTATTTAGGTTTAACACTAATCCCGAAAGTATAGGGAGTGTGCGATGATGATCATATCAATCTTGGAACCACCTCCAACACACATCATCACTTCACCCTCAATGTCTCTGTTTATTCTGTAACTCCTGTTTCGAGTTACTAATTTTTAGCAACCGCACAAGTATCAAATACTCAAGGGCTACTATAAACACTAGTAAGGTACACATCAATAACCTGTATATCAAATATACCCTTGTTCACTTTGCCATCCTTCTTATCCACCAAATATTCAGGGCATTTCCGCTTCCAGTGACCATTTCCTTTGCAGTTGAAGCACTTAGTTTCAGGCTTTAGTCTAGCTTTGGGCTTCTTCACGGAAGTGAAAACTTGCTTGCCATTCTACATGAAGTCCCCTTTCTATCCCTTTGCCCTTTTCTTGAAACTAGTGGTCTTGTCAATCATCAACACTTGATGCTCTTTCTTGATTTCTACCTTCATCGATTTCAGCATCATGAAAAGCTCGGGAATCGTTTTCGTCATCCCTTGCATACTATAGTTCATCACGAAGTTCTAGTAACTGGTGATGGTGACTAGAGGACTCTATCAATCACTATCTTATCTGGAAGATTGACTCCCACTTGATTCAAGCGATTGTAGTACCCAGACAATCTGAGCACATGCTCACTAGTTGAGCGATCTCCTCCATATTTTAGCTATAGAACTTGTTGGAGACTTCATATCTCTCAACTCGGGTATTTGCTTGAAATATTAACTTCAATTCCTGGAACATCTCATATGGTCCATGACATTCAAAACGTCTTTGAAGTCCCAATTCTAAGCCGTTAAGCATGGTGCACTAAACTATCAAGTAGTCATCATATTGAGCTAGCCAAACATTCATAACGTCTGCATCTACTCCTGCAATAGGTCCGTCACCTAGCGGTGCATCAAGGACATAATTCTTCTGTGCAGCAATGAGGGTAAACCTCAGATCACGGATCCAATCCGCATCATTGCTACTAACATCTTTCAACATAGTTTTCTCTAGGAACATATCAAAATAAACATATGAAAGCAACAACACGAGCTATTGATCTACAACATAATTTGCAAAATACTACCAGGACTAAGTTCATGATAAATTTAAGTTCAATTAATCATATTACTTAAGAACTCCCACTTAGAAAGACATCCCTCTAATCCAAGTGACCACGTGATCCAAATCAACTAAACCATAACCGATCATCACGTGAAATGGAGTAGCTTTCAATGGTGAACATCACTATGTTGATCATATCTACTATATGATTCATGCTCGACCTTTCGGTCTTAGTGTTCCGAGGCCACATCTGTATATGCTAGGATCGTCAAGCTTAACCTGAGTATTCTGCGTGTGCAAAACTGGCTTGCACCCGTTGTAGATGGACGTAGAGCTTATCACACCCGATCATCATGTGGTGTCTGGGCACGACGAACTTTGGCAACGGTGCATACTCAGGGAGAACACTTTTTATCTTGAAATTTAGTGAGAGATCATCTTATAATGCTACCATCAATCAAAGCAAGATACGATGCATAAAAGATAAACATCACATGCAATCAATATAAGTGATATGATATGGCCATCATCATCTTGTGCTTGTGATCTCCATCCCCGAAGCACCTCCATGATCACCATCGTCACCGGCGCGACACCTTGATCTCCATCGTAGCATCATTGTCGTCTCGCCAATCTTATGCTTCTATGACTATCGCTACCTCTTAGTGATAAAGTAAAGCACTACAGGGCGATTACATTGCATACAATAAAGCGACAACCATATGGCTCCTGCCAGTTGCCGATAACTCGGTTACAAAACATGATCATCTCATACAATAAAATGTAGCATCACGTCTTGACCATATCACATCACAACATGCCCTGCAAAAACAAGTTAGACGTCCTCTACTTTGTTGTTGCAAATTTTACGTGGCTGCTACGGGCTTAGCAAGAACCGTTCTTACCTACGCATTAAAACCACAACGATAGTTTGTCAAGTTGGTGCTGTTTTAACCTTCGCAAAGATCGGGCGTAGCCACACTCGGTTCAACTAAAGTTGGAGAAACTGACACCCGCCAGTCACCTGTGTGCAAAGCACGGCGGTAAAAACAGTCTCGCGTAAGCGTACGCGTAATGTCAGTCCGGGCCGCTTCATCCAACAATACCGCCAAACCAAAGTATGACATGCTGGTAAGCAGTATGACTTGTATCGCCCACAACTCACTTGTGTTCTACTCGTGCATATAACATCTACACATAAAACCTGGCTCGGATGCCACTGTTGGGGAACATTGTAATTTCAAAATTTCCCTACGCACACGCAAAATCATGGTGATGCATAGCAACGAGAGGGGGTGTGTATCTTCATACCCTTGAAGATCGCTAAGCAGAAGCGTTTATCAACGCGGTTGATGTAGTCGTACGTCTTCATGATCCGACCGATCCAAGTACCGAACGCACGACACCTCCGAGTTCTGCACACGTTCACCTCGATGACGTCCTCGACTTCTTGATCCAGCAAGACAGGCGAAGTAGTAGATGAGTTCCGGCAGCACGACAGCATGGTTACAGTGTTGGTGAAGAACAATCTCCGCAGGGCATCGCCTAAGCACTACAGAAACTATGACGGAGGATAAACTAGAGGGGACGGGGTTGCCGGCACATGGCTTGGTGTTTCTTGATGTGTCTTTGGTGCTAGCCCTGCCCCTCTATTTATATGTTGAGCCTTGGGGTCGAAACTTGGAGTAAAAGCCTCCACAAAGTCAGTTTCACCCGATAGGCAAGAGTCCTTCTCGGACTTCAGGGCCAGACGCCTGGACTCCGCAAAACTTCCTTTTGCGCTTTCCAAAAACCTCGTGGGCTTTCCCCTTTGGCCCAAATAAAGTTTTCTGGTGCCCAAACATTTCGGGAAACATCCGGAACCCCTTCCGATGGATTTTGGAACCTTTCCGGAGATCAAACACTACTATCCACATATCAATCTTTACTTCCGGACCATTCCGGAGTTCCTCGTCATATCCGTGATCTCATCCAAAACTCTGAACAACATTCGGTCACCAACATACATAACTCATAGTACTATATCGTTAACGAACGTTAAGCGTGCGGACCCTACGGGTTCGAGAACTATGTAGACATGACCGAGACACCTATCTTGTCAATAACCAATAGCGGGACCTGGATGCCCATATTGGCTCCTACATATTCTACGAAGATCTTTATCGGTCAGACTGCATAACATCATACATTGTTCCCTTTGTCATCGGTATGTTACTTGCCCGAGATTCGATCGTCGGTATCTCAATACCTAGTTCAATCTCATTACTGGAAAGTCTCTTTACTCGTTCAGTAATACATCATCCCGCAACTAACTCAATAGTCACATTGCTTGCAAGGCTTATAGTGATGTGCATTACCGAGAGGGCCCAGAGATACCTCTCCGACAATCGGAGTGACAAATGCTAGTATGAAAATACGCCAACCCAACAAGTACCTTCGGAGACACCTGTAGAGCACCTTTATAATCACCCAGTTACGTTGTGAAGTTTGGTAGCACACAAAGTGTTCCTCCGGTAAATGGGAGTTGCATAATCTCATAATCATAGGAACATGATAAGTCATGAAGAAAGCAAGAACAACATACTAAACGATCGGGTGCTAAGCTAACGGAATAGGTCAAGTCAATCACATCATTCTTCTAATGATGTGATCCCGTTAATCAAATGACAACTCATGTCTATGGCTAGGAAACATAACCATCTTTGATTAACGAGCTAGTCAAGTAGAGGCATACTAGTGACACTCTGTTTGTCTATGTATTCACACAAGTATTATGTTTCCGGTTAATACAATTCTAGCATGAATAATAAACATTTATCATGATATAAGGAAATAAATAATAACTTTATTATTGCCTCTAGGGCATATTTCCTTCAAGGGCACCACTAGTGTAATTATGGCATCTTGCAATGTGCAAGGGCGTGAGGAGAATATGGTGGCCCTAGTGACCTCTTGGGGAGCATTGTGCCTCCACACCACGGAGACGTGTCTCCCACTAAAGGGTGGGAACTTCTCCTTTATCGACTCCACTTGTGGTTATTTTCTACCTTTACTTTGTGTAAGCTTATATTGTGTTTATATCTTGTGCTTGCTTGTGTCTTCTTGTCATGCTTGTCATATAGGTTTTTCACCTAGTTACCTATCTAGACAACCTACTTTCTTGTCAAGCACTAATTTGTTAAAAGAGCTAAAAATTGGTAGTTGCCTATTCACACCCCCCCCCTCCGGTCAACCATATCAATACTCTCAATTAGCATCAGAGCCTCACCTCTTTATTAAGGGCTTTCGCCGTCTAAAGTGTATAGTTGGTGGCAGGATGAGGGGTGAGGAAGTACTCGCGGCCGTGGTCACGACCATGGTCCCGAGATGTTATCGAAATTCTACTCGAAAGAGTAAGAATAAAAGAGAGAGAGAGAGAGAGAGAGAGAGAGAGAGAGAGAGAGAGATTGTTAATCTAGAGCCCGACTGTAACACATTGATAGAGAAAAAGTAGTCTACATGCAGCTCTCTTCTAGTCGTATGCATCACTCATGGTAATATTAAATGCTTAGAGCCAATGTAAGAGCTACCCTGCTATATGAGTAGATTTTCATGAAGGGCTTAGGTGACATAGCATTTCTTTATAGCCTGCAGCCGGCTACATTAATAACCCTGTTCTTAACTTGCCTGAACTTCCCAACCGACTACGAATCATTTACCTGGGTGGTCCTCTATGATGTTGCTTGGCTGTTCGGTGCCGCGAGCAACCTATCAGAATTCCGCGACTATGCAGCCAGCGGCCTGGGGGCTTGTTGAGCACGACCATGCGATCGGGTACGTAGAGCCTTTTTGTTTGGCCTTCTTTAGATGCTCTAATGCCCAACCTCATCAAATGGGCCTGAAACCACTGGCGGGTGGGTGCTCGATGTGCGATGTGTCAATTTTACATGGCCCCTCAACATTGAACCTGGTGCATCCTGTGTGGTGTCATTGATCCCGCTCATTTAGCATTGGAGATTTTTTTTACTTGTTCCGCGCATTGGCGGGCTTGTGTGTTTCCCGGGCTCATTCGTAGTATCAATTGGCCACTTGTTGCTTTCTCGTGTAGTTCAACCGCCATGTCACGCATACCTTAGCACATTTACCTGGACAGGTGGCTCATGCGAAGAACCTGGTTGAGTGGACCCAACATGTGGTAATGGCTCATGTCATCACGTGGATCGTCTTTTCGGCTCGCTCGGTTTTACTCCCTCCGTTTCTAAATATAAGTCTTTATAGAGATTTCACTATGAACCACATACGGATGTATATAGATGCATTTTAAGTGCAGATTCATCCATTTTGCTCCGTATGTAATCCACCTAGTAGAATCTCTATAAAGACTTATATTTAGGAACGGAGGAAGTATTTTGCATGTGTCGTTTCAGTGGAGAAACTCTTCTAGGCAAGCTCTCTTCTCGGTTTCTTCCCTACCGCGGTGTGGTTTGATGGCAGCTATGTCGTGCTCGTTTGTGGGATAGTGTCGCTCGGATGCTTTGCATGCCCGGCAATGGTCTCCATGCAAAACCATGAATTGGGGGTTTGAGTTTGTTGATTAGGAGCTTTGGAATGGCTTTGGTGGGATAGTTTACTTAGGGCAGGGCCGGTGCACCATATCTTGAGCTATATCCAATGACATTAAATGAATGTTTAGATATAGCAGTCTTAGTGACAGTGCACTATACGTTCAGTATTGCATCTAAAACAAGTCATTTTGACGCATTTGGCGAGAGAAAACTTAAGAGATATCTGCATTTGATGTTAAGATTAATATCAAAACGAAGATATGGTTGATTTCTCTTTCCGCATTAAATAAGATGCTATATCAGATCTTTGACCATGAAACGATACGGCTAACTGTAATGGGAGTATCAAAATTGACTAGTATAATGCATATAAAGTAGGCAATTTTGATGAGGTTGCATAGAATTAAATAAAGAAAGTGATCGTCGAGTATCATATTATGATACCGTATTATAATAAATGATATTCTACTAATATGTGTCATGCATCAATAAATAAGATATGATACTATTCTATAATACCGTGCACTACGGAAATAATATCATATACTAATATTATATACATGATACTGGTACATGATACTCCCATTACAACTAGCGTTGAAAGTATAAGCGTTGAAAGTGCACCGAAATTGTTTGCACATTCAATTTGGGACGATTAAGCATTACATCTGCGCAATCGAACGTATATCTCTTTTATTTTGTGGGGCAAACGTACATGTCACTCCATCGATCTTCATTTCTTTGGCGCCAGAAGATGACAAAGGATCCATCTGGTACCGATGGGCGTTGACAGATACAAGATCTGGCAAAATGCTATGTGGCTTCAACACCACTTGGGCAATCTTCAACACCAAAACAAACGGTGCCGCCTCTTTGGTTGTTTCAAAAAATAAATGAAGAAAAGATGCCGCCCCCAGTTTCGACGCTTCTCCGACATACATATATACTCCCTCCGTTCCAAATTACTCGTCGTGGTTTTATTTAAACTAAAACCACGACGAGTAATTTGGAACGGGGGAGTACAAACCATCACCGAGTGCAGCCAAGTGTTTTTTAGAGTGGTCCACATGTCATAGATGCACTACCACGTATGCTTTCGGCACTCTTCATTTCAGCCCGACATAAACTTGAAGAGGATATATATACCCCCACGGAAAAACATTTCAGGATCGAACGGAGCTTGGCACTTGACTCCACTCACACACTGCGGCGAGAGTAAGGACACCACAACAGTTTTGCACGTGCGAACGACCTTACGAGTCCCACCTCTATGGTACGCACTAATGTCGTCTAAGACAGAGCACATAACTTGAGGATAGTGCACAGTACTAAGTAATCTTGCAGGGTATCATCGGCACCCGCACGGCCACCCTGCTCCTCGCGGGCCTCGCGTGGTGTGGCGTGCTCGCCGCCGCCGCCGGCGTGTTCAACGTCAAGGACTACGGTGCTCGAGGCGACGGGACCACGGACGACACCAAGGTACGCACGCGCGCGCGCGCGCGATGCCCGACTTGCCGTCGCGCTCTCCATCGAAATAACTCAACCTACGTTACGGATGTGCGTTGGTTTTCTGTACTGCATGGGAAGGCGTTCATGGACGCATGGACGGCGGCGTGCGGCGCCAGAGGATGGTCGGCGACGCTGCTCGTGCCGGCGGCCAAATCCTTCCTCGTCGGCCCCACCAGGTTCAGCGGGCCCTGCGCCTCTAGCAGAATTACCGTCCAGGCACGCATGCACCGTTCGTCTTTCCTGATCTCGTCTTAGGTCTGGTCCGTGGTTTCCATGGCTAGGTCTCATTTGACGGTCAGGAAATCCTGCTGCCTTTCTTTGGCTGTCGTAGGTCATGGGCACGATTACAGCGCCGCCGGCGCGCCCATGGAGCGAGAAGAACTATTGGCTGATGTTCTACCAGGTCCACGGGCTCACGGTTACCGGCGGCAGCACCGGCTTGCTCGACGGCAGAGGCGGGACGTGGTGGGGCGATAAATGCAAAGGCCATGCTGTGAGAGGCCAACTCACCTCTTGCAAGAAAGAACGAAAAACTTTTAATTCCTACTTGTATTTTCTACTCACCTACTATTGTTCTTTTCTTTCAGGACTGTATACCTAAGGCGCCGACGGTTAGTACAAACGTGTAGTAGAAAGCAAGTATAATGTCTAGGAAATTAGCATTCGCAAATCAACGTGCATGTAATCTCATTGCGTACTATACGTGCCACCGCATGGATCGATACAGTCCTTGGTGGTCATGAAATGCGCCGACGTGGAGCTGAGCCAATTCAGAAGCAAGAACAGCCCGCAGATGCACATCGCTGTCAGCCAGAGTCCACCTGACGCAGCTGACGATCACCGCGCCCTGGGACAGCCCCAACACCGACGGCGTGCACGTCGACCGGAGCCAAGACGTCCGCGTCACCAGATCGACCATCGGCACCGGCGACGACTGCATCTCCATCGGCCCCGGGAGCCGATTCGTCACCGTGGACGGAATCGTCTGCGGCCCCGGCCATGGTGTAAGGTACCAAGAAAAGGGTTACAATAGGGAGGCTTCTTCCATCTGCATTTTCTATTTACCATGCACTCCAACTCCAAGAAGAGGAGTAAAATGACGTGATTGTGTTTCTTGGCTAGTGTGGGGAGCCTGGGCAGGAAGGGAGCAACCGAATCCGTGGAGTATATCGACGTAAAAAACGTCCAGTTCATCAATACCGCGAATGGAGCAAGGATCAAGACGTGGCAGGTACTACTAAAGTGCTAGCTAGTGTATCGACACGCCATGAAACCAACCTGAAACCGGCCTTCTCTTACTAACGAGCTGATCATATGATTTTGACGCCCGGGTGATTATACTGTTTCTTGGCACTGAGGGTGGGAAAGGTTACGCGAAATCCATCTCCTTCACCGACATAAAGTTCACCAACGTAGACCATCCTGTGGTCATCAACCAGTTCTACGTCGACCGCCACGACGTTCCAAACATGGTAGTAGTGCATTTGTTTATTAACTGTTGGACGATCTGTATACGCGTGGAGCAGCTAGTACTATCAAGTTCCTCCAACTATAAGTATTTCGGTACAGAGGGAGTACTAATGTTTGTGCTGGGGGATCTTTATTTGCCGTAGGGGGCGGTGGTGCTGAGCAACATAACGTACACGAACCTGAAGGGAACTTCGAGGTACAAGACGGCCGTCGAGTTCGACTGCAGCGAGAGCGGCAGCTGCACGAACATCCACGTCAACTCCATGGCGATCACAGCTGCGTACGTTGGAGAAACCGTGGCCCGCTGCCAGAACGCGCAAGGGGACACCTCCGGATATGTCTACCCCAAGATCCCTTGCCTTAGATAATGTATGTAATAGAAAAAAAAGATAATGTAATAATACCCAGCCCAGGGTCTAGCAGGGCATTTGAAAAGGGGTAAAGATAACGTAATAATAGTCTGTTGGAACACTGGTGGAAAAAAGGCCTTTGGTCGCGGTTCGCAACTGCCATTAGTCGCGGTTGCGCAACCGCGACCAAATAAGCGCGACTAAAGCCCCCCACCTTTAGTCGCGGCTGCTTAAGAACCGCGACTAACGGCCCGTCCACGTGGGCGCCAGGCGGCCGTCGGGGCGGAGGACCTTTAGTCGCGGTTCTTCTGGCCAACCGCGACTAAAGGCCGCCACAGGTTTAGGGTTTTAGCCCCCCCCCCTAAACCTGTTTTCTGTTTAATTTGTATTGTTTTATTTCTTTTGTGCTTTATTTTAATTTTGAAGGAGTTTCATATATTCTACGGTACTACATACATGCATATGAATGTACAATTTCAAATAAATTTGAAATTAGAACCAAAAAGAATTCAAGAGGAATATACAATATATATTCAATATCATCGGATGACCATAT
>NC_041383.1:623029125-623029681 GCF_002162155.2 Triticum dicoccoides
CCTTTAGTCGCGGTTGGGGAGGCGACCCGCGACTAAAGGGTAACCTTTAGTCGCGGTTGGGGAGGCGACCCGCGACTAAAGGACTTTTTTGGCGGGTTTTTCGTTCCCGCGCGCAACCACCTTTAGTCGCGGTTGGGCAGGCCAACCGCGACTAAAGGTATTTTCCAAATACTTTTTCTTTTTCAAAATCTTAAAAATACAAATAATATATCAAAAAATTCAAAAAAATAAAACTAATTCAATTCAAAATTCTAAAAATACAAATAATATATCAAAAAATGAAGAAAAATAAAACTAATTCAATTCAATATGTTAAAAATACAAATAATATATCAAAAAATTAAGAAAAATAGAACTAATTCAATTCAATATGTTAAAAATACAAATAATATATCAAAAAATTCAGAAAAAAAACTAATTCAATTCAAAATGTTAAAAATACAAATAATATATCAAAAAATTCAGAAAAATAAAACTAATTCAATTCAAAATTCTAAAAATACAAATAATATATCAAAAAATTCAGAAAAATAAAACTAATTCAATTCAAAATTCT
>NC_041383.1:623029762-623082017 GCF_002162155.2 Triticum dicoccoides
TATATCAAAAAATTCAGAAAAATAAAACTAATTCAATTCAAAATGTTAAAAATACAAATAATATATCAAAAAATTCAGAAAAATAAAACTAATTCAATTCATCAAACACCTTATGTGCATAAGAGGAACCAAAAGCAAACCTACACCCACTTGTGAAGAGAATGGCTCCAAATGGCTAAGTGTTGGCTGCTGGATGGGTATATATAGGGGAGGGGCTTTAGTTGCGGTTGGCCTGGCAAACCGTGACTAAAGGTGCCCGAAGGCCTTTAGTCGCGGTTGTCCTGGCCAACCGCGACTAAAGACCCTCACGTGCGCCAGCTGGCCACCGAGCGCCCTGGGCCCAGGCCTTTGGTCACGGTTCACCTCCAGAACCGCGACTAAAGGTCCCATTAGTCGCGGTTCCTACAGCTTCGCGACTTATGGGGCTGGACAGAAGCCTGTTTTTCCACCAGTGGAACTGGTTGTATTTTCGTTCTATACAATCAAAAGAGGTAAAGCCCGGTTCAGAAAAAGGCAGTGCATTTGGAGTGAGTATCCGGCGATACCATCTCCCACATGTTACCATGCTCCAATTTTAAATAAATCTATTTTAAATGTTTAAAATTCTGGAGAAAAATGTGAACCTTCGCAAGGAATATGTCTACAACCTTTAAAAATTGCAAATCGACTGAACTTCTACTTTTGGAATGTCCCTATTTCTTGGACGACCTCTTCTGCTAGAAAAACACAATCCACAAATTCGAAGGCCTAGCCAACCGAGAATAGAAAAAACAAACGCAGACATGAAAATGAGCCCGACCGAAGTGCGCAAAGCTGGCCCCTAGCCCCTAGCCCTGCCGCTGGCCATTAGCCGGCGATGGCCACTAGCCTCCAACCGATGCATTTTGTTTATTAACTGTTGGACGATCTGTATACGCGTGGAGCAGCTAGTACTATCAAGTTCCTCCAACTATAAGTATTTCGGTACAGAGGGAGTACTAATGTTTGTGCTGGGGGATCTTTATTTGCCGTAGGGGGCGGTGGTGCTGAGCAACATAACGTACACGAACCTGAAGGGAACTTCGAGGTACAAGACGGCCGTCGAGTTCGACTGCAGCGAGAGCGGCAGCTGCACGAACATCCACGTCAACTCCATGGCGATCACAGCTGCGTACGTTGGAGAAACCGTGGCCCGCTGCCAGAACGCGCAAGGGGACACCTCCGGATATGTCTACCCCAAGATCCCTTGCCTTAGATAATGTATGTAATAGAAAAAAAATATAATGTAATAATACCCAGCCCAGGGTCTAGCAGGGCATTTGAAAAGGGGTAAAGATAACGTAATAATAGTCTGTTGGAACTGGTTGTATTTTCGTTCTATACAATCAAAAGAGGTAAAGCCCGGTTCACAAAAAGGCAGTGCATTTGGAGTGAGTATCCGGCGATACCATCTCCCACATGTTACCATGCTCCAATTTTAAATAAATCTATTTTAAATGTTTAAAATTCTGGAGAAAAATGTGAACCTTCGCAAGGAATATGTCTACAACCTTTAAAAATTGCAAATCGACTGAACTTCTACTTTTGGAATGTCCCTATTTCTTGGACGACCTCTTCTGCTAGAAAAACACAATCCACAAATTCGAAGGCCTAGCCAACCGAAAATAGAAAAAACAAACGCAGACATGAAAATGAGCCCGACCGAAGTGCGCAGAGCTGGCCCCTGGCCCCTAGCCCCTAGCCCTGCCGCTGGCTATTAGCCGGCGATGGCCACTGGCCTCCTGGCGTGTGCCACTCCGGGCTTGCTAGCCACTGCCCTCTGAGGATCCATCGCTCCGATCTCCCCAGCCACCGAGATGGCTCTCTTGGACCTTCATTTCCAGCCAGAACCTGAGTTTGAAGACAAGATGCCCAGAAGCTTTGGATCTCAGGTAAATCACCTAGAAGGAAGTCGATCTCGAGAATTCTTGTTGGTGGCTTAGTTTTCTAGATCAAAGATTCGTCCGAACTCTGATTCTGTTGGTCTGATCCTCCAATCTTGCTTCGGAGGAAATGTTGCTCGTTTCAAAGTTGTTTTCTGAGGTACTGGTGTTACAAATTTGTTGTGGCCTCAAAGGACATTGGTTTTTTCCATTTACAATGGAGGAAATATTGCCAATGATTCGTTCAATGTTCATTTCTTTCTTTGGGGAAATGGGGGCCCCAGTTTTCAAAGGGTATTTGATCTCTATTGTGAAGAATAAGAGAGGGAACGGACACATGTAGATCGTTGAAAGTCCAAAGGTAAATCCTACGTAGATGCAGCTTGTTTGCCCCGTTTCTTCGACGATCATAATTTAGGTTTGAATCGCAGCCGAACAGGAATAATTTCCGCTCTGCCAATCATGTTTCAGTTTTCAAGCGCCTTCAATTTCCCAATAATGAAACACATTACGACATTTCTCGTCCTGGTGTGAAGGCGGGGTATGGCGGTTTTAAAAATCCTGGGCAAAGACCCGCAATGTAGTCTAAGGCCCAGCCCGCTTTTTGTAGTAGATGCCTTTCTTAGGGACATAGCAGGCCCAACTGCTGGAATAAAATCCGCTGTAGCATTTGTAATGGATGGGCCTGTTGACCCACAAGTTTAGGAGATCTATCGTAGTCCTTTCGATAAATAAGAGTGTCGAACCCAACGAGGAGCAGAAGGAAATGACAAGTGATTTTCTGTAAGGTATTCTCTGCAAGCACTAAAATTATCGGTAACATATTGTTTTGTGATAGGATAAATCGTAACGGGTAACAAGTAATAAAGTAACTAAGGTACTACAGTAAGGTGGCCCAATCCTTTTTGTAGCAAAGGACAAGCCTGGATGAACTCTTATATAAAGCAAAGCGCTCCTGAGGACACATAGGAATTGTTGTCAAGTTAGTTTTCATCATGCTCATATGATTCACGTTCGTTACTTTGATAATTTTATATGTGGGTGGACCGGTGCTTGGGTGCTGCCCTTTCTTGGACAAGACTCCCACTTATGGTTAACCCCTCTCACAAGCATCTGCAATTATGAAAGGAGAATTAAGGTAAACCTAACCATAGCATGAAACATATGGATCCAAATTAGCGCCTTACGAAGCAACGCATAAACTAGGGTTTAAGCTTCTGTCACTCTAGCAACCCATCATCTACTTATTACTTCCCAATGCCTTCCCCCAGGCCCAAATAATGGTGAAGTGTCATGTAGTCGACGTTCACATAACACCGCTAGAGGAGAGACAACATACATCTCATCAAAATATCGAACAAATACCAAATTCACATGATTACTTATAACAAGACTTCTCCCATGTCCTCGGGAACAAACATAAATACTCACAAAGCATATTCATTTTCATAACCAGAGGAGTATTAATTATCATTAAGGATCTGAATATATGATCTTCCACCAAATAAACCAACTAGCATCTACTACAAGGAGTAATCAACACTACTAGCAACCCACATGTACCAATCTGAGGTTTTGGGACCAAGATCGAATACAAGAGATGAACTAGGGTTTGAGAGGAGATGGTGCTGGTGAAGATGTTGATGGAGATTGACCCCCTCTCGATGAAAGAATCGATGGTGATGACGATGGCGGTGATTTCCCGCTCCCGGAAGGATGTTTCTCCGGCAGAACAGCTCCGCCGGAGCCCTAGATTGGTTCTGCCGAGGTTCCGCCTCGAGACGGCGGCGCTTCGTCCCGAAAGCCTCCTCTTGATTTTTTCAGGGTAAAAGACACCATATAGCCAAATATGGGCACCGGAGGCCTGCCAGGGGGCCACAAGGTCGGGGGGCGCACCCTCCACCCTTGTGGCTGGTTGGTGGCCCCCCATTACAACAAAATTGACATACTGTGACGAAAATCCTCATGATGATGGTGGACAACGTCACAAAAATTCCTAATGTGTGATGTTCTCGTAGGTGACGTCACCAATTACCGCAAATCGGTGACGATAGACGTCACCGAATTGCCTCGACCTTTCAGCACACCTGACTCCCAATTTTGGTGACGTTTTGGTAATTTCCATGACGAGACCGCTAGAGTCACTGAGTACTATGAATTTGCGTATATCATGTTTGTCATTTTGTGTATAGTAGTTAGACCCGCCATAGCTAGGTCTTCGGTTATTGAGCGATTGGACCCATGCGTCCGTGTTGGTAGTGGGACCTGCCATAGTTTTTTCGAAGGCTACTGAGTGTTGTCATTATTATTTTCAATATAATATGAATAGGCAGTGGGCATGGAAATACTTGTAGTAATTATTTTTTATAAAGTTAAAACTTATTTTGTTCTTTCTAATATGAATAGGTACTGGTTGGAAAAAAAACTTGAATTGAGCGTCAGTGAGCTGATGTTGTTTATCTCAAAAATAAAAGTGAAAATAAGGGATCCAAGCGGAAATGAGTGAATATTATTTTCATATCTATAACATGATAAATAGTTAGTGGGTATGCAAAAAATCTTCAATGGCGTACTCGTGAGCTAATGTTGTTACATTTCTATCTCAAAAGTTAAAATGCAAATATAAGAGTCGATGGGATTTTTTTTAATTCTTATCACCCACCTTTTAACACGATGCCACACCAAGAATTGAGAACCACAGAGGAAAAAAAGGAAAAGAATTCAGCTCCAAGCGTAGGTCTCTCTCATGCCACGCTTTGTGCCTCCAAATAAAATCCTAGCCCAAAATATCCCCAAATACACCTGTACCCACTTGCACCCGACTCAAATCTCGTCTCACCGGCGGCGCCTCCAAATTACTCGCCGCCAGCAGCGCCACCCGAACTCCCTCCCTGCCTCCGCCCTCTAGTCTGCCGCCCCTCCCTCTCTGTTCGCTTCCCCGTCCCCAGCCACCACTACACCGACACCAACCTGCCCCGTTTGCTGCCTAGTCCGACCTCCATGCTACCTCCACCGCCACTTCATGGATGGCTTGTCGACCATCGCCCACTCCATCTCTGGCGCCTTCCCAAGCTTCGTTTCTCACCTCGTGCCTCACCAAGATCTGGGCGCTGCCTCACCACCCCTCCATGACCCACTACTTGAGATGTAGATGGTGATTTAGAAGATTGGTTTTGTCCAGCGACCAACAAGACGGCGGTGGCGGGAGACACCAGGTTTGGGAGAGGCAACCCGATGATGCAGATAGGCTAGGGGATGGGTTGGAAACTCTGCAAGGAACCCGGCTACAGCACCATTAGATCCGCTCCCCTTCAACTATTGCAGGGTAATATTTCGCTGCTTCCTTTTTCTTCCACAATTTCCTGATGTAAGATTTGTGATCTGGAATTTGATTCTTCTAAACACCTATTTGATATCTCCTTTTCCTAGTTGCAGTTCATCTAGATCAGGAGTAAGATCAATGTCCTTTGCTCTTATCAAAGGTATGGTTTATACTTCTATGTTCCTGACTATCTCTAAATTTCTACAATGAATAATTTCAACTCAAGTTTCCCCTTTAAACTGCAAGATTATGCAATCTCCAGCATGCTCAAGAACATCTAATATGTGACTAGACTCTACTTTCATAGTATTAACAGTGAAACTGTACTAGGAATAGCCTTTTATTAATAACTATGCACAAAAAGTCAATATTCTATGATAATAGTTAACAAGGATATGTCGAGGGCTCGTATCATGGGCCATACCATAGTTGCTAGCTGCTAAAAAATCTGTATACTGAAAGGTTCATTCTGTAATATTTTTTCTCCATGTGAACACTTGTCAGTATATTATTTCTCTACTGTTTTATTCCCCTATAATGCAGGCGCATTAATCCGGTGCTCACATTAGGTACCAGGACTGGGTTTGCAATATCAAGATAATCATATCGACCTTGCTATGTTGGTAAAGTCTGAACCTTAAACTTTTTACTACTTGCTTGTTGCTTCTCCACTTTCTGTTTTCTTACTGTCCAGTACTTGACAATTCCTTACCTGGTTGTGTATGCCTAACATTTAAGCTCATCGTGTCCTTCGTTTGTGCATAACTTGTATTTTTATTTGTTATATTTAAATCGAGGAAGCATTGTACAACTGCAGTGCAAGTACACAATTAGCTGTAGCTGCCGAGGAAGGTGAGTAAGCACACAACTGATTAAAATAATGTAGACAAGTACTAGTTGCCTACGGCACTTAGTTGTACATAAGGTGATGAACGGCCAAATTCATAGCATGTCTAAATCGATTCAGAGATGAGAAAACACACAGTTAATAGGAATAATTTGGCATGTTCCTGTAGACTTCTGAGATTGTTCAATATATTTAATGGATGAATGGATGTCACTCCTTACTAAAGAAGCATTTTTGTGTTTTGGTCTGTGAATTTTTAGTACATTACTGATCTATTTTTTTAGTGATGTGCTGATCTAAACTTTTGTAGTAACCAAAGCATCAAACAACTATACTTACGCAACTAATTATGAAATATGTCTAGTAGATTTTTATTGTTCATTGTCGTACGCTGGCCTAGTGGACTCACTAGTCATTCACATGCTACTTAAGACTTTAAGCAACACACTAGTTAAAAGTGCAGCAGGGATCCATGTAAATTATTTTGACTGGCAATTTTTATACAAGTTTGTGTCTTCTTGTTTTGCCAAACTAATATACCGTTTTATTTGCCCATCCACATACTCGCGAATCTAGTTAATAATTTACTCAGATTAACAATTTGGAAAATTGTATGCTTCTTAGTGGTACTATTATACGCTTTTATCTTGTATGTTTTCATCTCATTAAGATGCAACACGCTGTTGTGTTTCCTCAATTTATAGGCATTGGGGGGAGTTAGTCGTGAGACTTGAAGCACAAGATAACACATTTGAAGAGATGCAAAGGAAGCATCAAGAAGAATGGGAAGCTGTGAAGAAGAGACAACAGGAGAAGAATGAAGCTTGGGAAAAGAAACAGCGTGATACAGATAACCCGATTGGTTTTTTCTTAAGGGCTCAAGCAACTCAGCAAGAATCCATTGTCTTGTCTACTGTCGTGTCAAACTTGAGTCCGTGTTATTTTTTATTGTCATTTCTATTTAGAGGATGATTTGGCTAAGAGATTGAATATATAATATGATTTCTCTTTTGTTTCAATTTACAATGTGATTTTGGCTCATAACTTATTTATATAATGTGATGTGATGCTTGCTGTGATATGTATTTGCAATGTGGTGGATCTGATAATTCATTCCAAATTATACAAAATATAGTAAATATATTCTGATAATGTCATCTTCATCAATAATGAAAGTAGCGATGCTAGTAGTGTGGTAATCTGTGTGGTGTTGACGTGGCATATAGTAAGTGATGTTGCTCCATGATTGGATATTGTACAATATGGCATATTTGCTCCTAACTTGTGACATTAATCCACCGTCATAGAAATAGAAAGTTGTTGATGTTCTAGAAAACGTCACCAAAGGTCCCATTTTTAGTGACATTGTTTTGCGCGCGCCGTCACCAGGAGTAATCTGTGACGGGGATTCCGCGACGATGCTTGTGACGCCCATAAAACGTCACTCAGGTGTAATTTGTGTCGTTATTGGCTGTTCGATGGCATTTTTTGGCTCGTCACAGTAGGCCTAATCTCTTGTAGTGCCCCTCTGGTTTTTTCTTCGCCCAATATTTTTATATATTCCAAAAACATGCTTCGTGAAGTTTCAGGACTTTTGGAATTGTGCAAAATAAGTCTCTAAGATTTGCTCCTTTTCTAGTCCAGAATTCCAGCTGCCGGCATTCTCCCTCTTCATGTAAACGTTATAAAATAAGAAAGAATAGGCATAAGTATTGTGATATAATGTGTAATAACAGCCCTAATGCAATAAATATCAATATAAAAGCATGATGCAAAATGGACGTATCAACTCCCCCAAGATTAGACCTTGCTTGTCCTCATGCGAAAGACAAAATCGATAAATATGTCAACATGTTTAGAAATAGAGGTGTCGAATAAAATACGGACATGAGGGCATCATGATCATCTTTAAAACACCAACATATAATGTCATATAATTTATTATGCTCAAGTAACAATTCGTTCACAAGATAAAGTATGAATCAAAAACTTAATTGAAAACTAACAAACTATGATCTCAGTAACTGAAGCAATTGCAATTTATCATAACATCGGAACGAGTCAAATAAGAGCTTTTCAGCAAGTCCACATACTCAACTATCATATAATCTTTCACAATTGCTAACACTCACGCGATACTCATGGGTACAAAGTTTCAATCGGACACAGAGAAAGATAGGGGTTATAGTTTCGCCTCTCAACCTTTTAGCTCAAGGCTAATGTCAACAATAATATTTTATGATATCTTACATCCGAGTGGATATATATATCCGGATCTCTCCAACACATAAAGCTTGCAAAAAGTGTAAAAAGGAAAAGTGAGTGATCACCATGACTCTTATATAAGGGTAGGAGATAAAAGTAAAAGATAGGACCTTCGCAGAGGGAAGCAGAGGTTGTCATGCGCTTTTATGGTTGGACGCACAAAATCTTAATGCAAAAGAACGTCATTTTATATTCTTGCTTGTGATAAGGACCTTTATTATGAAGTCTGTCGCTTTTATTTCTTATATATCACAAGTTTGTATAAAGCTTATTTTCTTCACATTAATAGATCATACATATTTAGAGAGCAATTTTTATTGCTTGCACCGATGACAACTTACTTGAAGGATCTTACTCAATCTATAGGAAGGTATGGTGGACTCTCATGGCAAAACTGGGTTTAGGGATGTTTGGAAGCACAAGTAGTATCTCTACTTGGTGCAAAGAATTTGGCTAGCATGAGAGGGAAAGGCAAACTCAACATGTTGGATGATCCAAGACAATATAACTTCTATTCGGATATAAAAAAACATAACCTATTATGTTGTCTTCCTTGTCCAACATCAACTTTTTAGCATGTCATATTTTAATGAGTGCTCACGATTACAAAAGATGTTCAAGGTAGTATATTTATATGTGAAAACCTCTCTTTCTTTATTACTTCCTATTAATTGCAATAGTGACCAAAACTATGTTTGTCAATCCTCAGTAACTTTTATTCATCATACTCTCTATATGTGAAGTCATTACACTCCATAAGATCAATATATGATCCTTTTTATTTCTTTTTATTTAATTCCCTCAAGACCATAGCAAGAAAGCAAAGCCCTTATCTCAGAACTACTCTTTATTATATATCTCACGGACTCGATTACAAGATAGAGCATAAAGCAAAACTCAAAACTAGATCATACGAAAACTTTATTATACTAGATCAAGATATAACCAAAAGGATTGAACTAAGAAAAGCAATAAAGATAAAGGTCTGATAGTGATACGATACCGGGGCACTCTCCCAAGCTTGGCAATAGCCAAGGGGAGTGCCCATACCCATGTATTTAGATATGTTTCTTCGAAGGTGGTGATGTGATATTCTTGGCGATGATGCCCCTTAGGATACGATTCTCTTCCTCAAGTTTGATTATTTGCTTCTTAAGATCCATTACTTCCTTGTGAAGTTTACCCGTGACGGCTAGAGCTCCATCCACCCATGGATGTTTCCTTGCTACGGGAGAAAAAGCAACACTCTTTTTCATATTTTCATAAGAGAGAAATCTAGCATTGGGAGGAATAACCGAATTTGGTATTGCTGAGCTCTGAAGCTCCTCCAACATGAATGTGGTTTGAATACGAGAGGTAACTTCTTGATCCTCCTCCATGGCATCCACTCTTTTCAAGTCAGCTTCCATCTCTTCCTCTGTTGCTGTCTCAAAGTGGTTAGCATCACTGTATGCTCTTGGGCCTGGTGCCGGGTGAGATAATCGACTCTCCCCAACTGACTCTTATGAAGACAACTTGCTCCAAATCTGCTGCAGGAACAACTCAAAATGAAAATAGAGGTTTCTGTCGTGGTACTGATGTCAAAACCTTTGGGAGATTATATAATGAATTTCTACCAACCAAAAGAAGTATCATGCAAGAAAATGGAGTCCGGACGGCACACGAGGTGGCTACAAGGTCGGGGGCGCGCCCTCCACCCTTGTGGTGGCCTCGTGTCTCTTTCAGACTACTTTTAATTCTTTGACCGTTTACCACCTTCGGATTTGTGCCTTCGGCATTGTTGATTTTTATGGCACCGGAGCGATAGACCTCCTAGATAATGTAAGGACCTTCCCATTTAGAGAGAAGCTTTCCTACAAAAAATCTTAAACGAGAGTTGTATAGCAAAACATGATCACCTACATTAAACTCAGGCTTTTGTATCCTTTTGTCATGCCATCTTTTAACCTTTTCTTTAAACAACTTGGCATTCGCATATGCTTGTGTTCTCCATTCATCAAGAGAGCTAATGTCAAATAACCTCTTCTCAGTGGCAAGTTCGAAATCATAGTTGAGCTCTTTGATAGCCCAATATGCCTTATGTTCTAGTTTGAGAGGTAAGTGACATGCTTTTCCATAAACCATTTTATACGGAGACATACCCATAGGATTCTTATAAGCAGTTCTATAAGCCCATAATGCATCATCAAGTTTCTTAGACCAATTCTTTCTAGATCTATTAACAGTCTTTTGCAGAATTAATTTAATCTCTCTATTGCTCAATTCCACTTGACCACTAGACTGAGGGTGATATGGAGAAGCAATTCTATTGTGAACATCATACTTAGCAAGCATTTTACGGAAAGCGCCATGAATAAAATGTGAACCACCATCAGTCATTAAATATCTAGGGACTCCAAGCCTCGGAAAAATTACTTCTTTAAGCATCTTAATAGAAGTGTTATGATCAGCACTACTAGTTGGAATAGCTTCTACCCACTTAGTAACGTAATCAACAACAACTAAAATATGTGTATACCCATTAGAGGAAGGAAAAGGTCCCATATAATCAAAGCCCCAAACATCAAATGGTTCAATAACAAGTGAATAGTTGTTAGACATTTCCTGACGTCTACTAATATTACCAATTCTTTGACATTGATCACAAGACAAGACAAACTTACGGGCATCCTTGAAGAGAGTAGGCCAATAAAAACCGGATTGCAATACCTTATGTGCAGTTCTATCTCCAGCGTTGTGTTCTCCATATGACTTGGAGTGGCACTTGCGTAGGATCTGTTCATGTTCAAGCTCAGGTACACAATGTCTAATAACACCATCTACTCCTTCTTTATAAAGGTGTGAGTCATCCCAAAAGTAATGTCTTAAATCAAATAAAAACTTTTTCTTTTGCTGGTATGTGAAATTAGGTGGTATAAATTTAGCAACAATATAATTAGCATAATCATCATGCCAAGGAGTATTATGAGAAGCATTTATGACATTTAAGTGCTAAGCAGGAAAGCTATCATCAATAGGTAGTGGGTTATCAAGAATATTCTTTAACCTAGACAAGTTGTCTGCAACGGGGTTCTCAGCCCCTTTCTATCAATAATATGCAAATCAAATTCTTGTAGCAAGAGAACCCATCTAATAAGTCTAGGTTTAGCATCTTAATTTTCCATAAGAATTTTAATAGCAGCATGATTAGTGTGAACAGTTACTTTGGAATCAACAATATAAGGTCTAAACTTATCACATGCAAATACAATTGCTAAAAATTCTTTTACAGTGGTAGCATAATTTCTCTGGGCACTTTCTAGAGTTTTACTAGCATACTGAATAACATTTAATTTCTTATCAACTCTTTCTCCTAGAACAACACCAACAACATAATCACTAGCATCACACATAATTTCAAAGGGTAAATTCCAATCAGGTGTCTGAACAATAGGTACAGAAATCAAGGCTTTATTAAGTATTTCAAATGCTTCTACACAATCATCATCAAAAACAAAAGAAACATCTTTTTGTAAGAGATTGGTGAGAGGCCTAGAAATTTTAGAGAAGTCTTTAATAAACCTCCTATAGAAACCAGCATGACCAAGGAAACTTCTTATACCTTTGATATCTTTAGGACACGACATCTTTTCAATAGCATCTACTTTAGCTTTATCAACCTCAATACCACTTTCAGAAATTTTATGCCCCAAGACAATACCTTCATTAACCATAAAGTGGCACTTCTCCCAATTCAAGACAAGATTAGTTTCTTCACATCTCTACAAAACTCGATCAAGGTTGCTTAAGAAATCATCAAAAGAAGTTCCGTAAACGGAGAAATCATCCATGAACACCTCAATAATCTTTTCACAAAAGTCAGAGAATATAGTAGTTATACATCTTTGAAAGGTAGCAGGTGCATTGCATAAACCAAAAGGCATACGTCTATAAGCAAAGGTACCGAAAGGGCAAGTAAAAGTGGTTTTCTCCTGATCGTCTTTTGACACAGGTATTTGAGAGAAACGAGAATAACCATCTAGAAAGCAAAAATGAGTATGTTTGGATAATATTTCTAGCATTTGATCGATAAAAGGTAGAGGGTAATGATCTTTTCTAGTAGCTTTATTTAATTTGCAAAAATCAATTACCATTCTATAACCTGTAATAATTCTTTGTGGAATCAATTCATTCTTATCATTAGGAACAACAGTAATACCTCCCTTCTTAGGGACACAATGAACAGGTCTTACCCATTGACTATCAGCAATAGGATAAATTATTCCTGCCTCCAGAAGCTTTAGTATTTCATTTCTTACCACTTCTTTCATCTTATGATTTAACCGTCGTTGATGATCAACAACCGGTTTAGCATCTTTCTCCAATTTAATTTTGTGTTGACATAGAGTGGGACTAATGCCCTTGAGATCATCAAGAGTATATCCTATAGCGGCACGGTGCTTCTTCAGAGTTTTCAATAATCTCTTTTCTTCATGCTCTGAAAGGTTAGCACTAATAATAACAGGATATATCTTCTTTTCATAGAGATAAGCAAATTTCAGAGTATCAGGTAATTGTTTAAGCTCAAACACGGGATAAGCCTTGGGTGGAGGAGGACCCCCAAGGATTTCAATAAGCAAATTTTGTTTTAGAATAGGTCCCTGATTAAAGAATACTTCATCTATTGTCCTCCTTTCATTCATAAACATATCATTTTCATGGTCTAGCAAATATTGTTCTAAAGGATCATTAGGAGGCACGGCAATAGAGGTAAGACCAATAGTTTCATCTTTACTAGGCAATTCTTTATCATGGGGTTGTCTACAAAATTTAGAGAAATTAAAATCGTTAGACATATCCCCTAGACCAATAGTAACAATATCTTTCTAGCAGTCTATCTTAGCATTAACGGTATTCAAGAAGGGTATACCAAATATGATTGGACAAAAATTATCTTGTGGGGAAGTAAGAACAAGAAATCAGTAGGGTATTTAGTTTTCCCACACAAGACTTCAACATCTCTAACAATCCCAATTGGTGATATAGTATCTGTATTAGAAAGCTTAATAGTAACATCAATATCTTCTATCTCAGCAGGTGCGATCTCATTCATAATTTCTTTATATAAGGTATAAGGAATTACACTCACACTAGCACCCACATCACATAAGCCATGATAACAATGATCTCCTATTTTAACAGAAACTACAGGTGTCGTGGTGGGTGCACGACAGATGCCAAGGGATGGCTAAAGAGAGGAGGAGGCTCAAGGGCGCTGGTGGGCTTCGGAGGCGAGGTTCATATGCGCGGGCGCGGGACGCCGGACATACCCAGGTTCGGGGCTCTCCGGAGAGATAACACCCCTAGTCCTGCCGAGTTTAGTTGGATGGTCGATAGTACAATGTCGCTCCTAGAGCTGTATGGAGGAGGAAGGAGGCTGGCCAAGGCTCGGGCTCCTCCTTCTCTCTGGTGTTGCTATGTAGTGGCTAGTCCTATCTTGCTTGCTTGCTTTATCTCGTGTGGCTTTGCATGCCGGGGATCTCACATTCATGCCACTGTAGGCGTGGACTCCTGGGAGGTTTTATAGATCAACCCACCCAGGGTTACAATGGTAATATGCCGAGTCGGTGGGTCTATATTGTCGGTGTCGGGGGTACCAGGCTGGGTCCCGCTTGGGGGCTTGTGGTTCGCTGGGTTCCCCTAGGTGCAGGCCCCGCATGCCTAGGGGGACTGTTCGCCATCTTGTCGATCGTCATGGCGTGGCCGAGTCGAGCCACGCACAGTGTTCTTCGTCAGGCCGCCGCTTGCTGTCGTCAGCGGTGAGGGCGGGAACACTGTTGCCGTGCCAGCCCTGGTCAGCGGGTAGGTAAGGGGCACTGTTGCCATGCTCCGGCTGACCACAGGCATGGGCGGGGGCACTGTAGTCTTGGTCATCGGCGATTGAGGTCTCGTCCCATCGTACGGCCTGGATGGGACGGGAGCTGACCCGTGGATGGGTTGCCGTGGACGCCACGAGTGAGTTGGCTTGCTGGGGAAGCCAAGGTTGCGCTGGGCTGAGTTGCCTTGCGCCAGCCGCTGCGGCCGAGTCGACGTACCTTGCCGAGTCGAGGGTCTTGGCCGGGTTGCGTGCCTTGCTGGGTCGAGCGACCCGGCCTGGCGCATGCCGGTTTGCGGGGCGATGCGGGCCCTGCTGTTTTTGAAATAGATCCGGGTTCTGTTGCCTGCCTGGGGTTCATCCCCCCGACAGTAGTCCCCGAAGTTGTGAAGGTCCATCGTCTTCGGATGAGTGGGCCTTCGCAGCTTCCCCCTTGATCAAGGTGGAATCTGCGAACGCCGGGTCCGGCAACACCCACTGTGTGCCGGTTTTCTCGGAAACCGGATCGCGGTATCCAGGCCGTGGCGGGAACCGAGGAGTCCGTTGAATCTTGAGGCGATCCCTTGGGCTTCGCGCAGGCGCCACGTGGTGCCCGGAAGTCGGAGGGGCCTGACAGGCCAGGCGCGTGACGCGACTGGGCGACAGGTCTGGGCCCGCCGCCGCGCACCCTTGGCCACGCGCGCGGATTTATTGCGGTGTCTGGGGGCCGGTTGCACTTCCCCGCGCAGTTAGTGCGTGTATACGTGTGAACTTATTGTGGGGTAGTGGAACGAGCGCATGCAGACGATCCCACTCCCCCACGTTTGAACCGGGGGTTATAAATTGAGGGGGGCAAGGGGGCGGCGGACATTATTCTCGCTCGCGCCCTCCTGTCCCCCTGCTCTCGCTCTGCCTCTTGCCACCGACGCACAGCTGCGCCCGCGGCCTAGAGCAGAGAGCTTCTCCGTCGTCCTTCTTCCTCTTCTTCTTCCGGCGATGTCGCTGCCGTCGGGCTCGTGGATGGGCTCAACCGTCACCCCCGACGACATCACCTACCTTCGGTCCTCGCGGCGCCTACCGCGGGAGACGGACGTCGGTGTCCGTCTGCCGCACGGCGAGCAGAGGCCCCGGCCCGAGGGGAGGAGCGCGTTGTCTTCCTCACGCATTTCAAGCGTGGCTTCGGGCTGCCGACGAGCACTTTCTTCCGGGCATTCCTGGAGTTCTTCGGGCTCCAGCCGCACCACCTTGGCGCCGACGCCATCGTCCAGCTCTCTGGCTTCGTGACCCTGTGCGAAGGGTACCTGGGGGTCGAGCCGACCATTGATCTCTGGGCGCGCTTCTTCTCCTTGAAGCAGCAGGGCCCGTCGGCCGGAGTGTTCGCCGACTGCGGGGCCGCCGTCATCTCGAAGCGGTCGGGAGCGAACTTTCCCAAGATCCTGCTCGAGGATTCTGCCAAGAAGTGGCAGAACTCCTTCTTCTATGTCCGCAACCATGGTGCGGACCACATCAATCTTCCCCCTTTCACCGTCGCGCTGCCGCGGGCAAAAATGAACTAGGGCTACTCGCTCCGGCGCCCGTCACAAGAGATCGTCAATCTCTGCGAGCGGGTCACAATGATGAGGACGTAGGAGGGGCTCACCGGCACCGACCTCCTTGCCGCGTTCATCACCCGCCGGGTTCTCCTGCTTCAGAGGTGGTCCTGCGTCATTGGCGAGATGATCGGGCATCAGGACCCCAACCGGATGGGGTCGACGCGGCTGTCTGTGGAGCAGGTCGAGCGAGGCGTGAACCACATCTCCAAGGCCAACCTTGGAGAGGACTGGCGATTCGGCAAGGCGTCGTACAGCCAGGCGAACCCGGCGCCACAGGTGAGCGTCTGGTCTTCTTATTTTTTCTGCCACGCATCTTCTCATTCGTCCCGACGCGTCACGGAAGATTATTCTGACTACGAGCCGGCACCCTTGCGCCCAGGCGCCATCGCAGGTGGCGCCGGTGGCACCAGAGGAGCCCGCGGCTCACGGCGGCGAGGAGGTGGCCGAGTCCGACGCCGGCGCTGGGCTTGTGTGGGTAAGCTTCAAGTCTTTTTCTTCTTCATTTGTCTTGAATCATTTGGGAG
This sequence comes from Triticum dicoccoides, assembly GCF_002162155.2. Taxonomy (NCBI): domain Eukaryota; kingdom Viridiplantae; phylum Streptophyta; class Magnoliopsida; order Poales; family Poaceae; genus Triticum; species Triticum dicoccoides. Next base: position 623,046,047 of record NC_041383.1, read on the forward strand.
CGTTGTGGCGTAGGCAACGCTGACGCCGGTTGTTGGTGTAGCGGTGTTGGGCGGGGGAGGCGGCGAGGCGGGCGGAGCCGGGTCCTCGCATGGGGCGGCGCCGAGCCGCCCACACGGAAAGGATAGCATCGCGCCGCGAACCCGGGCCCCGAAGCGCACGACAGATCCGACCGAGCCTGGGAGGCCGGCCAAGAAGAGGCGCGCGAAGCTGACTCCGGTCCCGGTCTTGTCGGGGTAAGTCTTACTACTTGCTTGCGCCCGGATTTCTTGGGCCAGCCTTGTCTTTTGCTTGCTTCTTCTTTTTTTCTTCAAGTCGCCGATCGCGCTGGCGAGGGCGGCGGCGGAGGCCGCGGCCACCGAGGGGACCGCATTCCGCAGGAGCCAGTCCGACCTCGCCGGCTTGGCCGGGGAGGAGGGACAGGGTGACTCGGACCTCGGCCTGGACCCGGATGACGCCGAGGCCTTGGCCTGGCGGGACAAGAACCATGCCGAGGCGGAGTTGGAGGCGGCGTCGGTCCGGGCTTGGACCGACGCGGCAGCGGCATGGGCGCGAGGCGGAGCGGAGCCGGCCTAGCGTGAGATGCCGGAGGGCACAGTGGTGGCGGCGACGGTTTTTGAGCCGTCGACGATGAGGGAGCGTGGCCGTGGAGGCCGGGCTGAGTTGGTGGTCCTCGACCGGGAGGTCGTGGAGGTGGGGGACGAAACCCCGCTGTGGGCCGATGTGATCGAGCGCGCGGGGGCCGATGGCGGTAGAGGCGGCATCGCTTTGGAAGAGGCACCACAGGTTGTGGTGCCGGAAGCGCCACCGGTTGTGGAGGAGGCACCACAGGCGGTGGTGCCTAAGGTGGCGACGCAGGGCGTCCCGGCATCCGAGGAGGCTCCGACGCCGGGAGGGGCGTCGTAGGAGGTGATGGTCGTGTTGCAAGCGGCCAGCAATGGGCGTGCCTTTATGCTCCATCCGGGAGGGCGCCGAGCCGCCGTGCCGCAGCCCGCGCAAAGCGGGGGCGCAACCATCTTTGAGCCCCAGACCCAGGAGGAGGCGGCGCTGGACGCTGTTAGCCGCCGCCTTCGAGGTTGGATGGAGCGTCTTGAGGCCTTTGCCCAGGCCGAGGTGGAGCAGACACGCGACTTGGAGCGTGCTGTCTTGGTAAGTTTTTCTTTCTTCTTGTTCTCTTGTGATTTCATCTCTGTGGGGGCGCGCCAGCGCACCCACTGGGTGTAGCCCCCGAGGTTTGGGCCAACTATGTAGTAGTTGGGTCGAACCTTAGGATCGTTGGCCTTGTGATGACTTTTGTCTTCTTTTCAGCACCTTGACGCCTTCCGGGTTGCCGCCTACAAGCGGCTCCTGGGCAAGCATCGGGAGCTCAGGGAGCAGCTTGCTGCCAAGGAGGAGGAGCTTCGCGTCGCCACATGTACTTTGTTGTGCTCTTTCTTCTAGTGGGGGCGCGCTAGCGCATCCACTGGGTGTAGCCCCGGAGATTCGGGCCAACTGTGTAAGAGTTGGGCCAAATCTTAAGTGTTTGTCTTATTCTTTCTTTCTGCTGAGTTCTTCTTCTTTGCAGCCGAGGTGCTGTCTTGGCGGACCCGGCTGCTCCGGGCTGGTCATCACTATGACTGGCTTGTTGCTGATTTCGGCCGTCTTGGCGTCGAGGCAGCGCAGGCGAGGGCGGAGGCGGCCGCGGCCCGGTGGTCTCTTGACGAGGCCAACCGGCTGCACGAGCAACTGGCGGGTCACAAGAGCCGCCTCTAGGCCGAGGTGGAGCTTCTTAAGGCGGAGGCCGCCAAGGTGGTGGAGACGCAACGGGCCCTGGTCGAGGCGGGCCAACAGTGCGGCCAGCTGGTCGACGACAAGGGCCGGCTCCAGGACGAGGTGGAGCGTCTGCGGGAGCAGGCCACCACGACGGAGGAGGCCCGCCAAGCCGAGGCTCGCCGTCGTGAGGCGGCCGAGAAGGCGGCCGAAGACAAGGACGCCGAGCTGAAGGCAGCCCTTGCTAAGGCGTCCGACCCGGAGAAGGCGCTTAAGGAGCGGGACCTTGTCTTGGAGCGGGAGCGACGTGGTATGTTGCTCGAGGCACATCACCTGGAAGAGTCGTTCTCCAGTAAGTGCTGCTTCTTCGTTGTTAGCCGGGTCGGGACCTGACCCTTTCTTCTTTGTTGCTCTTCTGACTTGCTCCTTCTTTGGCTACAGGGGCCTTTCCGGATGTCGGATTTCGGGTTCCGGCAGACCCTTGAGGTTCGAACACTGGGGTGCGCGCGGAGATCTCGCCCTCTACCTACCTGCACCCTACCGCCATGCTAGGATCTAGGCTATGAACAGAACAACACAAGAGACACAATGTTTATACTGGTTCAGGCCACCATTGCAGTGTAATACCCTACTCTAGTGTGTGGCGTGGTGGATTGCCTCTTGGGATAATGATGAACAATACAAGGAAGAACATCCTCGCGAGGGTATGTTCTTGTGGTGGTGTTGTCCCTTCAGAGGGGTCGATTCGAGATGCTCTATACTATGGTGGCTAGTCCTATTTATAGGCAAAGGCCCTGGGCCTCTTCCCAAATATTGAGCGGGAAGGGTGCCAACAATTGGCCATTTTGAAGGGGAACATCTGGTATACTTATCCTGACTAAAGTTGGTCCTCGCCTGTCAAAGGCTCTGGTGGTGACGCCGGCTTGGGCTCCACGATGACCTCCATCCTGCCGTTGGACTGGTCTTGGTCTTGTTGCACCGAAATGGACGCCTTTGCTTGATACTCTCGCCTGCGCTTGCTCCCTTTGCACCAAAGAGGAAAGGAGGACACTGCGCGGGCTGGCGCCCGCCTGGCGCCCTTGGTCATCATGGCTTGCGTCATTGGCACCTCGTGAGGTACCCCGCCTTGATCTCTCTGCCTCCTCGCGAGCCAGCCTGATGAGGCCGCTGTCACAGCCCTAGAGCTTGCTTGTAACTAGTGGCATTGCATCCATGCATCATGTCTAAATTTTTTTAAATTTGAATTGGGGAATTGGAGAGCCTCAGAAATCATTTAAAAAAAAAGATGATCAACATTAAAAATTGCTTCAAATGTTTCCAAGGAAATGTTCCTTTTCAGCTTTGAAAAATATTGGCAAGAATAAAATGCAAACCAATATTTTTGGAGTGACTGAAACATTTATTTTGGGCCTTTGAATTAATTCAATAACTATTTGCATTGGATATATATTTGATATATAAATAATATATGTCCAATAATACTGGAACATTTTATGTGGTTTGGTATATTTTAGTCCTAGCCACATAACTATTTTCAGGATTTTATAAAATGGTTTAGTATTTTACTAAACTAAAACAACACAGAACAATATTAAAAAAAAGAATAGAAATAGGAAAAACAGAGAGGGAGTACTTACCTGGCAGCCCAGCTGCGGCCCAGCTTGACCAGCCCAGCCCACCTACCTCGCCGCTCGTCATCTTCCTCTGCCAGTAGGCAGAGGCGAGGCGTGGCGCGCGCCCGAGAGCCCCGGCCACCTCCTGCTTACCTGCTCGCCGCTGGAGGCACCCGAGGGTGCCACGCACTCCCCTCGACCCCTTGCACCTCTCGCCACTCTCCCGTGTCTCTCCCTTCGTCCCTATCCCCCTCTGCTCCCTCCCTCTCCCGCGACCGAACAGAGCCCGTCGCCACCGACCAGCGCTCGCGCGGCCACAGCCACCGCCTCGCCTCCCTGACGCCTCCCAAAGCTCCGCCTCGACCCCCTCTTCCTCCCCACCGATCCACGGCCCTCTGGAAGCCCTGCAGCATCGCCCTCAAGCTCGTCCCCAACCTTCGGCCGCCGGCGAACTTTCGAGGATTCGCGAGCTCCAGCCCCTCCCCGGCCTCGTCGTTGCCTCTACCGGATCCGCTGTGAGCTCCTCTTCCATTCCCCCTCCTCCTCGCGCTCGTTCCCGCACTCTAGCCGCCCTTTTCACTGGAGCCGATTGCTCCTCGCCGCCGACCATGGCGTGGCCGTGGCCACAGCCACCGCAGCTCGCTCCCGAGCCCACCGTCGTGCTCACCGCAACCTCAGGAGCCCGTAGCACCCACCAGTTTCTCCCGTAGTGCACCATAGCGTCGAATCGATCGGCGCCCGAGCTCCGGCCGCCGCCTCTATGCTCGCCGTCGTCATCTCCGGCGACTCCGAGGCGTTCCGATCGCTCAGCTAGACGCGGTCGAGCGCGGGCTACCCCCTGGTGGCCTTCGCGCATCCATCCATCGCCCGTAGCTCAATTCCGGCGAGTTGCCACCGTAGTTTAGGTCGTCGCCGGCGAAACTCTGGCGGGAGCTGACCTGGCATTGCCATTAGCGGCTAATCCCCCCAATTAGCACACTAACAGACACTGACAGCGGGCCCCGTAGCGGGTCAAAGCCCGAGTCAACGCGGGTTTAGTGTATGTCTCACTGACCAATGGACCCCACGGGTCAGGTTTGACCCGGGGCGCCCAGTTGACTCTGCTGACGTCACAGTGACGTGGTGCTGACGCCATAAATCATTTTCTGGATTTATTTTTATTCAGAAAATTCCAGAAAATTGTATAAACTTCTAAAAATCATAGAAATTCAACCGTAACTCCAAATTAAATAAATTATATATGAAGAATTATCAGAAAAATTCAAGGAATCCATCTGTACCATTTTCATGCATGTTAGAACAACTTATAGCTGCTGTATAGCACAAATCAATTAAATGGCATTTGAATAATCACATATGGAGTTTGAATTTGAATCTTGTATTCAAACCAACTTCATTTAATCTGTTGCTAGTTGCATTAGCTCAAACACATTCATATTGCCATGTCATGAGCATGCATCATATTGTGCATCGCATTGATTGTATTTCTTCTTTGTTGCCAGTATCTGTTCCCTCCCGGTAGACGATGTTCCGACGTTGTGATCATTGACACTAATGAAGACTCAATGTTATCTTCGGAAGTGCCAGGCAAGCAAAACACCCTTGTTCATTCCGATACAATCCTACTCTCTCGCTCCTGCTCTCTTTTACTGCATTAGGACAACAACGATTCATCTGTTACTTACTGCGGTAGCTGAACCCCTTTATCCTCTGCATGACTTGTCATTCCACAGTAAATAGATGAAACCCACTAGCATGAGTAGGAGTTGTTTGAGCCCTGTTGTGCCTACTCATTCTTGCTTGTTTGTCATGCCTGCTACTGCTTAGAGTTGTGTCAGGTCTGATTCATCGGGAATGAATCAGAGGTGTGTGAATATGTCCTACTGTGTGTGAGCTAAGTGTGTGAACACGATTTGGTAAAGGTAGCGGTGAGAGGCCATGTAGGAGTACATGGTGGGTTGTCTCATTGCAGCCGTCCTCAGGAACTGAGTTCTGTGTTTGTGATCCATGATTCAGCTACTACCACGCATTGGGCCCGAAACCAATGGACCCTCTCGGCTTCTTAATCACCCTTGTCCTCTGTCCAGGAGTTGCAAGTAGTTTCTGGTGTTTGTAGTATGCTGGAGGCCGTGGGCAGCGCTGACCGGAGGGGTGGGCTGTGATGCGGTAGGCACGTGGCACGGTGTACCGGGCGCCCGTTTGGTGTCTCGGGAACCCTGTTCACATCGTTTGGGGCTGTGAGCGAAACTCCGGCCGGATCTCCTCATGGATGGAACCCGAATAGGCGATAAACCTGGACTAGAGACTCGAGTGTTTAGGTAGGCCGTGGCCGACACCCACGTTGGGCTTCCGCTTGAAGGTTGCCGAGTACATGTCGTGTAAACGACGGTAAGTGGTGGGAGCGTGTGTGAAGAAGTACACCCCTGCAGGGTTAACATCATCTATTCGAATAGCCGTGTCCGCGGAAAAGGACTTCTGGGTTACCTGTACAGTTCATAGACAAGTGAAAGCGGATACTCTAAAAGACGCAAGATAAGCATGGGTGCTATGGATGGCGTTCTCGTAGGGAGACGGGAGCGGATCCATAGTGGTGTATTGATATGGTGAATATGTGGACTCGTGTGCGCCACCTGAAAGGAGTTACTTGCAGTCGTAGTTCAGGATAGCCACCGAGTCAAAGTTGGCTTGCTGCAGTTAAACCCCACCATCCCCTTTGTTGATAATGATGCATATGTAGTTAGTTCTGATGTAAGTCTTGCTAGGTACATTTGTACTCACTTTTGCCTATTTTATGTTTTGCAGAGAGACTTCAGTCTCACTAGTAATTCCGCGTGGACTTCGACGTTTAGCTTGTTACCTCAGCTACGATCTTGTGCCCTCGGCAGGATCTGGTAGATAGTCAGGCTTCTCAGCCTTTTTCATTTGTAGATGTCTGTACTCAGACATGTTGAGCTTCCGCTTGTGCTTTGATTTGTATGCTCTGAATGTTGGGTCATGAGACTCATGTTTGTAATATCTCGCTCCTCGGAGCCTATTGAATAAATACCTGTGTCGTAGAGTCATGCTGTGATGCCTTGTTGTATTTGCACATATCGAGCATATTGTGTGTATGATTGAAATGCTTGGTATTTGTGGGATCTGACTATCTAGTTGTTTATCCTTAGTAGCCTCTCTTACCGGGAAATGTCTCCTAGTGTTTCCACTGAGCCATGGTAGCTTGCTACTGCTCCGGAACACTTAGGCTGGCCGGCATGTGTCCTTCTTCATTCCTGTGTCTGTCCCTTCGGGGAAATGTCGCGCGATGAATACCGGAGTCTTGTTAGCCCGCTACAGCCCGGTTCACCGGAGTCCTGCTAGCCCAGTGCTACAGCCTGGATTCACTCGCTGATGACCGACACGTTCGATGTTGGGTCATGGATGCCTGTCCCTGTAAGTTCGTGCCACTTTGGGTTTACGACTAGCTATGTCAGCCCGGGCTCCTTATCATATGGATGCTAGCGACACTGTCATATACGTGTGCCAAAAGGCGCAAACGGTCCCGGGCAAAGGTAAGGCGACACCCGTGGGAATACCGTGCGTGAGGCCGCAAAGTGATATGAGGTGTTACATGCTAGATCGATGTGGCATTGAGTCGGGGTCCTGACAGCGTTGGTATCAGAGCTTGACTGCCTGTAGGATTACCAAGCCAAACTGGTCGAAGTTGAGTCTAGAAATTCTTTAGTTATATAAGGGAATTGATTGTGGGATGGAACGTAAGGCTCTTTTTACTCCTTATACCTCATGCCCTTCTGATCTGAGTCATCTTATCTTTCCTACGGGGATTAAGAACTAGGCTATCTCTACTTTCTATCGGGATCACGTGTTACTAATCTGTAGACTTATAGATTGTTGGATTTAAGATTGAGTTCAGTTCCTACGACTTCTGTATGTTAACTGTTGATCTCGAAAACCTTTGTATTGTGCTTCTGAGTGGCTATGCCACCATTTTTGTAGCATGTCTCAAATCTTTTGAGCATTTATAGCCGTTATGCTGTCCGAGTCATCCCAGGTTTCTAAACAATCTGATGCATTTGCAAATCCGTTCTTCCCGTTCCCGATGTCCTTTTGGTCAGATTAATCACACAAATTAGTGAGTTGAGGTACTTTATTGCCTCGACATATATGTTGGAATAATTATTATGACCCTAGGTGTTTTAGGGAGTCACCTAGTAATCTAGGAACGTTTTGTGTTCCCAGTGTGAAGATTCTGGCCATCATTCTCGAAAGCATCTCGTGGTGCTACTTAGGAGTAGGTATTCTATTCCTGGGTTCTTGAACCCGAGATTCACTCTACTTACTTCATGTTGATAGTGTTTGCTAGTTCCTTTAGGTTATTAGTAACCTTTGCGATAGTCCTCGAGGTTCGTGGTACATCCTTCTTCCAATTACCATGAACCATTCTTGGCAGGAGTTCTTCTGAACCAAAAGATGACAACAAGAGTGCTCTCGATGAGTTCTCCATGCTATATTGTGACTCTGCCAGCTCAACCTTTCTGCATGGGTTATCCGGAAGAATTATGTTGAACTTGGTTCGACATACTAATCTATGCATCCACAACTCAGAAAGTTATATGTTCCTTTGAGTTGTCCCTCTTTAGTTGTCTACTGACCTTCGTCTATCAATTGATAGTCAAGAGTATGTGTGCGTTCATTTATCGATGCCTATTACTCTTGTGGTCCGTCAAGCCATTCTATCGTGGAATGACTAGGAGAAACAAACTCCAGTACCTCTTCCATATCCAGGATTGGGTCAAAGAAGTTGTGCTCCGCAGAACAAATTGCTAATCCAGCTTTTGCTCTGTTCTACCTTGGAGTATTACCATCTTTTATATCGGGATTGTTATAGGAATTGCACACCATCCTATGAACTCTTGGTACAGTGATACTTCTCGCCATCATTACTCATTCCTCGGTTCCGTGTGGTTATAACCGGAATGTCGACAAGTGAATCGTGATGTGTGAAATCAATACTTCTAGCAACCTTGTTGCTTGGTAGTTAAATGGACAATAACCTCATTCTTAACGTATTTGTTCTTGAATCATCATTCTAAGATTGATCGTGCTACCTTGTCCATCTTCCTGGTGCACATTTCGATTGATGAGTTAGGATTTTGTCAAGTCCTCGCTCATTTGATCATATCGTCTTGCCCTGAAAAGAAAGATTGTTCTCGAGCTTAGTAACATATCGGTGGTTCGTGATTTTCCGAATATCTTCTCGAAAGTATCACCAGGTTGTCACCTGACTATTATGTTGAGCTCGTGATCAAGTTGGTTTTCCAATAAACCACTTTTTCTCCAAGAATCTGTGTTAGATACCCCTGAGCTAGTTGGTTAAGCTAGACAACAACTTGGAGAATTGGAAGATAAAAGCTTGCCTAACTTAGTTCGTTCCAAAGGGATATTCTTGTGTAGTGTGTGTTGAAGAAAGATGATATCTTCATCAATTGGTCCCTGTGATCAGTTAATGGACCTATCATCTTGTCCAACCTTTGATTTGGGTGTGGGCTATCCTCAAATCAAGTCAGAACCAACAATGTTCGTAATGTTGTCTTACTCGTGGTTTTTCCTCGAGCATACACCATTATATTCTTTGGTCTGACCAATGCTATCACCGTGTCCACTTAACTATGGAATTTCTTTTAAAAGGAAACCCGGATGAATTGTTGTTGAGCCCATTGACAACATCCTTATCTCCTCCATGATTTTGTTGAACATTAAGCTAGTGTTGGAAACTTTTGAAAGCATTTCTTCATGCTAGTTCATGAAGCATACGTTCGGATGTAAGAAGTGACTTCCTCCAGTTCATGTGCATTTGATGCAAGTTGCCGCCGTGGATTCGAGAAAGTCAATGTTGTTTCCTTTGGAATCATCCCAAATCAGTCATGCATACGTGCGAAGTATTCTGTGGTCTGGAGACTTGCAACCTCCATTCAATATGTGTCCCTAGCACACCAAGCCACTGATTGATTTGTTCAAGGTTAATAAGTTCTAAGTGCTAGTCCCGAAGGTACCAGACGGATTTGTACAAAACTTCGATATCCTCGCTGATCGTTCCCCCTCCTGAACTCGGTAGTGTTTTATTATAAGACTACTTTGTGGTCATGCTTGTCTTGGACAACTTGTTCACATGTTGTAGCAGAACCGGCTCGTGTTTTTGGAGCTTGCTATCATAGTTCATTCCCCGAGAATCTCGCAACGTCGTCTCGTCTATTTGTGTTGCAAACTTTCATTTCTCTTCCAGACTTGATGAGTCTAGAATATCCTGACACCAGCCAGATCTGAATCTCAGGCAGATATGATGGTTGGAACGTTTTCCCAAGAACGATAATAATGGTCTCACTGTAACCGGTAAAGTGGATGTTGTGGCCAACACATCTAGCCGGAAAACCCATTATTGTAGGCTCTTGATTGAGGAAGTTGGCTACCTCCCCTAAGGATTTCATGGGATTTACTCCCTAGTTGAGCCTTATGGATTTTTGAGATCCCGAAGTCCGACCTTTACTTGATGTTCTAGATATCAAACCATATCTATGCATGGATTACGCTAGCACATCAAGGAGAACATTAGAAGCGGAGTACTAAATGTCTCTTGGTCAATCATCCAGATTTTGTCCCCTTGGTCTCGCTAAGGTGAAATCTGAGAAGGTGTTATCTTCCTTTGCATCTGCTTCCTCCATCACCATTCATCATGGTAGTAAGTTGTGTTGCCGGACCCTTGACACGGATGTTGATAAAACTTTGATGATTATGGAAATGCTCAAGTTCTTGAGAGCACGTATAAGCTCTAGGTGTTATCAGCGACACTAACTGGGATTGCCCCAGATTTCCTCGGTTACGCTATAACCATTCCAATAGTGGAATAACTCTCTATTGTTGAGCCTCTCCCCAGCTACTAGAATCATTCCCATCATTTGCATTTTGTTCCCGGCTTGCACCGCCATTGTGCCACCCTACTCTGGATTACCCTTCTCAGTAATTACTGATCAGGATCATTTTCAAAAGTGGTTCTACCATGGGTCTCATCCATTTCCGATGATAAACAAAATCATCTATGACATTGTCTTCAACAAGGTAATCCACATCATCCAAGTCCGAGTATGCCATTCTACCGACCCCCTCCAAACAATCGCTCGAGAATTGCCTTAGGCTGGTTTAAAGAGTTTCAATGATCTTTGAATCAAAGGTAATTCTTTTTGCCACTTAAGGGGATATTTCCATGAGTCACCTTCCCTAAGGTGCATCGTTATGGTATCATGGCAATTCAACTCCTCGCTATGTTGACAACCGGTCACCACATTCTTAAGTCTGGAGTTGTTGTCTACCTAGTGAACCTTTGTCATCTGCTTCACTCCATTCCTATGGATGTGTGCTTCGTCTCTCAGCTCGAGAGATGTTGCTATGTCTCATTCCGTGGATTAATCCTGAGTTGTTCGACCTTCGGGAAGAACAATTCTTTTAGGGTCTTTCCTTTCCTCTCGTTGTCATGATAGTTGGAGTTCTCAAGGCAAGACTTCGAGACAATGATGGTGAATGAATCAACGTTCAATTGAAGTGCAACCTGGATTGTGAAGATTGTGCTAGTTGGCGTTCCCCCTTCACCTTACCCTACGCTTGAATCTCGGGACGAGATTCTTGTTTAGTGGGGGTGAGTTGTCACAGCCCTAGAGCTTGCTTGTAACTAGTGGCATTGCATTCATGCATCATGTCTAAATTTCTTTAAATTTGAATTGGGGAATTGGAGAGCCTCAGAAATCATTTAAAAAAAGATGATCAACATTAAAAATTGCTTCAAATGTTTCCAAGGAAATGTTCCTTTTCAGCTTTGAAAAATATTGGCAAGAATAAAATGCAAACCAATATTTTTGGAGTGACTGAAACATTTATTTTGGGCCTTTGAATTAATTCAATAACTATTTGCATTGGATATATATTTGATATATAAATAATATATGTCCAATAATACTGGAACATTTTATGTGGTTTGGTATATTTTAGTCCTAGCCACATAACTATTTTCAGGATTTTATAAAATGGTTTAGTATTTTACTAAACTAAAACAACACAGAACAATATTAAAAAAAACAACAGAAATAGGAAAAACAGAGAGAGAGTACTTACCTGGCAGCCCAGCTGCGGCCCAGCTTGACCAGCCCAGCCCACCTACCTCGCCGCTCGTCGTCTTCCTCTGCCAGTAGGCAGAGGCGAGGCGTGGCGCGCGCCAGAGAGCCCCGGCCACCTCCTGCTTACCTGCTCGCCGCTGGAGGCACCCGAGGGTGCCACGCACTCCCCTCGACCCCTTGCACCTCTTGCCATTCTCCCGTGTCTCTCCCTTCGTCCCTATCCCCCTCTGGTCCCTCTCTCTCCCGCGACCGAACGGAGCCCGTCGCCGCCGACCAGCGCTCGCGCGGCCACAGCCACCGCCTCGCCTCCCCGACGCCTCCCAAAGCTCCGCCTCGACCCCCTCTTCCTCCCCACCGATCCACGGCCCTCTGGAAGCCCTGCAGCGTCGCCCTCAAGCTCGTCCCCAACCTTCGGCCGCCGGCGAACTTTCGAGGATTCGCGAGCTCCAGCCCCTCCCCGGCCTCGCCGTTGCCTCTACCGGATCCGCTGTGAGCTCCTCTTCCATTCCCCCTCCTCCTCGCGCTCGTTCCCGCACTCTAGCCGCCCTTTTCACCGGAGCCGATTGCTCCTCGCCGCCGGCCATGGCGTGGCCGTGGCCACAGCCACCGCAGCTCGCTCCCGAGCCCACCATCATGCTCACCGCAACCTCAGGAGCCCGCAGCACCCACCAGTTTCTCCCGTAGTGCACCATAGCGTCGAATCGATCGGCGCCCGAGCTCCGGCCGCCGCCTCTATGCTCGCCGTCGTCATCTCCGGCGACTCCGAGACCTTCCGATCGCTCAGCTAGACGCGGTCGAGCGCGGGCTACCCCCTGGTGGCCTTCGCGCATCCATTCGTCGCCCGCAGCTCAATTCCGGCGAGTTGCCACCGCAGTTTAGGTCGTCGCCGGCGAAACTCCGGCGGGAGCTGACATGGCGTTGCCATTAGCGGCTAATGCCCCCAATTAGCACAATAACAGACACTGACAGCGGGCCCCGTAGCGGGTCAAAGCCCGAGTCAACGTGGGTTTAGTGTATGTCTCACTGACCAATGGACCCCACGGGTCAGGTTTGACCCGGGGCGCCCAGTTGACTCTGCTGACGTCACAGTGATGTGGTGCTGACGCCATAAATCATTTTCTGGATTTATTTTTATTCAGAAAATTCCAGAAAATTGTATAAACTTCTAAAAATCATAGAAATTCAACCGTAACTCCAAATTAAATAAATTATATATGAAGAATTATCAGAAAAATTCAAGGAATCCATCTGTACCATTTTCATGCATGTTAGAACAACATATAGCTGCTGTGTAGCACAAATCAATTAAATGGCATTTGAATAATCACATATGGAGTTTGAATTTGAATCTTGTATTCAAACCAACTTCATTTAATCTGTTGCTAGTTGCATTAGCTCAAACACATTCATATTGCCATGTCATGAGCATGCATCGTATTGTGCATTGCATTGATTGTATTTCTTCTTTGTTGCCAGTATCTGTTCCCTCCCGGTAGACGATGTTCCGGCGTTGTGATCGTTGACACTGATGAAGACTCAATGTTATCTTCAGAAGTGCCAGGCAAGCAAAACACCCTTGTTCATTCCGATACAATCCTACTCTCTCGCTCCTGCTCTCTTTTACTGCATTAGGACAACAACGATTCATCTGTTACTTGCTGCGGTAGCTGAACCCCTTTATCCTCTGCATGACCTGTCATTCCACAGTAAATAGATGAAACCCACTAGCATGAGTAGGAGTTGTTTGAGCCCTGTTGTGCCTACTCATTCTTGCTTGTTTGTCATGCCTGCTACTGCTTAGAGTTGTGTCAGGTCTGATTCATCGGGAATGAATCAGAGGTGTGTGAATATGTCCTACTGTGTGTGAGCTAAGTGTGTGAATACGATTTGGTAAAGGTCGTGGTGAGAGGCCATGTAGGAGTACATGGTGGGTTGTCTCATTGCAGCCGTCCTCAGGAACTGAGTTCTGTGTTTGTGATCCATGATTCAGCTACTACCACGCATTGGGCCCGAAACCAATGGACCCTCTCGGCTTCTTAATCACCCTTGTCCTCTGTCCAGGAGTTGCAAGTAGTTTCTGGTGTTTGTAGTATGCTGGAGGCCGTGGGCAGCGCTGACCGGAGGGGTGGGCTGTGATGCGGTAGGCACGTGGCACGGTGTACCGGGCGCCCGTTTGGTGTCTCGGGAACCCTGTTCACATCGTTTGGGGCTGTGAGCGAAACTCCGGCCGGATCTCCTCATGGATGGAACCCGAATAGGCGATAAACCTGGACTAGAGACTCGAGTGTTTAGGTAGGCCGTGGCCGACACCCACGTTGGGCTTCCGCTTGAAGGTTGCCGAGTTCATGTCGTGTAAACGACGGTAAGTGGTGGGAGCGTGTGTGAAGAAGTACACCCCTTCAAGGTTAACATCATCTATTCGAATAGCCGTGTCCGCGGAAAAGGACTTCTGGGTTGCCTGTACAGTTCATAGACAAGTGAAAGTGGATACTTTAAAATACGCAAGATAAGCGTGAGTGCTATGGATGGCGTTCTCGTAGGGAGACGGGAGCGGATCCATAGTGGTGTATTGATATGGTGAATATGTGGACTCGTGTGCGCCACCTCAAAGGAGTTACTTGCAGTCGTAGTTCAGGATAGCCACCGAGTCAAAGCTGGCTTGCTGCAGTAAAACCCCACCATCCCCTTTGTTGATAATGATGCATATGTAGTTAGTTCTGATGTAAGTCTTCCTGGGTACATTTGTACTCAGGTTTGCCTATTTTATGTTTTGCAGAGAGACTTCAGTCTCACTAGTAATTCCGCGTGGACTTCGACGTTTAGCTTGTTACCTCAGCTACGATCTTGTGCCCTCGGCAGGATCTGGTAGATAGTCAGGCTTCTCAGCCTTTTTCATTTGTAGATGTCTGTACTCAGACATGTTGAGCTTCCGCTTGTGCTTTGATTTGTATGCTCTGAATGTTGGGTCATGAGACTCATGTTTGTAATATCTCGCTCCTCGGAGCCTATTGAATAAATACCTGTGTCGTAGAGTCATGTTGTGATGCCTTGTTGTATTTGCACATATCGAGCATATTGTGTGTATGATTGAAATGCTTGGTATGTGTGGGATCTGACTATCTAGATGTTTATCCTTAGTAGCCTCTCTTACCGGGAAATGTCTCCAAGTGTTTCCACTGAGCCATGGTAGCTTGCTACTGCTCCGGAACACTTAGGCTGGCCGGCATGTGTCCTTCTTCATTCCTGTGTCTGTCCCTTCGGGGAAATGTCACGCGATGAATACCGGAGTCTTGTTAGCCCACTACAGCCCGGTTCACCGGAGTCCTGCTAGCCCAGTGCTACAGCCTGGATTCACTCCCTGATGACCGACACGTTCGATGCTGGGTCATGGATGCCTGTCCCTGTAAGTTCGCGCCACTTTGGGTTTACGACTAGCTATGTCAGCCCGGGCTCCTTATCATATGGATGCTAGCGACACTGTCATATACGTGTGCCAAAAGGCGCAAACGGTCCCGGGCAAAGGTAAGGCGACACCCGTGGGAATACCGTGCGTGAGGCCGCAAAGTGATATGAGGTGTTACATGCTAGATCGATGTGGCATTGAGTCGGGGTCCTGATAGCCGCGCCTGAGGAAGCTCCTTGTCGCCCGCCCCGCGAGGCTTGGCCTCTCACAAGGGTCTTGAGCTCATGTTGATGAAGATGGGCCATGCTGGGCCCCCCTTTGACCCACGCCGCAGGCCGCAAGCAGGCAAGTCTGGGACCCCCGTTCCCAGAATGCCGACAGTAGCCCCGGGCCCAAGGCGCGCCCGGACTTGGCCGAGCAGAGAGGCGAAAGGGCAAGTGCGAAGCGCCACGGGCCCTAATAGCCTGCGGCCTTGGGCGCCGCGTCGCGGTTGATGGGACGCGGGTGCCTCAGCAACCGCGCGAGTTGATAAAGGAGCGGCATCGGCCCAGGTCTTGCTTCTTTTGCTTTCTCCGGTTGTTGCCCAGATCCCCTTTCTTGCGCTTCTCCTTCCTGCCTCTGAAATCTCCAGATCTACTTCGACTGCGTGACTTAGGAAGCCATGGCGCCTCGCCAGTCCCCGGATGGAGCTTGGTACTCGTCTGCCCTGGACTTGCCGAACGTGCCGAAGGCGAGCCTCACCCGGGTGCACCAGATGGTGATGGCGCAGGGCGTTGACGGTGCGAAGGTGTTCAAGGCCGGCTCTGCCCTTCCCGAGGGCCAAGGGAGCACCTTCTATCCGCTCTTTGTGAGCACCATCACTGCCGGTCTGGTACCTCCCTTCTCTGAGTTCTTCTTCTCCGTCCTCCGCCATTACAAGCTGCAAGCTCTGCATCTCCACCCCAACTCTGTCCTTCTCCTGGCAATCTTCGCCTACTACTGCGAGGCTCACGTAGGGGTGCAGCCCTCAGTGGCCTTGGTGCGCCACTATTTCTCCCTCCGGACCTCTCGTGGTCCCATCTCCGCGTGCGCGAGTTTCGTCGCATACGGTAGCTCCATTGCCATTTCGAACCCCGTGAAGAGGATTGAGGGCTTCAGGAGCAAGTGGGTCTTGGTGGATGCTGGGCGCATCCACCCTCGGCCGACCTTGCCCACGGGTCACCCCACGAGCTCCGAAGATTGGTCTCGAGTGGAGCTCGTGGACCCCCGCGCGAAGCCGGTGCTGGAGAAGATGGACGCGGATCTGAGGCAGGCCAGCATGGCGGCGGCGAAGCTGACCGGCGCTTTGCTGCTGAGGGAATTCCTGGAGCACCAGCTGGCTCCGCTTCACTAGTACTCACCACCGATGTGGAGGCCCCACCCGAGCCTAGCGGTCTTGGCCGACGAGGATCTGGCTGCGGTCCTCCAATCCTTGGTCGGGGGCGACGTGGCGAGGTTGGAGGGCGCTCCTACGCCCCTGTTCCTCCGCGACGACTGGGAGCGAGTAGTGGAGTCCATGCCCGTCTTCAACGGGGACGGGCCCGTGCCCGCGGAGGCTCCCGAGGACCCGGTGGACGTGTCCTCCGACGACTCCAACGATGAGAAGGGAGAAGGGGAGCGGGAAGGAGGGCTTGACTCCGAGGCAACCGACGGAGAGTCGAGGGCTCCCCTCCTTTGGCGCAGGTCCCGCACTCTCTGCCTCTCCCCCAACGATGATGACGAGGATGATGATGAGCAGGGCGGCAGGAGCTTGCCCCCGATCCCGAGGAAGGACGGGACCGGGCTGATCCCTCGCGGGTCTGCCCCGGCCCCGAGGCGATCCGCAGATGCGCCTCCTGCTCCCGAGCTCCTTGAGGCTGGCCCTTGCAGCCGGCTCTCGGGCTTCCAGTACGGCCAGAGGTTGCTCGAGCTTGCGAGCGACGACCTGTAAGTGCTTGTTTCCTATCTTGTTTCTTGCATTGTTGCTGAGGCTTGACGTCCGCATCTCTTGGCTAGGCTGGCGCCCGCGGCGAAGAGGCCGAAGGGGTCTCCTGAGGTCCCATCTGGGGCGGCGCCCCCGCCCGCGAAAGATGGCGGCCGCAAGGCACTGGCCTCTCCTGCCCGGTCATCCTCGCGAAGCCTGGCTAAGCCGGCTGGGGCGGGCTCATCCCCCACGGCCCAAGCGACTCCTGAGGTGCCCATGCCTGATGCCATCGCAGCAGTCGTTGGGGCACAACAGGTCCTGCCTCAGGATGCTGTGGTTACGCTGCCGTCCTCTCCTCCTACTCCACCAACTGCTGTCTCTCTGACTCCTTCCACCATCCTGGACCGCGCCGCTGCCGAGCTGGACCGGCTGCGGCAAGATCTTCTGGGCGCCGACCCTCGCCTGGTGGCCGGGCGCTTGGTGCTGGCTTCTGGCTGGATTCGCTCTGATGCTTCAATTCAAGCGGCGTTGGTTCAGGCCTCGACGGCCTGCGACAAGGAGAAACAGGCCATCCTCGGGGTAAAGGCCGCTCGAGACGCCGCCCTGGGAGAGGCGGCTGACGCCCGAGGTCGCTGCAAGGCGATGGAGAGCGAACTGGAGGGCCTGCGGAGCCAGCTTCCCGAGGAGGTCTGCGTCCGCCAAGAAAAGGAGGAAGGCCTGAAGGCTCGCGAGGCGGCTGTCAAAGACCTGGACGCCAAGCTCAACAAGCGTCGTGACCGCTTGGGCGCACTGGAGCAGGAGTTGGAGGCGTGGAAGGTCGAGCTAGACGGCAAGGCCCGGGTCCTTGCCGAGGACCGCGTGGCCTTCATGGAGACGGAGGTGAAGGTTCGCGGCTTGCTGAAGACGCTCTACGACAGCGACCTAGAAAGCCCGCTGGCCGGCGCTGAGGATGGCCCCGCCAAGCTGCTCCCCTTCATGGTCCGTGCCCTTGAAGATGTCACCCTTGGCCTTGGTCCTATGGCTGAGGCCGAGGTGCGCGTCTTGTCTTCTGCGGCGCTGACGCGGGTTTTCACCCACATCTATCTTCGCAACCCCAACGTCGACCTCGACAGCCTGCTAGAGCCGGTGAGCGGCGAGCTTGCCGCCGCTGCTGCCGAGGCCGTGAAGGGTCGCGCGGAGGCGCTGTTCCGGGCCTTCAGCACCAGGCCGAAGCGAGGTGCTGCCAGCACTGTGGCTCCGCAAGGCAAACCCGCTCCGCGCAGCTCCACCGCCGACAAGTGACTCCATTGTGGCTCCCATCCTGCTTTTAATTCCTGCACATCTACCATGCCTCGGGGAGGCGTTTAAACTTGCGTTTGGTATTATGATATAAGTATGGACTATAATATTTGCTTTTGAATTCCTTGAAATTTGCGCTTTCCCTACTTGCTCGTGTTCTACGCCGGCAGCGCCCGGCCCCGCGCATACCTCAGCCGCCGTTAGCCCCGACCGGAAACCAGGACGGGACCAAGGAGTGAGGGGCTACGTGACAAGTTAGGCTCCTGAGTCGCGATGCTCAGGAGTCCCCCTTGGCGCACGAACACCAAGTAGGGAGGTGAGATGTGGGGGTGGATCTGCCATTCTACGTCTGCAGAGCCCGGCCCCGCGCATACCTCAACCGCCGTTAGCCTTTCGGAACTAAGGAGTGAGGGGCTACGTGACCAGTTAGGCTCTTGAGTCGCGATGCTCAGGAGTCCCCCTTGACGCTCAAATGGCCTTCGTACCTTGGCTCCGCTCGGGGAGAGATGCGCGACGAACCAGGCCCGAGGGGCCTGGCTGGGTGGCGTACGTCTGGGCGTAACCCAGGCGCAACCCCCGTGCCCAGCCCCCTCGCGCGGCACTCCTGAGGGGAGGCGTTGCGATGAGACCAGACACTGAGCTTTGGGCTCCCTGAGGTTGATGCGGCAAAGGGCCACCCTCAGTTGTTTATCACCAGCGCAGAGCATAGCGCTACCGTATGTGTACGGGCATAGCCGCTCCTCGGCAGTGTCGTCAGCCAGCACGGAGCATGGTGCTTCCACTGGTGCGTGGGAGGGGGATCCCCTCCGGGAGGAGCCCCCGGGGCGTATACAACCCCACCCTGACATGTTGCCGGCACGATAGGGCGTGAGGAGGTGTATCTGGGCACCCGTGAGCCAGCGCGGGACTCACGGGGCCCTACCTCAAGGCGTGTTGTGCCTCGCACTGGGCCTTAACTTGTGATGTGTTCCTGCAAAATTGGCCAGATGCCGATGCTCTACGTCCTCGGGTCCCGGCCCTCGAGCTGGTCTCAGCCGTCGCTGGTTTGCCGGGGCGCGATGCCGTGGGCAAAGCCAGAGGGTGAGGGCTGGAGAGCCGGTAGGAGCCCTGAGTCGCGATGCTCAGGTACCCCCCCCCTTTAACGCGCAAGCATGGTTAGATGTCGGTGCTCTACGTCCTCGGGTCCCAGCCCTCGAGCTGGTCTCAGCCGTCGCTGGTTTGCCAGGGCGCGATGCCGTGGGCAAAGCCATAGGGTGAGGGCTGGAGAGGCGGTAGGAGCCCTGAGTCGTGATGCTCAGGTACCCCCCCTTTAACACGCAAGCTTCCGACATCAAGGGAGAAGGGGTGCCACGGATAGGCACCAAATAACAAGCATGATGGATCGAATGCATAGCCTAAAAATAAATGCAAGAGGGATACACGCCGCTGGGTCTGACCCAAGCGACTTGGGGATGATGCAGCCCGAGGGGCGCCCCCAGTGAAGTAAGCTAAGAACATGAAATAAAAGGGATACACGCTGCAGGGACGGACCCACGCGGCCTAGGAATTATGCGGCCCTTGGGGGCGCTCCCAGCTGGAAATGAAACTAGAAAGATGTCACCTGATAGTGTTGACGACGCTGGGGTGTTGAGTTAGTAGACGTAGCAGGCTGCGGGTGTCGATCTTTAAGAGCCCCCAGGCCCAGGAGCCCCGGGAGGCTCCGGGGGCTCTGGTGGCTCCTCGCGAACCATCTCCATCTCCGCCAGGACTGCAGAGTGCCTGGCCTCCTGAGCCTCTAGGATGCTCCTCATGAGGCGCTGGCGTACTGCAGCCGCGGTCGGCAAGGCGTAGGGCACACGAACGTAGCTGTGGGGTGGGCCCCCGCAGCGCCCCACACGTGAGGGCCAAAAGCGCTCCTGAGAGGCGACTCGGTTGAGCCATGGGATGTCGATGTAGACGCACAGCCCGCCATCCTCTCCTGGATGGGGAGCTACGGCAAGTAAGCGGCGGCTACCACTCATGATCCTTGACTCTTGTAACTCCTGAACGGCCTTGCTGACGAACTCCTGAGGGTTCGGCCCTCCTTGCCTTGCTCCTTCTTGAGGGAAGCATGCTTCGAAACACGCCTCCAAGTGGTGCCCAAGCGCCTCCCTCGTGACCTTGGCAAGGTCGGTGGACCTCCAGGGGAGAGCCCCCGAGCCTTGCCTCAGAAGGGCGCCGGGCGCGCTTTCCTATGCGATAGAAGGGGGTTCCCCCTGGGCAGGCCGGACGATGTCTTCTTCTTCTTGGGGGCGGCCTCGAGAAGCCTCCTGCTTTCGTGGTCTGGGTCTTCCAGTGATGCGGCCTGAAAGGCTCGCTCCAGGGAGCACACCGCGTCTTTCTCCTTGCAGGGCACCGTGATGACCCCGCCACTTCCTGACATCTTGAGAACGTTGTAGCCATGGTGAGTCACGGCCATGAACTTGGCCAGCGCTGGGTACCCGAGGATGGCGTTGTATAGCAGGCGGATGTGGGCGACGTCGAAGTCGATGAGCTCTGTGCGGTAGTTGTCACGTGTCCTGAAGGTGACAGGGAGGTGAACCTGTCCAATCGGGACCGTGGAGCCATCGGTGACTCCGGAGAAAGGCTTGGTTGGCTGAAGCTGATCGTAGGGCACCTAAAGATTGTTGAATGTTTCCACGGACAGGACATTGAGCCCTGCCCCACCATCAATGAGAGTCCTGGTGACTAGCACGTTGCTGATGATCGGGGAATAGAGCATCGGGAGGACTCCGGCTGTGGCCGCGCACTTGAGATGATCCGCTGAGCTGAACGTGATGGCGCATGCCGACCACCTAATGGCTTCGAGCTTGGGGAGGACTGCGTTCACTTCGCGGGCGAACTGCTTGAAGATGCGCTGAGAGGCTGGGGCTTGAGCTCCGCCCAGGATGCAGGCGATCGTGCGTGGCTCCTGGAAGCCCCCAGCCCCCTCATCCTGATGACGGTCCTCGTTTCTCCTTGGCTGCGGCGGCAACGGAGGGAGGCCTGCGTTGCCATGCGGGCGATCCTCGCGAGGCTGATCCCTCCAGTCTCCCTCGCGAGGCGGGTCTTGCCAGCGATCCTCGCGAGGTCGGTCGCGCCACCCTTGGCATGGGCCGCGGTCTTCCCAGTGTCCGGCATTCCTTCCTCCTCCTCGACTGTAGCCCCGATCGCTGCGGTCGGGGCGTCGGCCGATCCTTCCTTCTCGCACGGCCCGGAGCTCTTGACATTCGTTGGTGTTGTGGGTGTGGAGGTCGTGGTACACACTGTACCGGCTGCCCTTGGAAGATTCGGGCAGATCTCTGCCCCGCTTGGTGTCTGATTCTGCCGCTAGCATGGCAGCCCCCTTGCGCTTCACATCCTTGGCCTTGGGTTTCTTCTCTTCTGGGTCTGCGTCAGGCAGCTCAAGGAGGGAGAGGCGCCCTTCCTCAGCCCTGGCGCACTTGGTTGCCAAGTTGAACAGCTCCAGAGAGGTGCACAGGTCTTCATGCATCGCCAGCTCCTCCTTCATCTTGACGTCACGCACGCCGTCAGAGAAGGCCGAGATGATGGCCTCCTCGGTCACCTTGGGAATCTTGAGGCGCGTGTTGTTGAAGCGCTGGATGTACTTCTGCAGGGTCTCCCCTAGCTGCTGCTTGATGCGGCGCATGTCGCTCACGGCGGGTGGCCGGTCGCGAGTACCTTGGAAGTTGGCGATGAAGCGGGTGCGCATCTCGTCCCAGGAGGAGACCGTGCCGGGGGCCAAGTTCAGGAGCCAGGTGCGGGCCCCGTCCTTGAGCGCCATGGGGAACCAGTTCGCCATGACCTTCTCGTCTCCGTTGGCGGCTTCGATGCCCAGCTCGTAGAGCTGGAGGAACTCGGTGGGGTCAGCCGTGCCGTCGTAGCGAGGAGGCAGGTCTGGCTTGAACTTGCTGGGCCACGCAATGTTGTGCAGCTCGGTGGTGAAGGCACGGCAGCCTGCTGTGGCTACGGGAGGCCTTTGGTGACGAAGAGCTTGGTCTTGCGGGTCCCCACGCGCTGCAGCTGGGAGCAGCGCGGGGTCTTGTCGCGCGGGAGCGGGAGCATGGTCGCGACGAGCCAGAGCAGGGAGCACTCGGGCAGCTTCTTGCGGACGAGGGACTTCTTGGCAGCCTGCTCTTGCCGCACTGGCGCCTGACGAGGCGGATCCCGCCCAGGGGCCATGCGCCTTGGGGCCAGGGTGCCTTCTTGAGGAGGAGGCGGCTGGGGCGCCCCCGGGGCTTCATCGCCCGCGCAGGGCGGGGTGCGGCGTAGTGGGACGGATGGTGCAGGAGAGCCCCCTGCGGCACGGACGAGCTCGGCGACACGGTCGAGCCATTCTTTGTAGACGTCGTCGACGGGACGGTAGCGCAGGAGCTCGTTCGCCGCGATGAGCGCAGCTCGAGCCTCCATGGGTGCGCGGAACGCACGAGATGAAGAACCCGCTGGGGTGAACGAGGGGGTAGCGATGTGGCCGTCTTGCCTCACGGAGGGATGCTGGGATGATGCTTGCTGCTCGTTCCCCGCCGGGCCGGTGGCGGCGTTGATGGCGGGCGACGGGGAACGACGAGGGCGCCCGCCGACGGTTGCCGTCTGGGTGACATGGGAGGCGAGAGCGGCTCGGCGCTTGGCGCGGGCCCGACGAGCGTCAGACATGGACGCGATGGTCGGAGGAGAACAGGGCGGTGGAAGATGAATTCCGGCGCACCCCTACCTGGCACGCCAAAAGTCGGATTTCGGGTTCCAGCAGACCCTTGAGGTTCGAACACTGCGCAGAGATCTCGCCCTCTACCTACCTACACCCTACCGCCATGCTAGGATCTAGGCTATGAACAGAACAACACAAGAGACACAGTGTTTATACTGGTTCAGGCCACCATTGCGGTGTAATACCCTACTCCAGTGTGTGGCGTGGTGGATTGCCTCTTGGGCTAATAATGAACAATACAAGGAAGAACAGCCTCGCGAGGGTTTGTTCTTGTGGTGGTGTTGTCCCTTCGGAGGGGTCGATTCGAGATGCTCTATACTATGGTGGCTAGTCCTATTTATAGGCAAAGGCCGTGGGCCTCTTCCCAAATATTGAGCGGGAAGGGCGCCAACAATTGGCCATTTTGAAGGGGAACATCTGGTACACTTATCCTGACTAAAGTTGGTCCTCGCCCGTCAAAGGCTCTGGTGGTGACGCCGGCTTGGGCTCCACGATGACCTCCATCCTGCCGTTGGACTGGTCTTGGTCTTGTTGCACTGAAATGGACGCCTTTGCTTGATACTCTCGCCTGCGCTTGCTCCCTTTGCACCAAAGAGGAAAGGAGGACACTGCGCGGGCTGGCGCCCGCCTGGCGCCCTTGGTAGTCATGGCTTGCGTCATGGGCACCTCGCGAGGTACCCCGCCTTGATCTCTCCGCCTCCTCGCGAGCCAGCCGGATGAGGCCGCGCCTGAGGAAGCTCCTTGTCGCCTGCCCCACGAGGCTTGGCCTCTCGCCAGGGTCTTGAGCTCGTGTTGATGAAGATAGGCCGTGCTGGGCCCCCCTTTGAGCCACGCCGCATGCCGCAGGCAGGCAAGTCTGGGGACCCCCGTTCCCAGAACGCTGACACCAGAGACGCAACGGCTGGCAGAGGAGGCCGTCCGCTATCAGCGTGACCCGACCGGTGTTGTTGGGTCCGGGACGGATCCGCTGACGGCCTGGACCTTCCCGGAGATCATTGCCGCTGCTGAGGCCCGGCTGCGGGTCTTGGGGACGCAGATGGAGCGGCTGTCCCGAGCCGGCACCGCTATGACGGCGGCCTTGTGGCCGGACTCCGTCCATCCGTGCAGCTTCTCGCGTTTGGCGTGCTGGTTGGAGATGGGCCCGGATCACCTTAGCAACTGGCGCGTTTCCGCCGCCCGGGCCGGTGCTGAGATGGCGCTCCGAATCGCGCTATCTTGGCATCCGGATCTTCAGCTGGACAAGCTGATGGGTCAGCGTGGTGGCTCAGAGCAGTTGCTGCAGGAGCTGGCCAGCCGGATCGCCTCCCGGTCCAGCTATATCACCGAGTTCGCCTTCCACGACGAGTTCCATCCGGAACGGACGGAAGACGGTGCGGTCGTGGATGGCGACGACTACGGCTTGCTTCTTCGCGACCCGGAGGGCAGCTCGGAGGAGACGGGCGTCTACGGCGACACGGAAGCCGAAGGGGACACCGGTGCTTCGCTGGACCCGGAGGCCGGCCGGGGAGAGCCGTCGACGTCGTGACGCGGCGCTGGGAATGCCTGAGAATCTTTGTAGAAAACTCTGTTAAGTAGCAGGTCCACCCAACCACTGCGGGTTTTCAAGGTGTAATGAACTTGGGCTGTGGGCCTTTGCTTGAAACATTTATGTGTAAATGTTGTGAGTGTTTATTTCCTTTTTGCCTTTTGCTTTCTTCGAACTTATTTCATGCATTGCCCTTCTCTGAAACTTCCCTCCCGCGAGTCAGACGGCCGAGGCTCCAGTCCATGACAAGGAGTTTGGTTTTTCAAGAGGCGGCCGCCGGAGTTGGGTCCTTAGAAGCGTTGAGTGTGAGCGAAACACCCACTGGGCCGGCTGGCGGCAATCCGGCTTGGCCGGTTGGTGAGCAGCCGGTCGTGCGGCTAACTTGGATGATGAGCGTCGGGCTGGGTTGGTCGACCCAGTGGCCTTGAGGTCGAGCTTGGTCATCCTGTCGCGGTAGAGGATGTTGATGCTGCTGCCACCGTCGATGAGAACTCGGGAGAACTTGCAGGTGCGTCGCGTGATGATGGTTGGGTTGAGGACGAGGGCGTATCCACCCGGACTCGGCATGACTGCCGGGTGTTCCTCCCGGGTCCAAGTGATCGGGTGATCCGACCAATGCATGAAATCCGACTTGGCCGGGACGACGGTGTTCACCTCCTGCCAGAGGAGGCGCTCGCTGCGTTTGTCGTCGCCGAGGTTGGTGAAGACGATGTAGGCCGCGTTCTGGTCCGGGTAGGCGTCGTTCCGCATCGCACCGCCGGCGGGAGGCGGCGGTGGAGGCGGTGGAGGCGGAGGCGGCTGCCTCGCGCCCAGAGCCAGAACCGGAGACGGGGGGGGACGTCGCCCCTCATGATGCGCTTGGTGATGGCGCACTGTCGAAGCGTGTGCGTGGAGGGTCTTGCGCCGCTGTGGTGCTTGCATGGTGCGTCGAGCATCTCTTCAAAGCTCATGGCGGGTTGCCATGCCATCTTGCCGGTCTGCCGGCGCTTCGCTGCCAGGTCCACTGCGGGCTCGGCGGCCGCGACGAGCCGGTTGTTGTGACGTTGCACCGGCTGCTCGGCCTTGCACTTGTTGTTCTGGTGGTGCTGCTGCCGGCTGCTTTCGCCGGCCGACTTCTGTGGAGGGACCGGCTTTGCGTTGCCGGCCTGATCCAGCGCCACCTGGATCTCCATGGCGGAGTCGGCGTTGGCGTACTTGTCCGCCGTCACCATGAGCGTGGCCATGGTGTCCGGCTCGGAGCGTAGAAGCTTGTGCTTGAGGAGGGTGCCGTCTCGGCACCCGCTGATGAAGTATTGGATCGCCTGGACTTCATGGACGCCCTCACAACTATTCCGGAGCTCGGTCCAGCGTGCAAGGTACTCGCGGCCGATCTCCGTCGGCCCCTGCACGCACATGGCGAGCTGGCTGGGGCGACCGGGCCGCTTGTACGCCCCCGTGAAGTTGTGGACAAATGCTTCCTGAAATCGACTCATGCGTTGATGCTGCCCATCGGCAAGCTGTTCAACCATGTGCGAGCCGATCCTTGGAGCATGAGCGATGCGTAGCGCACGGTGAGACGACGATTGGCACTGGTGATGCCAATGGTCATGCTGTAGTCGGTGAGCGAGTCTTCTGGCTTCACGGTCCATTGTACTTCGGAGTGTCGCGGGGAAGCATGAACCCTTTGGGGAAGGGCTCCTCCCGGATGCGTGGGCCGAAACACGCTGGCCCGATAGCGCCTCGCTCCTCCACCTCCAAGGAGCGAGCGAGCTGGTCGAGGCGGTGGCGCACGTCGGCATCGTCGATGGCGCGCGGGCCGAGTCGACTGGCGGCCAGGCCCCGAGGGGCCGAGTCGGCTGGAGCCGGACGCCGGTCAGGCTGGCCGGGTCCGCGCTGGGTCTCTGGGGCGGGCTCGTTGCCCAGAGCATCGGCGGCGGTGCCGGCCGGGTTGCGCCGGGTCCGGGCTTGGCCGGAGTGTGCCTCGTCGGGCGGCGAAGAGGCCGTGTGCAGGAGTTCGCCGGGTCCGCCAAGGCGGGCGGAGCCGGACCCCGCCGGCTTGGCGAGCTGGTTGAGGCGATCCTGCTGGGTGTTGGCGGCGTGGAGGAGCTCGTGCATCCGCCCGATACCCTCCTTGAGCTCCTCGCCCGCGAGTTGGTCGAGGCTGACCGCGGTTGCCTCTGCAGCACGCATGTTCTTGACTGGGGTCTCGTAGATGGTCCGGATGGCACCGAAGGCCCGACCGATCGCTCCTCCCCGGGCGCGAGTATTGCCGACCCGGGTTGGCTCGGCCGCGGCGGGCGTGAATCCATGGGCAGCGTCGTGCTCCATCTGAGCGGCTTCACGGCGGCGCCTGGTGGCGGCCAGCGTCTCGGACAGGTCCAGCATTTGCTGGCGCCTGTCCTCGAGCTGGGTTCGGGTTTCAGCAACGTTGGTGGCGTCGACGTTGGTGCCGATGGGGACGCGGTGGCTCTGCATCACGGCGCGCAGCGGGTCGGACGGCTCCGTCCGTGCCGTGCCACCCGCGGCTTCGACGGCTCTTCTAGCCTTGCTCGACGAGGAAGAGGCGCCATCGCCAGTGACGAAGACGTCTATGTGGGCGTCCATCGCCCCGGCAGTGAATCCGCCCCTGAGAGAGAGCGGGGACTCGGAGTAGATGAGCACCTCGCTAGGGTACTCATTGGCCGCGAGTGCGTCGGAGATGCGCAGCGTGGTGAAGGAGGCGGCGAGTGTGCCGATGACGTCATTCACCGGAGCGACGGGCTCGTCGGAGTAGGAGACGGGCCTCGTCAGAAGCATGCTTCCGGCCAGCTCCTCGAGCTGCCCCATGGCGGGCCCCAACTGTCATGGTGGGCGCACGTCAGATGCCAAGGGATGGCTAAAGAGAGGAGGAGGCTCGAGGGCGCTGGTGGGCTTCGGAGGCGAGGTTGATATGCGCGGGCGCGGGACGCCGGACATACCCAGGTTCGGGGCTCTCCGGAGATATAACACCCCTAGTCCTGCCTAGTTTAGTTGGATGGTCGATAGTACCATGTCGCTCCTAGAGCTGTATGGAGGAGGAAGGAGGCTGGCCAAGGCTCGGGCTGCTCCTTCTCTCTGGTGTTGCTATGTAGTGGCTAGTCCTATCTTGCTTGCTTGCTTTATCTCGTGTGGCTTTGTATGCCGGGGATCTCACATGTCACGTCCCTGTAGGCGTGGACTCCTGGGGGGTTTTATAGATCAACCCACCCAGGGTTACAATGGTAATATGCCGAGTCGTTGGGTCCGTATTGTCAGTGTCCGAGGTACCGGGATGGGTCCCGCTTGGGGGCTTGTGGTTCGCTGGGTTCCCCTAGGTGCGGGCCCCACATGCCTAGGGGGGTTCTGCGCCGTCTTGTCGATCGTCATGGCGTGGCCAAGTTGAGCCACGCATAGTGTTCTCCGTCAGGCCGCCGCTTGTTATCGTCAGCGGTGATGGCGGGAACACTCTTGCCGTGCCAGTCCTGGTCAGCGGGTAGGTAAGGGGCAATGTTGCCACGCTCCGCTGACCACGGGCATGGGCGGGGGCACTATAGTCTTGGTCATCGGCGATTGAGGTCTCGTCCCATCGTACGGCCTAGATGGGGCGGGAGCTGACCCGTGGCTGGGTTGCCGTGGACGCCACGGGTGAGTTGGCTTGCTGGGGAAGCCAAGGTTGTGCCGGGCTGAGTTGCCTTGCGCCAGCCACTGCGGCCGGGTCGACGTACCTTGTCGAGTCGAGCGACCCGGCCTGGCGCACGCCGGTTTGAGGGCCCCGCTGTTTTTGAAATAGATCCGGGTTCCGTTGCCTGCCTAGGGTTCATCCCCCCGACAACAGGCATGCCAACAACAGGTCTATGTTTATCTTTAGTATCAGGTTTAGCAATCCTAGCAGCTTCATCACAGAAATAAATAACATGCCAATCAATATTATCAACCAAGAGATCTTTAACCATAGCAATACTAGGTTCAACTTTAATTTGCTCAGAGGGTTTGGGTGTTCTAATATTACTTTTGTTGACCACCGTTGAAGCTTTAGCATGATCCTTTATTCTAATAGGGAATGGTGGTTTCTCAATATAAGCAGTAGGAACAATAGGATCAACATTATAAATAATAGTCTCTTCTTCAACTTTAATAGGTTCAACTACATTAACTTCAATGGGAGCATGATATTTAAACCACTTCTCCTTAGGGAGATGAACATGAGTAGCAAATGATTCACAGAAAGAAGCTACTATCTCAGAGTCAAGTCCATAGTTAGTGCTAAAATCACGAAAAGCATCGGTATCCATAAAAGATTTAGCACAATCAAACTTAAGTTTTATACCTGACTCTTTACCTTGATCGGGGTCCCAATCTTTGGAGTTGCCTTTAATTATTTCCAATAAATACCACTTGAATTCAATATCCTTCTTCATATAGGAACCAGTACAAGAAGTGCACAGATCGATCATTATGAGAAAGCCGAGCATAAATTTTTTGAATAATAATTTCTCTTGAGAGCTCATGATTGGGGCATGAGTATATTGACTTAAGCCTCCCCCAAGCTTGAGCGATACTTTCTCCTTCACGAGGCCAAAAATTATATATATATATAATTCCGATCATGATGAAGCAGATGCATAGGACAAAACTTTTGATGAAATTCCAATTTCAATCGGTTGTAGTTCCATGATCCAATATCATCACATAGCCTATACCATGTCAATGCCTTCTCCTTAAAAGATAAAGGGAAGACCTTCTTCTTGACAACATCCTCAGGCATATCTGCAAGCTTAAATAATCCATAAACTTCATCCACATAGATTAGGTGCATATCAGGATGTAATGTTCCATCTCGTGTAAAGGGATTAGCTAGCTGTTTCTCTATCATACCCGAAGGAACTTCATAATAAATATTTTCAGTAGGTGCAGCAGGTTGAGGAGCAACTCTTTGCTCTTCTGGTCGAGGTGAAGATACCCCAAACAAACACCTCAAAGGATTATTTTCCATTGTAACAAGTGATAGTAAAATTCAGCACACTATATAAATGTTTCCTTACCAAAGGCACTTCCCTCCCCGGCAACGGTGCCAGAAAATAGTCTTGTTGACCCACAAGTATAGGGGATCTATCGTAGTCCTTTAGATAAGTAAGAGTGTCAAACCCAATGAGGAGCAGAAGGAAATGGCAAGCGGTTTTCAGCAAGGTATTCTCTACAAGCACTAAAATTATCGGTAACAGATGGTTTTGTGATAGGGTAAATCGTAACGGGTAACAAGTAATAAAGTAACTAAGGTGCAGCAAGGTGGCCCATTCCTTTTTGTAGCAAAATAAAAGCCTAGGTGAACTCTTATATAAAGCAAAGTGCTCCCGAGGACACATGGGAATTGTTGTCAAGTTAGTTTTCATCATGCTCATATGATTCACGTCCTTTACTTTGATAATTTTATATGTGGGTGGACTAGTGCTTAGGTGCTGCCCTTTCATGGACAAGCCTCCCACTTATGATTAACTTGAAGGAAATATGCCCTAGAGGCAATAATAAAGTTATCATTTATTTCCTTATTTCAAGATAAATGTTTAGTATTCATGCTGGAATTGCATTAACCGGAAACTTGGTACATGTGTGAATACATAGACAAAACATATTGTCCCTAGTATGCCTCTACTTGACTAGCTCGTTAATCAAAGATGGTTATGTTTCCTGACCATAGACATGTGTTGTCATTTGATGAACGGGATCACATCATTAGGAGAATGATGTGATGGACATGACCCATCCGTTAGCTTAGCATTATGATCATTACCGTTTCATTGCTACTGCTTTCTTCATGACTTATACATGTTCCTCAGACTATGAGATTATGCAACTCCCAAATACTGGAGGAACACTTTGTGTGCTACCAAATGTCACAACGTAAATGTGTGATTATAAAGGTGCTCTACAGGTGTCTCTGAAGGTGTTTGTTGGGTTAGCATAGATCAAGATTAGGATTTGTCACTCCGTGTTTTGGATAGGTATCTCTGGGCCCTCTCGATAAAGCTCATCACTATAAGCCTGACAAGCAATGTGACTAATGAGTTAGTTGCGGGATGAAGCATTATGGAACGAGTAAAGAGACTTGCCAGTAATGAGATTGAACTAGGTATGATGATACCGACGATCGAATCTCGGGCAAGTGACATACCGATGACAAAGGGAAGAACGTATGTTGTTATGCAGTTTGACCGGTAAATTTCTTCGTAGAATATGTCGAAGCCAATATGAGCATCTAGGTTCTGCTATTGGTTACTGACCGGAGATGTGTATCGATCATGTCTACATAGTTCTCGAACCCGTAGGGTCCGCATGCTTAACGTTCGATGATGATTTGCATTATGAGTTCTGTGTTTTGATGACTGAAGTTTGTTCAGAGTCCCGGATGAGATCACGGACATGACAAGGAGTCTAGAAATGGTTGATACGTAAAGATTGATATATTGGAAGGCTATATTCAGATATCAGAAAGGTTCCGAGTGATTCGGGTATTTTTCGGAGTACCGGGGAGTTACGGGAATTCACCGAGAGAAGTAACGGGCCTTATTGGGCCATACGAGAAATAGAGGAGGCAGGCCAAGGGGAGGTGGCACGCCCCCCCACCATGGGTCCGAATTGGACTAGGGGAAGGGGCAGCGCCCCTGAGGGAGTCCTGGATTAGGGGGTGTCCGGATAGCCGAACTATCACTGTTGGCCGGACTCCTAGACTATGAAGATACAAGATTGAAGACTTCGTCCCGTGTCCGGATGGGACTTTCCTTGGCGTGGAAGACAAGCTTGGCGATACGGATATGTAGATCTCCTACCATTGTAATTGACTCTGTGTAACCCTAACCCTCTCCGGTGTCTATATAAACCGGAGGGTTTTAGTCCGTAGCACGAACAACAATCATACCATAGGCTAGCTTCTAGGGTTTAGCCTCTTCGATCTCGTGGTAGATCTACTCTTGTATTACCCATATCATCAATATTAATCAAGCAGGAGTAGGGTTTTACCTCCATCGAGAGGGCCCGAACCTGGGTAAAAACATCGTGTCCCTTGTCTCCTGTTACCATCCGCCTAGACGCACAGTTCGGGAACCCCTACCCGAGATCCGCCGGTTTTGACACCGACATTGGTGCTTTCATTGAGAGTTCCTCTGTGCCGTCACCTTTATGCCCGATGGCTCCTTCGATCATCAACAACGACGTGGTCCAGGGCGAGACTTTTCTGCCGGACAGATCTTCGTATTCGGCGGCTTTACACTGCGGGCCAATTCACTCGGCCATCTGGAGCAGATCGAAAGCTATGCCCCTGGCCATCAGGTCAGATTTGGAAGTTTAAACTACACGGCTGACATCCGTGGAGACTTGATCTTCAACGGATTCGAGCCACAGCCAAGCACGCCGCACTGTCTCGATGGGTATGATCTAGCTCTGCCGCCGAACTATGCCCTGGAGGCCGCACCAGCGTCCGCTTCGACCCTTAGCTCGGAGCCGACTTCGCCGATCGAGGACGAGTGGCTGGACACCGCCTCGGGGGATACGATCTCTACGGCGATTGAGCTGAACACCATCCCTGTCCTTTGTAAAGCCCATGATTCCGAGGTGCCGGACTCCTCTCCGGACTCTAAACCTCCCACGCCCCCGCCAATCAAATCTGATTGGGCGCCGGTTATGGAGTTCACGGCCGCGGACTTCTTTCAGCACTCGCCCTTTGGCGGCATCCTAAATTCACTAAAGTCGCTCTCTTTATCAGGAGAGCCCTGGCCGGACTATGGTCAAGAAGGCTAGGATGCGGACGACGAAGAAATTCAACGCCCACCCACCACCCACTTTGTAGCCATTGTCGATGATTTAACCGACATGCTCGACTTCGACTCCGAAGACATCGACGGTATGGATGACGATGCAGGAGACAACCAAGAACCAGCGCCTACAGGGCACTGGAAGGCCACCTCGTCATACGACATATACATGGTGGACAACCCAAAAGATGGGAATGGCAATGGAACAGCGGAGGATGACCCCTCCAAGAAACAGCCCAAGCGCCGGCGTCAGCGGCGCCACTCTAAATCCCGCCATAGCAAAAATGGTGATTCCGGCATGGGAGATAATAACACCCCGGACAGTGCCGAAGACAATTTCAGGACCCCGACTCAATGCCACATCGATCTAGAATGTAACACCTCATATCACTTTGCGGCCTCACGCACGGTATTCCCACGGGTGTCGCCTTACCTTTGCCCGGGACCGTTTGCGCCTTTTGGCACACGTATATGATAGTGTCACTAGCATCCATATGATAAGGAGCCCGGGCTGACATGGCTAGTCGTAAACCCAAAGTGGCACAAACTTACAGGGACAGGCATCCATGACCCAGCATCAAATGTGTCGGTCATCAGCGAGTGAATCCAGGCTGTAGCACTGGGCTAGCAGGACTCCGGTGAACCGGGCTGTAGCGGGCTAACAGGACTCCGGTATTCATCGTGTGACATTTCCCCGAAGGGACAGACACAGGAACGAAGAAGGACACATGCCGGCCAGCCTAAGTGTTCCGGAGCAGTAGCAAGCTACCATGGATCGGTGGAAACACTAGGAGACATTTCTCGGTAAGAGAGGCTACTAAAGATAAACAACTAGATAGTCAGATCCCACACATACCAAGCATTTCAATAACATACACACAATATGCTCGATATGTGCAAACACAACATGGCAACACAACATGACTCTACGACTCAAGTATTTATCAATAGGCTCCGAGGAGCGAGATATTACAAACATGGGTCTCATGACCCAACAATCAGAGCATACAAGTCAAAGCACATGTGGAAGCTTAACATGTCTGAGTACAGACATCTATAAATGAAAAAGGCTGAGAAGCCTGACTATCTACCAGATCCTGCCGAGGGCACAAGATCGTAGCTGAGGTAACAAGCTAAACATCGAAGTCCACGTGGAACTACTAGTGAGACTAAAGTCTCTCTGCAAAAACATAAATTAAGCAACGTGAGTACAAATGTACCCAGCAAGACTTACATCAGAACTAACTACATATGCATCATTATCAACAAAGGGGATGGTGAGGTTTAACTGCAGCAAGCTAGCTTTGACTCGGTGGCTATTCTAAACTACGACTGCAAGCGACTCTTTTGAGGTGGCGCACACGAGTCCACATATTCACCATATCAATACACCACTATGGATCCGCTCCCGTCTCCCTACGAGAACGCCATCCATAGCACTCACGCTTATATTGCGCATTTTAAAGTATCCACTTTCACTTGTCTATGAACTGATATAAGCAACCCAGAAGTCCTTTTCAGCGGACACGGCTATTCGAATAGATGATGTTAACCCTGCAGGGGTGTACTTCTTCACACACGCTCTCACCACTTACCGTCGTTTACACGACATGTACTCGGCAACCTTCAAGCGGAAGCCCAACGTGGGTGTCGGCCACGGCCTACCTAAACACTCAAGTCTCTAGTCTAGGTTTATCGCCTATTCGGGTTCCATCCATGAGGAGATCCGGCCGGAGTTTCGCTCACAGCCCCAAACGATGTGAACAGGGTTCCGTGACACCAAACGGGCGCCCGGTATACCCGGCCATGTGCCTACCGCATCACAGCCCACCCCTCCGGTCAGCGCTGCCCACGGCCTCCAGCATACTACAAACACCAGAAACTACTTGCAACTCCTGGACAGAGGACAAGGGTGATTAAGAAGCCGAGAGGGTCCATTGGTTTCGGGCCCAATGCGTGGTAGTAGCTGAATCATGGATCACAAACACAGAACTCAGTTCCTGAGGACGGCTTCAATGAGACAACCCACCATGTACTCCTACATGGCCTCTCACCGATACCTTTTACCAAATCGTGTTCACACACTTAGCTTACACACAGTAGGACATGTTCACACACCTCTGATTCATTCCCGATGAATCAGACCTGACTCAACTCTAAGCAGTAGCAGGCATGACAAACAAACATGAATGAGTAGGCACAACAGGGCTCAAGAAACTCCTACTCATACTAGTGGGTTTCATCTATTTACTGTGGCAATGACAGGTCATGCAGAGGATAAAGGGGTTCAGCTACCGCAGCAAGTAACAAATGACTCGTTGTTGTCCTAATGCAGTAAAAGAGAGCAGGGCGAGAGAGTAGGATTGTATCAAAATGAACAAGGGGGTTTTGCTTGCCTGGCACTTCTGAAGACAATACAGTTCTTCATCAGTGTCAACGATCACATCATCGGTATCACGTCTATCGAGAGGGGACAAATACCGGCAACACAGAAGGGAACACAATCAATGCAATGCACAATATGATGCATGATCATGACATGGCAAAATGAATGTGTTTTGGGCTAATGCATCTAGCAACAAGTTAAATGGGGTTGGTTTGAATACAAGATTCAAATTCAAACTCCATATGTGATTATTTAAATGCCATTCACTTCATTTGTCCTAAACAGTAGTGATAAGTTGTTCTAACATGCCTGGAAATGGTACAGATGGATAGATTAGATTTTTCAGATCATTTTTCATATATAAATTATTTCATTTGGAGTTACGGTTGATTTTATATGATTTTTAGAAGTCTTAGCTATTTTCTGAAATAAATAAATCGTTTAGATTTATTTAAAATCTAGAAAAGGGTTTACTGCGTCAGCATGACGTTGGCATGACGTCAGCAGGTCAACAGGGGCTGGTCCGGGTCAAACCTGACCAGTGGGGCCCACTGGTCAGTGACTCAGGTGACTAACAGAGTTACTTAATTCTAACTAATCAAATTAATAGCCATGGGGCCCACTGTCAGTGTCAGCAGGGGTAATTAGTTTAACTAATTCAATTAGTACTAATCCTAATTAACTAACAGAGCTGAGCCCCACCTGTCATTGACCCAGGGGTCAAACTGGGCCCACATGGTCAATAGTCAACGGGGTCAAACCCCTGGTCAGTAGGGTCAATCCCGCCGGCGTCTCGACGCCGGCGAGGCCCGGGACGGTGGCGGCCATTGGAAACACGCTACAGGGCACGGGAGAGGCCGTGCTTGGGCTCGTTGGAGAGCCCTTGCTCCCGCGCGTCGAACGGTGCGGGTGCTGGGTCGTGGGGAGGCCAGAGCTAACGACGGCGAGCTCCAAAGCGGCGGCCGGAGTTCGGGTAATCTCGGGGTGGCGTTACAGAGCACGGGAGGAGGCGTTGTGGGTGTCTACGGGTTCATGCGATCGTGCTGAGCACGATGGTGGGCTCGGGAACGAGCTGCGGTGGCTGTGGCCACGGTCACGCCATGGCCGGCAGCGAGAAGCTCTCGGCCGCGGTGGGAGATGGGGCTAGGGGGCGAGAACGGAGGGGGCGAGCACAGGAGAAGCAGCGGAGGCTCACAGCGGATCCATTCAAGGCGGAGACGAGGCCGGGGACGGTCCGGAGCCGACGAATTGGGCGACGGCGACCGGCGGGTCCGAGGAGGGGAAAAACGTCGGGGTGGCGCTTCGGGGGCTTCTGGAGGGGCGTGGCTCGGTGAGGTGGGTCGAGGACGGAGTGGAGGAGCTTGTGGGCTAGTCGGGGAAGCGAGGGAGGCCCGGTGGCCGTGGTGGCAGTGGACGGCGGCGACGAGCTCCGCTCGGTGGCTGCGTGCGAGAAACA
>NC_041383.1:623082282-623090473 GCF_002162155.2 Triticum dicoccoides
AGGAGGGGGGGGGAGGAGCGAGGGGAGTGAGAGAGGGAGCCAGGGGCTGCGTAGCGATGCTAGAAGGGTCGTGGCGTCGCGGTGGAAGCAGGAGGTGGCCGGGGAAGCAGGAGGTGGCCGAGGCAGCGTCGGCGCCCGTCGGCCACGCGCGCTGCCTACTGGCGCGGGGAAGACGATAGGGGGGGGACGCCTGGTGGGCTGGGCCGCACCGGTGGGCTGCCAGCACAGGAGCTGGGCCGGTTGCTGGCGCCAGGTAAGTGCTCTCTACTCTATTTTATTGTTTTGTTTTCTTTTATTGATATCTTTTGCCATTGTTTTGAATTTAAACAAATTCAAACAATGCCAAAAACTCCTCTGAATATTTTTATTTTGCTAGATGGACTTTTCCAAAAGCTCAAAAAATATTTCAGGGGTATTTGAAATTATATTCTAATTATATGAATATAATTCAAATTCAAATAGCTAATGATTTAAATTCAAAGTCCCAAAAATAAATCCTTAAAAATGTTCAATATTTTGGTTGGGACCAGAACCCTTGCCAAAATTTATCAAACATTTAAGAAGAGCATTTTGGAACAATGAATGAGATTTTAGGGTTTTTGCCCTTCTTTTATTTAAGTTTTTGAGGCTTCCAAATTTCCTCAGTTCAAGTTTCAAAA
Source organism: Triticum dicoccoides (assembly GCF_002162155.2). Taxonomy (NCBI): domain Eukaryota; kingdom Viridiplantae; phylum Streptophyta; class Magnoliopsida; order Poales; family Poaceae; genus Triticum; species Triticum dicoccoides. The sequence goes on from NC_041383.1 coordinate 623,082,942, forward strand.
TTTAAACATGATGCAAACACTAGGCAGCACCAGAAGCTAGGGATGTGACAACTCACCCCCACTAAACAAGAATCTCGTCTCGAGATTCAAGCGTAGGGTAAGATGAAGGGGAAACGCAAACTAGTATAGTCTTCACGATCCAGGGTGCACTTCAAATGAATGTTGATTCGTTCACCATCATTATCTTGATGTCTTGTTCCGAGAACTCCAACCAACATGACAACGAGAGGAGAAGGGAACTCTAGAAGGATCAATCTTCTCGAAGGTCGAACAACTCAGGATTAACTCCTGGAATGAGACATAGCAACATCTCTCGAGCTGAGAGACGAAGCACACATCCATAGGAATGGAGTGAAGCAGATGACGAAGGTTCACTAGGTAGACAACAATTTCACACTTAAAAAGGTGGTAAACGATTGTTATCGTAGCGAGGAGTTGAGTTGCCATGATACCCCAACGAGACACCTTAGGAACCGTGACTCGTAGATATATCCCCTTAAGTGGAAAAAAGAATTACCTTTGATTCATAGATCATTGAAACTTTTTAAACCAGCCTAAGGCAATTCTCGAGCGATCGTTTGGAGGGGGTCGGTAGGATGGCATACTCGGACTTGGACGATGTGGATTACCTTGTTGAAGACAACGCAATGGATGATTTTTGCTTATCACCGGAAATGGAAGAGACTCATGGTAGAATGGCACATTGGCGGTGCAAGCTAGGAACAAAATGCAAATGTTGGGAGTGATTCTGGTAACTGGGGAAGAACCCAACAATAGAGAGTGAATTCACTGTTTGAAAAGGTCATAGCATTGCCGAGGAAACTAAGAGCACTATACAGTTAATGCCGACGATCAAACCTAGCACTTGCGCGTGCTCTCAAGAACTTGAGCATTTCCATAATCATCAAGATTTTACCAATATCCGTGTCAAGGATCCTGGCAACACAACTTGCTACCATGATGAATGATGATGGATGATGCAGATGCAAAGGAAGATAACACTTTCTCAGATTTCACCCTTGGCGGGGCGAAGGAAATAAAATCTGGATGATCGACCGAGAGACATTTAGCACTCCGCTTCTAATGTTCTCCTTGATGTGCTAGCGTAATCCATAGACAATTATGGTTTGATATCTAGAACATCAAGTAAAAGGTCGGACTTCGGAAACACAAAAATCCATAAGGAACGACTAGGGTGTAAATCCTACGAAATCCTTATGGGGAGGTGGCCAACTTCTTCTATCAAGATACTACAATAATAGGTCTTCCGGCTGGGTGTGTTGGCCGCGACATCCACCTTACCGGTTATCGATGGACCAATATTATAGTTCTTGGGAAATGTTCCAACCATTATAACCGCCTGAGATTCAGATCTAGTTGGTGTCAGGATATTCCAGACTCATCGAGTCTAGGAAGAAAAATGAAAGTTTGCAACACAAATCGATGAGATGACATTGCGAGATTCTCGAGGAGTGAACTACGATAGCAAGCTCCAAAACATGAGCTGGTTCTGCTACACACATGTGAACATGTTGTCCCAGACAAACATGATCACATGGTAGTCTTACAATAAAACACTACCGAGTTCCGGAGGGGAACCATCATCGAGGATATCGAAGTCTTTACGCAAGTCCATGGATTAGATCCCAAGCATAGACTTCTTTTCCTTGAACAAGTCAATCAGTGGCTTAGTGTGCTAGGGACACATATAGAATGAAGGTTGCAAGCCTCCAGACTACAAAATACTTCGCACGTGTGCATGACTGATTTGGGATGATTCCAAAGGAAACAAAACAATCTTCCTCGAATTCATGGCGGCAACTTACATCAGATGCACATGAATTAGAGGAAGTCACTACTTTCATCCAAACATATGCTTCATGAATGAAACACGAAGAAATGCTTACACAAGTTTCCAACACTAGGTTGATGTTCAACATGATTCATGGGGGGAGACAAAATGCTACTGATGGGCTCAACAACAACTCATCGGAATTTCCATATCACTGGACTTCCACCATCATGTGAACACGGTGATAGCATTGGTCAGACCAAAGATGTAATGGTGTATGCTCGAGGGATCAACCACGAGTAAGACAACATTACGAGCATCGTTGGTACTGATTTGATTTGACGATAGCCCACACTCAAATCAAAGGATTGATAAGACAATAGGTCCAGCAACTGATCACAGGGACCAATCGATGAAGATATCATCTTTCTTAAACACACACTACACAAGAATATCCCTTTGGAACGAACTAAGTCAGGCAAGCTTTTATCTTCCAACTCTCCAAGTTGTTGTCTAGCTTAACCAACTAGCTCAGGGATATCTAACACCGATCTTGGAGAGAGGGTGGTTCACAAGAAACCAACTTGATCACGAGCTCAACATAGCGGTCAGGTGACAACCTGGTAATACTTCCAAGAAGATCTTCGGAAAATCACGAACCACCGGTATGTTACTAAGCTTGAGAACAATCTTGCTTTTCAGGGCAAGACGATATAATCAAACAAGCAAGGATTGACACTATCCTAACTCATTGATTGAAAAGTGCACCAGGAATAAGGACTAGGTAGCACGATCAATCTTAGAATGATGACTCAATAATCAGCACGCTAAGAATGAGGTTGTTGTCCATTTAACTACCAAGCAACGGAGTTGCTAGCAGTATTGATTTCACACACCACGATTCACTTGTCAGCATTCCGGTTACAATAACACAGGAACCGAGGAATGAACAATGATGGCAAGAAGTATCACTGTACCAAGAGTTCATAGGATGGTGTGCAATTCCTATAACAATCCCGATATAAAGATGGTAATACTCCAAGGTAGAGCAGAACAAAAGCTGGATTAGCAATTTGTTCTGTGGAGCACAACTTCTTTGACCCAATCCTAGATATGGAAGAGGTACTGGAGTTTGTTTCTCCTAGTCATTCCGCGATAGAATGGCTTGACGGACCACAAGAGTAATAGGCATCGATAAACGAATGCATGCATACTCTTGACTATCAATTGATAGACGAAGGTCAATAGACAACTAAAGAGGGACAACTCAAAGGAACATATAACTTTCTGAGTTGTGGATGCATAGATTAGTATGTCGAACCAGGTTCAACATAATTCTTCCGGATAACCCATGCAGAAAGGTTGAGCTGGCAGACTCACAATATAGCATGGAGAACTCATCGAGAGCACTCTTGTTGTCATCTTTTGGTTCAGAAGAACTCCTGCCAAGAATGGTTCATGGTAATTGGAAGAAGGATATACCACGGACCTCGAGGACTATCGTAAAGGTTACTTTAACCTAAGGGAGCTAGCAATTACTATCAACATGAAGTAAGTAGGGTGAATCTCGGGTTCAAGAACCCAGGAATAGAATGCCTACTAACTAAATGGAATCACGGGATGCTTTCGATGATGACGGCCAGAATCATCACACTGAAATCACAGATCATGGCTAGACCACTAGATGATCCTCTAAGCACTTAGGGTCATAATAGGAACTCCAACATATATGTCAAGGCAATAAATTACCTCAACGCACCGGTTAGTGTGCTTATTCTGACCATAAGGGACATCGGGAACGGAAAGAAAGGATTTGCAAATGCATCAGACTATTTAGAAACCTGGGATGACTCGGACAGCATAACGGCTATAAATGCTCAAAAAGATTTGAGACATGCTACAAAAATGGTGGCATAGCCACTCAGAAGCACAATATCAAGGTCTCGAGATCAATAATTAACATACAGAGGTAGAAACTGAACTGAGGCTTAATTCCAACAATTCTATAAGTCTACGGATTAGTAACACGTGATCCTGATAGAAAGAACAGATAGCCTAGTTGTTAATCCCCGTAGGAAAGATAAGATGACTCAGATCAGAAGGGCATAAGGTATAAGGAGTAAAAAGAGCCTTACGTTCCATCCCACAATCAATTCCCTTATATAACTAAAGAATTTCTAGACTCAACTTCGACCAGTTTGGCTTGGTAATCCTACAGACAATCAAGCTCTGATACCAACGCTGTTAGGACCCCGACTCAATGCCACATCGATCTAGCATGTAACACCTCATATCACTTTGCGGCCTCACGCACGGTATTCCCACGGGTGTCGCCTTACCTTTGCCCGGGACCGTTTGCGCCTTTTGGCACACATATATGATAGTGTCGCCAGCATCCATATGATAAGGAGCCCGGGCTGACATGGCTAGTCGTAAACCCAAAGTGGCACAAACTTACAGGGACAGGCATCCATGACCCAGCATCGAACGTGTCGGTCATCAGCGAGTGAATCCAGGCTGTAGCACTGGGCTAGCAGGACTCCGGTGAACCGGGCTGTAGCGGGCTAACAGGACTCCGGTATTCATCGCGTGACATTTCCCCGAAGGGACAGACACAGGAACGAAGAAGGACACATGCCGGCCAGCCTAAGTGTTCCGGAGCAGTAGCAAGCTACCATGGCTCGGTGGAAACACTAGGAGACATTTCCCGGTAAGAGAGGCTACTAAAGATAAACAACTAGATAGTCAGATCCCACACATACCAAGCATTTCAATAACATACACACAATATGCTCGATATGTGCAAACACAACATGGCATCACAACATGACTCTATGACTCAAGTATTTATCAATAGGCTCCGAGGAGCGAGATATTACAAACATGGGTCTCATGACCCAACAATCAGAGCATACAAGTCAAAGCACATGCGCAAGCTTAACATGTCTGAGTACAGACATCTATAAATGAAAAAGGCTGAGAAGCCTGACTATCTACCAGATCCTGCCGAGGGCACAAGATCGTAGCTGAGGTAACAAGCTAAACATCGAAGTCCACGTGGAACTACTAGTGAGACTGAAGTCTCTCTGCAAAAACATAAATTAAGCAACGTGAGTACAAATGTACCCAGCAAGACTTACATCAGAACTAACTACATATGCATCATTATCAACAAAGGGGATGGTGGGGTTTAACTGCAGCAAGCCAGCTTTGACTCGGTGGCTATTCTAAACTACGACTGCAAGCGACTCTTTTGAGGTGGCGCACACGAGTCCACATATTCACCATATCAATACACCACTATGGATCCGCTCCTGTCTCCCTACGAGAACGCCATCCATAGCACTCACACTTATCTTGCGCATTTTAAAGTATCCACTTTCACTTGTCTATGAACTGATATAAGCAACCCAGAAGTCCTTTTCCGCGGACACGGCTATTCGAATAGATGATGTTAACCCTGCAGGGGTGTACTTCTTCACACACGCTCTCACCACTTACCGTCGTTTACACGACATGTACTCGGCAACCTTCAAGCGGAAGCCCAACGTGGGTGTCGGCCACGGCCTACCTAAACACTCAAGTCTCTAGTCCAGGTTTATCGCCTATTCGGGTTCCATCCATGAGGAGATCCGGCCGGAGTTTCGCTCACAGCCCCAAACGATGTGAACAGGGTTCCGTGACACCAAACGGGCGCCCGGTATACCCGGCCACGTGCCTACCGCATCACAGCCCACCCCTCCGGTCAGCGCTGCCCACGGCCTCCAGCATACTACAAACACCAGAAACTACTTGCAACTCCTGGACAGAGGACAAGGGTGATTAAGAAGCCGAGAGGGTCCATTGGTTTCGGGCCCAATGCGTGGTAGTAGCTGAATCATGGATCACAAACACAGAACTCAGTTCCTGAGGACGGCTTCAATGAGACAACCCACCATGTACTCCTACATGGCCTCTCACCGATACCTTTTACCAAATCGTGTTCACACACTTAGCTTACACACAGTAGGACATGTTCACACACCTCTGATTCATTCCCGATGAATCAGACCTGACTCAACTCTAAGCAGTAGCAGGCATGACAAACAAACATGAATGAGTAGGCACAACAGGGCTCAAGCAACTCCTACTCATACTAGTGGGTTTCATCTATTTACTGTGGCAATGACAGGTCATGCAGAGGATAAAGGGGTTCAGCTACCGCAGCAAGTAACAAATGACTCGTTGTTGTCCTAATGCAGTAAAAGAGAGTAGGGCGAGAGAGATGGATTGTATCGGAATGAACAAGGGGGTTTTGCTTGCCTGGCACTTCTGAAGACAATACAGTTCTTCATCAGTGTCAACGATCACATTATCGGTATCACGTCTATCAAGAGGGGACAAATACCGGCAACACAGAAGGGAACACAATCAATGCAATGCACAATATGATGCATGATCATGACATGGCAAAATGAATGTGTTTTGGGCTAATGCATCTAGCAACAAGTTAAATGGGTTGGTTTGAATACAAGATTCAAATTCAAACTCCATATGTGATTATTTAAATGCCATTCGCTTCATTTGTCCTAAACAGTAGTGATAAGTTGTTCTAACATGCCTGGAAATGGTACAGATGGATAGATTAGATTTTTCTGATCATTTTTCATATATAAATTATTTCATTTGGAGTTACGGTTGATTTTATATGATTTTTAGAAGTTTTAGCTATTTTCTGAAATAAATAAATCGTTTAGATTTATTTAAAATCCAGAAAAGGGTTTACTGCGTCAGCATGATGTTGGCATGACGTCAGCAGGTCAACAGGGGCTGGTCCAGGTCAAACCTGACCAGTGGGGCCCACTTGTTAGTGACTCAGGTGACTAACAGATTTAATTAATTCTAACTAATCAAATTAATAGCCACGGGGCCCACTGTCAGTGTCAGCAGGGGTAATTAGTTTAGCTAATTCAATTAGTACTAATCCTAATTAACTAACAGAGCTGGGCCCCACCTGTCATTGACCCAGGGGTCAAACTGGGCCCACATGGTCAGTAGTCAACGGGGTCAAACCCCTGGTCAGTAGGGTCAATCCCGCCGGCGTCTCGACGCCGGCGAGGCCCGGGACGGTGGCGGCCGTCGGAAACACGCTACAAGGCACGGGAGAGGCCGTGCTTGGGCTCGTTGGAGAGCCCTTGCTCCCGCGCGTCGAACGGTGCGGGTGCTGGGTCGTCGGGAGGCCAGAGCTGACGACGGCGAGCTCCAAAGCGGCGGCCGGAGTTCGGGCAATCTCGGGGTGGCGTTACAGAGCATGGGAGGAGGCGTTGTGGGTGTCTACGGGTTCATGCGATCGTGCTGAGCATGATGGTGGGCTCGGGAACGAGCTGCGGTGGCTATGGCCACGGTCACGCCATGGCCGGCGGCGAGAAGCTCTTGGCCGCGGTGGGAGATGGGGCTAGGGGGCGAGAATGGAGGGGGCGAGCACAGGAGAAGCAGCGGAGGCTCACAGCGGATCCATTCGAGGCGGAGACGAGGCCGGGGACGGTCCGGAGCCGACGAATCGGGCGACGGCGACCGGCGGGTCCGAGGAGGGGAAAAACGTCGGGGCGGCGCTTCGGGGGCTTCTGGAGGGGCGTGGCTCGGTGAGGTGGGTCGAGGACGGAGTGGCGGAGCTTGTGGGCTAGTCGGGGAAGCGAGGGAGGCCCGGTGGCCGTGGTGGCAGTGGACGGCGGCGACGAGCTCCGCTCGGTGGCTGCGTGCG
>NC_041383.1:623090818-623228813 GCF_002162155.2 Triticum dicoccoides
CGGAGCTTGTGGGCTAGTCGGGGAAGCGAGGGAGGCCCGGTGGCCGTGGTGGCAGTGGACGGAGGCGACGAGCTCCGCTCGGTGGCTGCGTGCGAGAAACAGAGGAGGGGGGGGGAGGAGCGAGGAGAGTGAGAGAGGGAGCCAGGGGCTGCATGGCGATGCTAGAAGGGCCGTGGCGTCGCGGTGGAAGCAGGAGGTGGCCGGGGAAGCAGGAGGTGGCCGAGGCAGCGTCGGCGCCCGTCGGCCACGCGCGCTGCCTACTGGCGCGGGCAAGACGACAGGGGGGGATGCCTGGTGGGCTGGGCCGCACCGGTGGGCTGCCAGCACAGGAGCTGGGCCGGTTGCTGGCGCCAGGTAAGTGCTCTCTGCTCTGTTTTATTGTTCTGTTTTCTTTTATTAATATCTTTTGCCATTGTTTTGAATTTAAACAAATTCAAACAATGCCAAAAACTCCTCTGAATATTTTTATTTTGCTAGATGGACTTTTCCAAAAGCTCAAAAAATATTTCAGGGGTATTGAAATTATATTCTAATTATATGAATATAATTCAAATTCAAATAGCTAATGATTTAAATTCAAAGTCCCAAAAATAAATCCTTAAAAATGTTCAATATTTTGGTTGGGACCAGAACCCTTGCCAAAAATTATCAAACATTTAAGAAGAGCAGTTTGGAACAATGAATGAGATTTTAGGGTTTTTGCCCTTCTTTTATTTAAGTTTTTGAGGCTTCCAAATTTCCTCAGTTCAAGTTTCAAAATTTACACATGATGCAAACACTAGGCAGCACCAGAAGCTAGGGATGTGACAGACAACCCCCTCCAGCAGGATTCAGCACAGGAGGAGGGAGAAGCCAGCCCTCATGATAGAGCGGCAGACAGAGAGGTAGAGGACGATAATTATATGCCTCCCTCCGAAGATGAAGCAAGCCTCGATGACGATGAATTTGTCGTGCCCGAGGATCCCGTCGAACAAGAGTGTTTCAAACGCAGGCTTATGGCCACGGCAAGCAGCCTCAGGAAAAAGCAGCAGCAGCTTAGAGCTGACCAAGACTAGCTAGCTGACAGATGGACAGAAGTCCTCGCAGTCGAAGAGTATACACTCGATCGCCCCTCCAAGAGCTACTCAAAACGCAGGCTGCTACCCCAATTAGAGGAGGAAGCACCCAAACCTACATCGCCAGCGCATGATGCGGCCGACCGGCCACCTCGTGGCCGCGACAGAGAGGCCTCTAGGCCCTCCACTAAAGCCGCACCCCGGCGTCGCTCGAAAAGAACAAAGCCACGGGAAAATGCGCCAGAATTGCAAGACATATTGGAGGACAAGGCAAGGCAAATAAGATCGATCTACGGATCGCGTGGGCGCCCCACGACACGTGATGACAACCGTCACGCCGGATACAGCAATTCCGGCTGGGCCAAACACAGTAGACAAAGCTCATTTGAGCTGCGTCGTGATATAGCCCAATACAGAGGCGCCGCACACCCACTATGCTTCACAGACGAAGTAATGGATCATCAAATCCCCGAGGGTTTCAAACCCGTAAACATTGAATCATACGATGACACAACAGATCCTGTGGTTTGGATCGAGGACTATCTCCTCCACATCCACATGGCCTGCGGTGATGATCTACACACCATCAAATACCTCCCACTCAAGCTTAAAGGACTAGCTCGACATTGGCTTAACAGCTTGCCAGCAGAATCAATTGGTTGTTGGGAAGACCTGGAAGCCGCATTCCTTGATAACTTCCAGGGCACATATGTGCGACCGCCAGACGCTGATGACCTAAGCCACATAATTCAGCAGCCAGGTGAATTGGCCAGACAATTCTGGACACGGTTCTTAACCAAGAAAAATCAAATCATTGACTGTCCAGATGCAAAGGCCCTTGCAGCCTTCAAACATAACATCCGCGACGAATGGCTTGCCCGGCACCTAGGACAGGAAAAGCCAAAATCCATGGAAGCCCTCACATCACTCATGACCCGCTTCTGTGCGGGAGAGGACAACTGGCTAGCTCGCAGTAACAACCTAACCAAAAACCCTGGTAGTTCGGATACCAAGGACAGCAATGGCAGGTCGCGTCGCAACAAGCACAAGCGCCGCATTAACAGCGATAATACTGAAGATACGACAGTCAATGCCAGATTCAGAGGCTCTAAACCCGGTCAGCGGAGAAAGCCGTTCAAAAGAAATACTCAGGGCCCGTCCAATTTGGACCGCATACTTGATCGCTTGTGCCAGATACATGGCACCCCTGAAAAACCAACCAACCACACCTACAAGGATTGTTGGGTATTCAAGCAGGCAGGCAAGTTAAGTGCCGAACACAACCACAAGGGGCTGCATAGCGATGACGAGGAGGAGCCCCGGCCGCCGAACAATAGAGGACAGAAGGGCTTTCCCCCACAAGTGCGGACAGTGAACATGATATACGCAACCCACATACCCAAAAGGGCACGGAAGCGTGCACTGAGGGATGTATATGCGATGGAGCCAGTCGCCCCAAAGTTCAACCTATGGTCTCCTGCCTAATCACTTTTGATCGAAGGGACCACCCCACTAGAATCCGCCACGGCGGATTCGCCGCATTGGTTCTTGACCCAATCATTGACGGATTTCACCTCACTAGTGTCCCTATGGACGGCGGCAGCAGCCTGAACCTGCTTTACCAGGATACAGTACGCAAAATGGGCATAGACCCCTCAAGGATTAAACCCACAAAAACGACCTTTAAAGGCGTCATACCAGGTGTAGAGGCCAACTGTATAGGCTCAATTACACTTGAAGTGGTCTTCGGATCCCCGGATAACATACGAAGCGAGGAGTTAATCTTCGACATAGTCCCGTTCCGCAGCGGCTATCACGCACTGCTCGGACGAACCGCATTTGCAAAGTTCAATGTGATGCCGCACTACGCATACCTTAAGCTCAAGATGCTAGGCCCTCTAGGAGTAATCACGGTCAATGGAAACACCGAACGCTCTCTCTGAACGGAGGAGCATACGGCGGCCCTCGCGGCGGAAGTACAAAGCAGCTTCTTAAGGCAATTTTCGAGTCCGAGTACTAAACGTCCGTACACCATCAAGCGCGCCCGGAGTAACCTACAACAAGACCGCCTAGCACGTTCCGAGCACGCGTAGCAATGCGGCCCCAACCCCAGCCCTCGCGAAATCGCGAGACCAGTGCCACGCGTACATAACTACGCTCTGGAGATACCATGGGCATAGGGGGAGGGGCACGACCACGGCATGCCAAGAGTGCGGCTCAACCACACAAGGGGCTCCCAATTGTGTCATTCTTCTTTTCTTTTTTCTTATCCTCATGACTCCGTTTTCTAGAAGCCTTATCTGGCAGTAGAATCGCCGAACTCACGATGCAACAGCCAGGGAAGCAGAAAAGCTACGTCGAGTGTCCAGGTGGTCTCTATTACGAGCAATATACCTGTTTTACATACTATCCCGTAGCCTACCCCTGGAGGGGGACATGTTAAATAGTCCCATCCCTTGCTTATCGCACTATTTGTATCGTTCTGCTTTCATTGCAGTATCTTTTGAATGAACAATACATAGCTTCTGCTTATTATTGCATTTCCTTTTTTATAAATGTTCATCTATGACATGTTGCACCCGTACAATTTGGTACGGCCAATACACCAAGGGCTTAAGTACCCCAAATCATGGTGTGATAAGTCCACACACTTTCACAAGTGCGGCACCCCGAACTTATAGCATTATATGCATCGGCTCCGAATCATGTCTTGGGTCAATAGTTGGGTTTGCCCGGCTCCCATGTTTTGGTACCTTACGTTCCCTTATATCGGCTAAGGTAGCGCTGGGAGAACCACTGTGATTGTGCCCCGGTTGAGCTGGGTTGAGCACCTCAGTGGAGAAAGCTAAAACTGACTGTCATAATAGGGCAAGAGCCGATCGCTGTTCGAGAGGTTTTTTCGGGTCCCTAAAGACTCATGCCGCTTAGAGCGAGGAGTCGGCATTGTCCGGCCAAGGCGTGGATAGCGCCCCGAACTCGGTCTTCCGAATACAAGGGGCTTCGCCGAAATTTAAAATTATAGAATTCTATGGCTAAGTGAGAGTGTTCAAGCATTATAGTCCGGTTGCCTCGTTCGTTGTGTTGAACACCTCCCTCGAAGGACCCAAGAATGGGAACAAGAGCGCTCAAGTTTATCCTGAACACCCCAGCACTCGTGGCATGGGGGCTGAAGCCAACGACTCGCCATCTCTCAAATTTGATAAACGGCCGCACAGAAGGTAATATTTTAAATTAACAAGCGTTGCTTAGCGCATATGAACAAAGTTTTCAGCGTACAGGATAAGAAATGCGAGTCTACTAAAAAATTACATCTTTGGAGCACTCACCCACTATAATGCGGGCACCCTTCAAGACGCCCTTATAGTACATCTCCGGCTTGCAATACTCCTTACCCGGCGGTGGCGCGTCCGTCACAAGCTTCTCGGCGTCCATCTTGCCCCAGTGCACTTTAGCACGGGCAAGGGCCCGACGGGCACCTTCAATACAGACGGAGTGCTTGATGACTTCCATCCACGGACTGGCGTCCACCAGCCGCCGCACCAGACCGAAGTAGCTCCCAGGCATGGCTTCTTTAGGCCACAGCCGAACTATGAGGCCCTTCATGGCCTGTTCGGCCACCTTGTGGAGCTCGACCAGCTGCTTCAGCTGGTCGCTCAGGGGCACCAGATGTCCGGCCTCAGCATATTGAGACCAGAACACCTTTTCTGTCGAGCTCCCCTCCCCGGCTCGGTAGAACGCGGCAGCATCAGACACACTATGGGGCAGATCGGCGAACGCTCCTGGAGAGCTCCGGATTCGGGTAAGTAACAGATAATTCACTTTTACATGCTTGCTTTGCATAAAGAATGCCTTACCCACTGCTATCTTCTTTATCGCCTCGATCTCCTGGAGGGCCTTCTGGGCTTCGGCCTTAGTGGCTTTGGTACTCTCAAGAGCCAAGGCAAGCTCGGACTCTCGAGTCTCCGAGTCACGCTCCAAACTCTCGTGTTTTTTCACGAGAGCCTGGAGCTCTTGCCACACCTCCGCCACCTGTGCCTCCTACTTCTCTCGCTCGGTGCGCTCCAAGGCCGCACTGTTTTCGGCCTTGGACACCGCTTCCTTCAGGGTCGCCACCTCATTCGTGGCCCCTGCAATACCCACGTTATTCCTGTCATTTTTTGCAACCAAATCCTTTCTATAAGGTATTACTTTAATAAGGTATTACTTACCTTCCTTGTCCTCGAGCTGCTTCTTGGCAAGGCCGAGTTCATTCTCGGACAGCTCGAGGCTCTGCTTCAATGCATTGACCTCCGCAGTCAGTGCGGCAGAGGTCAGCAGCGCAGCCTGCATTCCCATATTGACATATTTATGTTAGACTCCTGCGTATATCTTTTTAGATCCTCAGCTCGACTTTTCTTTCCGAACACCAAACTGAGCATCAGGGGCTACTGTCTATGTGGTAATATTCTTACATATCTTAAAACCTTACCTCAAAGCCTATTAGAAGGCTGGTATAGGCTTTAGTCAGCCCGCTTTTGGCAGACTGAACTTTCTGGATCACCGCACTCATAACAGTGCGCTGCTCCTCGTCGATGGAAGCGCCTCCAGCAAGCTATCCGGTGCCTTCGGTTGTACGGAGGCCGCCGGCGTCACAGTCTTGCCCTTCTTACGAAGGGGCTGCCCGCAGGACTCCGGAACCACTGAAGGTTCCGGTATGGAGTCCGGCACAGGGCCGGACATAGAGCCCTCTGGGGTTTTGCCCCCTTTGCGCCCGGAGTCCGGGAGGTCGCCTTGCGGCGCCTCCAGGACCACCTCCTCCTGGTTGGTCCCTGAGGGAGTCCTGGATTAGGGGGTGTCCGGATGGCCGGACTATGACCTTTGGCCGGACTCCCGGACTATGAAGATACAAGATTGAAGACTTCGTCCTGTGTCCGGATAGGGACTTTCCTTGGCGTGGAAGGCAAGCTTGGCGATACGATTTGAAGATCTCCTCCCATTGTGACCGTCTCTGTGTAACCCTAGCCCTCTCCGGTGTCTATATAAACCGGAGAGTTTTAGTCCGTAGGACGAAGAACAATGATACCACAGGCTAGATTCTAGGGTTTAGCCTCTCTGATCTCGTGGTAGATCAACTCTTGTAACACCCATACCATCAATATCAATCAAGCAGGAGTAGGGTTTTACCTCCACCGAGAGGGCCCGAACCTGTGTAAAAATATCGTGTCCCTTGTCTCCTGTTACCATCCTCCTAGACGCACAGTTCGGGACCCCCTACCCGAGATCCGCCAGTTTTGACACCAACATTGGTGCTTTCATTGAGAGTTCCTCTATGTCGTCGCCTTTAGGCCCGATGGCTCCTTCGATCACCAACCACGACGTGGTCCAGGGCGAGACTTTTCTCCCCGGACAGATCTTTGTATTCGGCGGCTTTGCACTGCGGGCCAACTCGTTTGGTCATCTGGAGCAGATCGAAAGCTACGCCCCTGGCCATCAGGTCAGATTTGGAAGCTTAAACTACGCGGCCGACATTCGTGGGGACTTGATCTTCGACGGATTCGAGCCATGGCCGAGCGCGCCGCACTGTCTCGATGGGCATGATCTAGCTCTACCGCCAGACAGCGCCCGGAGTGCCGCTCAGGAGTCCGCTCCGACCGTTAGTTCAGAGCCGACCGCACTAACCAGGGACGGACGGTTGGACGCCGCCCCAGGAGCCGCGATATGTACGGCGATAGATCCGAATACCAGCCTAGTCCTTTGCAAGGCCCGTGACTCCAAGGTGCCGGACTCCACTCCGGACTCCGAATCTTCCGCACCCCTTCCGATCGAACCCGATTGGGCTTCGATCATGGAGTTCACCGCCACGGACATCTTTTAGCACTCGCCCTTTGGCGATATCCTGAACCCCCTAAAGTCTCTCTCTTTGTCAGGAGAGCCCTGGCCGGGTTATCGTCAGCAGGGTTGGGATACGGACGATGAAGAAATTCGAAACCCACCCACCACCCACTTTATAGCCACTGTCGACGATCTAACCGACATGCTCGACTTTGACTCTGAAGACATCGACGGTATGGACGCCGATGAAGGAGATGACCAAGAACCAGCACCTATAGGGAACTGGAAAGCCACCTCATCATACGATGTATACATGGTGGACACACCCAAAAGGGATAACAACAAGGATCGAAAGGGCGCAAATAGGGATCGTTCCCTCAAAAAACAATCAAAGCGGCGACGCAAGTGCCACGCAAAGCCCCACCTCGACAAAGACCCAGCCATAGAGCAGGGCGAATCAACGGAAGACGAACATGCCATTGAGCAACCGTCCAAACAACCAATCCCCGGAAAAGATAATAGTTCGGATGACCTCATGCCGAACAAACTGCTAGAACATCAGAACCTCCACCAAAGGCTCGTCGCCACTGCACGTAGCGTGAAAAAGCAGAAGCGGAGGATCAAAACAGCAGAAGATGCACTCAGGATCAGATGGAACAAAGTGCTGGATACTGCACACAAGTAAGGCAACAGTCGTCACACAAAGAGCTATCCGAAGCCGAAATTACTACTAGAATTTGATGAGGAGGCCATAAAGCCCCCACAGTCGAAAAACAAAGAAGCCACCAGGTCGGATAGACGACCCAACGATCGATCCAAAGCGGCAGAGGGCGCCGCACTCAATGCGGCGAGCGATCCCCCTAAGGATTCGCATCAAACAACCTGCCCAACCAGATCCATCTATGGCCCAAGAAAGCAAGCTCCAGCGAGCAACATAATGCAAAAAATACCCGAACATCATGGCACAGCTGCATACAGCGGCACCGCACATCTCTTATGTTTACCGATGAGGTGCTGGATCACGAATTTCCAGCGGGATTCAAGCCCGTGAACATAGAAGCATACGACGGAACAACAGACCACGGATTCTGGATAGAGGATTATATCCTCCACATACACATGGCCAGAGGAGATGACCTTCATGCCATCAAATACTTACCCCTCAAGCTCAAAGGGCCAGCCCGGCATTGGCTTAAAAGCCTTCCAGAAAACACCATAGGAAGTTGGGAAGTGCTTGAGGAGGCTTTCCGGGCAAATTTTCAAGGGACCTATGTCCGACCTCCGGATGCAGACGATCTGAGTCATATAACTCAGCAACCCGGAGAGTTAGCCCGGAAACTCTCGAACAGATTCCTTACGAAAAAGAATCAGATAGTCGACTGTCCGGACACTGAGGCCCTAGCAGCTTTCAAACATAGCGTCCGAGACGAATGGCTCGCCAGACACCTCGGCCAAGAAAAGCCAAGAACGATGGCCGCATTAACAAGCCTCATGACCCGCTTTTGCACAGGAGAGGATAGCTGGTTGGCAAGGAACAACACCAGCGACCCGAGTACATCCAAACCTAGAGATGGAAACGGGAAACCGCGCCGTAACAAAGAACAGCGCCGAATCAAGGACAACATCCCAACGAGCACGGCAGTCAATGCAAGATTCAAAAGCTCTCGGCAAAATCAGAAAAAGCTGCCGCCCAAAGATGATAGGGACGAGCTGTCTAACCTCAACAAAATCCTGGATAAAATATGTCAAATCCACAGCACCCCCGGGAGGCCTGCAAACCACACCCATAGAGATTGTTGGGTTTTCAAGCAGTCCGGCAAACTCAATGCCGAACACAAGGGGCTCGACGCACCAAGCGAGGATGACGACGCGCCCCACAAGCAGAACACCGGAGGACAAAAGAAGTTCCCACAAGAAGTCAAAACAGTGAATTTACTTCATATGACAAAAGGGCAAAACAGAACGGCGCTTATGAAGACACGCGCCACACAGCCAGCCCCAGAGGAGCACCGCCACTGGTTGTTACAACCAATCACCTTTGACCATCGGGATTACTCCAGAGGGGCCCGGAACGCAGGCTGGACTGCCTTGGTCTTGAATCCGGTTATTGACGGACTACAATTTACACGAGTCCTTATGGATGGCGGCAGTGACTTAAACCTGTTACATCAGGACACAATCGACAAACTAGGGGTAAACCCAGCGCTAATACGCCGCGGCAAAACTTCCTTTCGAGGAGCCACGCCGGGCCCAGATACCCAGACTATGGGTTCCCTTTCATTAGAAGTCAAGTTCGGCTCACTCGACAACTTCCGAAGCAAAAAGCTAACCTTCCACATCGCCCCATTTGTAAGTCGCTATCAAGCGCTACTGGGACGTGAAGCTTTCGCCCGCTTTAACGCAATACCACACTATGCATCCCTTACACTTAAAATGCCCGGCCCACGAGGCATCATCTCGTCACAGGGGAATGACAATTGACCCCCAAAATACGGGTAAGGGTGTGGCCGCATGGACAGCCGCACACTAATCTAGCCCGGACACGGCTAGACGAGTCCGGCATCAACACACATGGACTTAATAGCCGCACGACCCTGTACAAGGCGCTCCGTGTGTTCACGCCAGGAGACAATGCGGCTCCCTTCTTGCTCCAACTATATCCTGTTTATTCTAATATAGATTTCTCGCATGCCCATTTACTAAAGTTCCTCTTTTTCGCAGACGAACACCGTGCTACGTCCGTCCAATATACGGCACAACGGAGACACAGGCGCAGACGTGCAGTAGGGACCCGTTCTAAGGATTCTTTTCAGATTAAGACCCTGTGTAAACCTTTTTTACTGTCTCTTGTTGAAAACATCCCCCGGTTTTTCATCATAATCGAGGAGACTGGCGTTTTGGCATGTGGCCACGCCAGAATTTTGTGCGTACCTGGACACAAGGGGCTTTCTTACCAAGGGCTCTGTTTCGGCCCATCTTCATAAAGACCGAATACCTTAGGGAGTGTTCGGCATCGCGAGTTAGGCCTTATATGCATCAGCTCTGAATCATGTCTTTGGTCAAATGTTGGGTTTGCCCGGCTCCTGTGTTTTGCTGCCTTACGTTCCGTTATATCAGCTAACGCGGCACCAGGAGAACTACTGCGATTGTGCCCCGGTTCGGCCAGGCGAGCACCTCCGTAGAGAAAGCCGAAAACTGACTGTCATGATATAGCGAGAGACTGGTCAACCACTCGATGACTCTCGGAATCTCTAGGATTCCTCTGCATTAACGAAGGACCGCTTCCCGGTCAGGCACACACGCGCCCCGGATTCGGGAGAGCGTGGTGCCTCCAGGGGCTATTAAGTAGCCCCAATGTCAAACTCCTATGGCTAAGTGAAAGTGATAAAGCGTTATAGTCTGGTTGCCTCGTTCACCATGCCATCACCTCCTTTGTAGGACCAAGATGTTGGATTAAGTGTGAAAAGGCGCATTCTTTGCAAACACCCCCACATTATATGCGTGGGGGCTGAAGCCAACGACTGCCATCTTTCAGGTTATATACACATATACATTAATGGCCGCACAGGAGGTGTTATAATTCTTTCAAGCACAAGTATAAAAAGCTTTTATATTATATCAAAATATTTCTTTTACAATAGCACCTGCTATTCGAACAAAACATCCTTCGAGCACTGCGCTTCTATTAAACGAGCGCCCGAAAGAACTTCCTCAAGGTAGTGCTCGGCAAATACCCGGCCTTCATCCGAATCCTGGGATGCGACAACACTGGCCTGCATATCCGCCCAGTATGTCTTCACACGGGCAAGAGCCATTTGTGCACCCTCTATACACGCCGACCTCTTCAGTACATCGACATGCGGCAAAGAACCAAGCAACTGCTGCAACAATCCAAAATAATTTTTTGGCTCCGGCTCCCCCGGCCACAAACGACTCGCGACATACTTCATGGCGAGTCCGGATAACCTGTTCAGCTCCGCAAAGGCGGCCAAACGGTCGGGTACCGAAAGTGGGCGCTCTGGCTTGTGGAACTGCGACCAAAACAGTTCTTCCAAATTATGGTCGCCTCGTCCTCGGAAGAGTTCGGTTGCGTCAGCCGCACTCGCTGCCACATCCAGATAAGTGTTTTCCGCACTCCACTGACGGTCTAACGGAGCATACTTAGGATCCCCGAACTTCATCTGCAGCATATATGGCTTTCCAGCTGTGATATCCCCGGCCTGATGTAGCTCCTCCTTCATAGCTCTCATCGCAGAGCGAGCATCCTTGACCTCGGTAGTGATCTTCTCAAGGTCCTTCTGAGCCGCCCCTTTTTCTTGTTCGAGAAATTCACAGCGGTCGGCAGAATCCTTCAATTTTACAGCCATCTCGGCTATTGCCTTCTTACTCTGGCAGTGAGCAGCCTATTCGGCTTTCAGCTCTTCAGCCGCCTTAACGGCCGCCGCGTCACTTTTTCTTGCTTGCTCCTTGGCTCGGGCAAGTTCCGCCCGAAGGTTCTCCACGGAAGCAGCACTATGTGCAATAAGCATATATATGTATTGTAAGAAACGAGCATCGAACTCCTCTTATCAGATATCTGTGGAGTATACCTTGTGCCTCGTCTAGCCGCTTATTTACAAGCGCGATGTCGGCATCTACCACGTCCAGTTGCCGCTTTAACTCGGCAGATTCATTAGTCCGGCTAGCCACCGAACACCTCGCCACCTTCGTAAAAAGGTAACATTTTATACCTGGGGTTTTGATCCTCTGTGCACCATCACTCTTGACGACACATAGAGTCTCAGGGGCTACTATTCATACAGGGCGCATTCTATGCGACTCTACCAATAGGTACACCTTTTCACGTACCTCAAAGCCTGTTAGTAAACTCCTGGCGGCCTCGTACAATCCGCTTTCCACGGATGCAACCCTTACTATCACCATGTTCATCAACACACGGTGTTCTTCTGAGACGGATGCACGCCCGAGCAGATCCCTCAGCCTCTCCGACCGCGCACCAGAGGGCACCGGATGAGCCCGACGACCTTTTTCAGGATCCGGACTTGGAGAAACCCGCCGGGACGACACCACGGGGTCGCCTGCCTCGTAAGTCGGTGCAACTAGGGGAAGCGTTTCACTCTCTATCATCTCCGGACGGAGATCCCCTGAAGACGAGCTCTGCTGAGAAGGGTCAATATCCGAACTGCAAGGTAATAATTCGGTTATCTTCCTCAGAAATAAAACAGGGATGCCACTAATTTTTGAGCCCCTCTCTTTACTTACGGCTCGGAGGAAAGTTGATCCCTGTGAGGGCGCAATGCGGCCGGGGCAGTCTCCGGCGCCGGATCCTCTGACAAAGATTTCTTCCCCCATTTCGAGGTCGTCTCCTCCGGGTCTTTAGAGGCACTCCTTTTCTTTCCCAGGTTGGGGGAATTCTCGATTCCTCCCTTCTTGACAGTCTCCTTCGTGGAGGCGGCAGCTCCTTGGTTCCCTTCCTCGCCCTCTGCTGAAAACATAATCTGCAGCATCCTGGTTAACGCGGGATCTGGCGCGGTCTTGGGCAGGGGGGCTGGACACCTGATAAGCTTTGCCTTCGCTATCCACTCCTGTTCAAAGGATAGCTCTGTGAAAGGGCCGCTTTATGATGAAAATACGGATGGTGTGTCCAAATATGGGGCTGCTTACCTTAACATCTTGGCGATTGCAGCTCAGACCTGCATCCTCGGATAAATCCGGACACTTAGTTTGTGGTCTGAAGAACAATTTGTACATCTCCATGGGCGTTGTGCCCACAAAATGTTGGAGGACTCGCGGTCCTTCTGGATTAAATTCCCACAGGCGAAGGGGGCGACGTTTGCAGGGCAGCGTGCGGCAAATCAGCATAACTTGCGCCACTACAGTCAGGTTAATATCTCTTTCTAGGAGATCTCGAATGCAGCCCTGCAGTAGGGGCACGTCTTTGGACGGACCCCAGATAAGCCCTTCATTGACCCATGACGCTCGCCATGGTAGGGGACCCGAGCGAAAAGCAGGAGGCACCACCCATGTGGTGCCCCTAGGGACTGTGATATAAAACCAGTCCCGTTGCCATAAGCTGAACTCTTCTTGGAAAGTGCCCTCGGGCCAAGGAGCGCCGACTATCTTGCTTATGATAGCTCCTCCGCACTCAGCGTGCTGCCCCTCGATCATCTTCGTCTATACTTTGAAGCTTTTAAGCCACAATCAGAAGTGGGGGTGACATGGTGGAAGGCTTCGCACACTACGATAAATGACGAAATTTGGAGGATGGACTCCGGAGCTAGGTTGTGAAATTCTAGCCCGTAATAGAACATCAGCCCCCTCACGAAGGGATCAATCGGGAAACCTAAACCCCGAAGGAAGTGAGATGTGAACACTACGCTCTCACCGGGCTGAGGAGAAGGAATGGCCTGCCCTTGAGCAGGCAGCCTATGCGAGATTTCGCCGGTTAGATACCTGGCATCTCTCAGCTTTCACACGTCTTCTTCCGTAATGGAGGAAGGCATCCACCGCCTTGAAGGTTGGAGCCGGACATCGTCGGAGGTCCGAAGCGCCTAAAACTAGAAACCTTGAGTGTTGGAACTAGAGGCGAGGGGCGGATTTGATTGGATTGAAGGAAAAGGGAGTCGAGCCTTGGTCTCTTTATAAAGGAGTTGAATACCAAGAGCCCTCCCCGTAACCATTTGGGACTCACTTTCAATTAGAGAGTCATACCAAAAGGCGCAGTTGGGTTACCCACGCCCATATTAATGAGAATCCCGGAATAAGGGGACACGATCTCTGCTTCGACAAGACGTGCCAAGGAAACTGCCTCGCTAAGCGCGCTGAGGTGGAACGGTAAAATGAATAAAGGCTAGGCCGTGGCATGATGTCACGCCGCGGAATACGTCAGCAGATTGGATTCATGTAAATATTATTC
Source organism: Triticum dicoccoides (assembly GCF_002162155.2). Taxonomy (NCBI): domain Eukaryota; kingdom Viridiplantae; phylum Streptophyta; class Magnoliopsida; order Poales; family Poaceae; genus Triticum; species Triticum dicoccoides. Next base: position 623,104,601 of record NC_041383.1, read on the forward strand.
TCTCTATGGTGGCATGTGGAAATTATTTTGCAGAGCCAGACACTATCCTTGTGTTCAAACATCTTCTATGAAGTATTTGGAGGAGGAACCTGCCTTGCAATGCCGAAGACAATTTGCGCGCCGGACTCGTTGTCATTGCAGCTTGGTTTAGGGGCTACTGAGGGAGTCCTGGATTAGGGGGTGTCCGGATGGCCGGACTATGACCTTTGGCTGGACTCTCGGACTATGAAGATACAAGATTGAAGACTTCGTCCCGTGTCCGGATAGGGACTTTCCTTGGCGTGGAAGGCAAGCTTGGCGATACGATATGAAGATCTCCTCCCATTGTAACCGACTCTTTGTAACCCTAGCCCTCTCCGGTGTCTATATAAACCAGAGAGTTTTAGTCCGTAGGACGAAGAACAATGATACCATAGGCTAGCTTCTAGGGTTTAGCCTCTTTGATCTCGTGGTAGATCAACTCTTGTAACACCCATACCATCAATATCAATCAAGCAGGACTAGGGTTTTACCTCCACCGAGAGAGCCCGAACCTGGGTAAAAACATCATGTCCCTTGTCTCCTGTTACCATCCGCCTAGACGCACAGTTCGGGACCCCCTACCCGAGATCCGCCGGTTTTGACACCGACAGACCCCTTTTGGGACCCCACCGCAGTGTCTTCTGCGTCGCGAGGGGAGGAGGCCGTCGGAAGTGAAGTGCTATTCACATCCGACGAACCCAGGGAGCCGCTCGATGAAGCGGGAAGCTCATCCTTGGGCGGGCTACATGGTTGTATTCGGCGTTAAAAGACACTATGCGACAAATGAAACATCATGAGTTATTCTGGAATCCGGACACTTACGATCTCGCCAGGGGCTTGGCCCTTGAGGGCCACTCCTCTTCGCCGTTGTCGGCGTTGGTGGAGTAGTCCGGAGGAAGGGTCCTTCCCTTCTTGGACCCTCCGGCCTCCCTAGTGGGGGAGACCTTCCTTTTCTTCTCTCACCCAGTTGGGGTAGAAGCCTCTTTCTTCTCCTCCTCGTCTTCACGGGAGGAGTCCGCCTCGGAGTCATCGGACGATGAGTCCGATAACACCTGACGCAGGGAACTCTTTCGAGTTCCCGTGGCCTTCTTCCTGGCCTTCTTCTCCGGCACCACGTGAGGTGCCAGAACCAGCAGCCCCGTCAATCGGGCGTCCGCTGGGTCTTCGGGCAAGGGAGCCGGACAGTTAACCTGCCCGGACTTCTTCAGCCAGTCCTGTCAAAGGTAAGGGAGTTTAGATCCCACATAGATTCAGACTATGAAAAAAGTGTCCTGTAAAGGGTAAAATAGCTTACCTCGCCGGCTTGACGCTGCGAGCTGAATCCGTGATCTTCGGTAGCGGATGCGGGAGCCTCGGCGCCGTTGAACAGCATCTTCCAGGCATCTTCGTACGTAGTGTCGAAGAGCCTGCTCAAGGTTCGGTGCTATGCCGGATCAAACTCCCACAATTTGAAGGCACGTTGTTGGCACGGGAGGATCCGGCGTATGAGCATGACCTGGACTACGTTGACAAGCTTGAGATTCTTGTTCACCAGCTTTTGGACGCAGGCTTGAAGTCCGGTCAGCTCTTCCGAATCTCCCCACGTTAAGCCCGTCTCTTTCCAGGAGGTGAGCCGTGTGGGGAAACCAGATCGGAATTCGGGGGCCGCCGCCCATTTGGGGTCACGCACCTCGGTGATGTAGAACCACCCCGATTGCCACCCCTTTATTGTCTCCACGAAGGAGCCCTCGAGCCATAGGATGTTGGCCATCCGGCCCGCCATGGCACCTCCGCACTCCGCTTGGCGGCCGCCCACTACCTTCGGCTTGACATTAAAAATCTTCAGCCATAAGCCGAAGTGGGGCTGGATGTAGAGGAAGGCCTCGCACACGACGATGAACGCCGAGATGTTGAGGATGAAGTTCAGGGCCAGATCATGGAAATCTAGACCATAGTAGAACATGAGCCCCCGGACAAATGGGTGAAGTGGAAAACCTAGTCCGCGGAGGAAGTGGGTAAGAAACACCACCTGTCGGTGTCAAAACCGGCGGATCTCAGGTAGGGGTTCCCGAACTGTGCGTCTAGGCAGATGGTAATAGGAGACAAGGGACACGATGTTTTTACCCAGGTTCGGGCCCTCTCGATGGAGGTAAAACCCTACTCCTGCTTGATTGATATTGATGATATGGGTAGTACAAGAGTGGATCTACCACGAGATCAAGGAGGCTAAACCCTAGAAGCTAGCCTATGGTATGATTGTTGTTATTGTTGTTGTGTCCTATGGACTAAAACCCTCCGGTTTATATAGACACCGGAGAGGGCTAGGGTTACACAGAGTCGGTTACAATGGTAGGAGATCTACATATCCGTATTGCCAAGCTTGCCTTCCACGCCAAGGAAAGTCCCATCCGGACACGGGACGAAGTCTTCAATGTTGTATCTTCATAGTCTTGGAGTCCAGGCCGATGATGATAGTTCAGCTATCCGGACGCCCCCTAGTCCAGGACTCCCTCAGTAGCCCCTGAACCAGGCTTCAATGACGACGAGTCCGGCGCGCATATTGTCTTCGGCATTGCAAGGCGGGTTCCTCCTCCGAATAATTCATAGAAGATTATGAACACCTGGATAGTGTCCGGATCTGCAAAATAAATTCCACATGCCACCGTAGAGAGAATAATATTTACACAAATTCAATCTGCTGACGTATTGCGTGGCGTGATGTTGCACCACAACCAAGCCTTTACGAATCATTTTTATTACACCACCTCAGGGCGTTTAGCGAAGCGGTTTCCTTGGCACGTCTTGTCGAAGCAGAGATCGTGTTCCCCTTATTCCAGGATTCCCATCAATACAGACGTGGGTAACCCAACCGCGCCATTGATTGTGGCGCTTGGGAGATAAGCGAGTTTTATCAGGTCAGTAGGGACGCATAGTTTCATCCGCCCATATATAAGGGGATAAGGATCCACCTTTTTTACCTACGCCTTCTTCCTCCTTTGCTTATCCATCTCCGCGCACTCGAGATCCAGCGCCCAAGTCCGCACATCTCACCTCGACCTTCTCCAGCCATGTCTGGAGCGGGAGGCAAGTGGATGGCCTCCTCCGTTACGGAGGGGCACATCAAGAAGCTGCGCGACACCGGATATCTGTCCAGCGATATCGCGCATCGGCTCCCCGACGAGGGGCAGCTCATCCCCACCCCTGAGCCCCATGAGAGGGTAGTATTCCTTCCCCATTTCCTCCGCAGACTGGGTTTCCCACTCCATCCTTTCGTTCGGGTGCTCATGTTCTACTACGGCCTGGATTTCCACGATTTGGCCCCGAATTTCATCCTCAATATCTCGGCGTTTATCGTCGTGTGCGAGGCCTTCCTCTGCATCCAGCCCCACTTCGGCTTGTGGCTAAAGACCTTCAATGTCAAGCCGAAGGTTGTGAAGGGCAGCCAAGCGGAGTGCGGAGGTGCCATGGTGGGCAACATGCCCAACGTTACTTGGCTTGAGGGCGCCTTCGTGGAATCCGTCAAATGGTGGCAATCGGGGTGGTTCTACATCACCGAGCCGCGTGACCCCAAATGGGCAGCGGCCCCCGAATTCAGATCTGGCATCCCTATGCAGCTCACCTCCTGGAAAGAGAAGGGCTTGCTATGGGGTAGTTCGGAGGAGCTGACCGGACTCCAGTCCTGTCTCCAGACCCTGGTGAACAAGAAGCTCAAGCTTGTCAATGTGGTCCAGGTCATGCTCGTCCGCCGGATTCTCCCCTGCCAGCAACGGGACTTCAATTTGTGGGAGTTCAATCCGGCACAACACCAGACCTTGAGCGGGCTCTTTGATACAACATACAAAGACGCTTGGAGGGTGCTGTTCAAGGGCGCCGAAGCCCCCGCATCCGCTACCGAAGATCGCGGATTCAGCTCGCAGCGTCCAGCTGACGAGGTAAGCCATGTTATCCTTTATGGGACACTTGCTCTTCATGTTTTAACTTCATGCGGGATCTAAACTCCCAATACCTTTGACAGGCCTGGCAGACGACGTCCGGACAGGTTAACTATCCGGCTCCCCTTCCAGAAGACCCAGCAGATGCCCGTTTGACTGGGCTGCTGGTCCCAGCACTTTACGTGGTGCCGGAGAAGAAGGCCAAGAAGAAGGCCATGGGAACCCGAAGGAGTTCCCGCCGCCAGGTGGTATCGGACTCATCGTCCGATGACTCCGAGGCGGACTCCTCCCCTGAGGACGAGGAGGAGAAGAAGGAGGACTCTTCCCCAGCGGGGGGAGAGAAGAAGAGGAAGGCTTCCCCAACAATGGGAGGCCGAAGGGTCCAAGAAGGAAAGGACCCTTCCCCCGGACTATTCCGCCAACATCGGCGATGGCGACGAGGAGTGGCCTTCAAGGGCCAAGCCCCTGGCGAGATCGTAAGTATCCGGACTCCTAGATGATTTATAATTTTTCCTTTTGTCACATAGTGTCTCTCTAATGCCGCATACAACCCTGCAGTCCGCCCAAGGATGATCTTCCCGCTTCGTCGAGCGGGTCCTTGGGCACGTCGGATATGGATTCCCTTCTGACCACCTCCACTCCCCGTGGCACTGACGACATCGAGGTTGGATCCCAGGAGGGGACCCACCAGGGGAGGAGGCTCCGGAGGTGCCGCAACGCAACCTCCCGGACTTTGCACCGGACTCCGCACCGGAACCTGCAGTGGTTCCGGAGTCCGGCGGGCGGCCCCTTCGTAAGAAGGGCAATACTATGACACCGGCGGCCTCCGTCCAACCGGAGGCGCCGGATAACTTGCTGGAGGCGCTCAACAGTGCTTCCATCGAAGAAGAACACCGCACTGTCATGAGTGCGGTGATTCAAAAGGTTCAGCTTGCCAAGCGCGGGCTGACCGAAGCCTGCAGCAGCCTTCTAACAGGCTTTGAGGTAAGAATTTTAAGATATGCAATATAATACCGCATAGACAGTAGCCCCTGATGCTCAGTTCGGTGTTCGGAAACAAAAGCCGGACTGAGGATCTAAAAAGATATACACAGGAGTCTGAAAAAATGTGTCAATATGGGATTGCAGGCTGCGCTGCTGACCTCTGCCGCATTGACTACGGAGGTCAATACTTTGAAGGAAAGCCTCGAGCAGTCCGAGAGCAAGCTCGGCCGTGCTAAGAAGCAGCTCGAGGACAGGGAAGGTGAGTAATACCGTGTGAAAATTGTACCTTACAGAAATGGATTTTGTTGCAAGAGAAATAACAAGGATAATGGGGGTACTCCAGGGGCCACGAACGAGGTGGCGATCCTGAAGGAGGCAGTGTCCGTGGCCGAACGCAATGCAGCCGCGGAGCGAGCCGAGCGAGAGAAGCAGGAGGCGCGGGTGGCAGAGGTACAGCAAGAGCTTCGGGCTCTCGTGGAAAAGCACGAGGGTTTGGAGCGTGACTCGAAGGATCGAGAGTCCGAGCTTGCGTCGGCTCTTGAGAGTGCCAAGGCCGCTAAGGCCGATGCCTACAAGGCCCTCCAGGAAATCGAGGATTTGAAGAAAATAGCGGCGGGTAAGGCATTCTTCATGCAATGCAAGCATGTTAAAGTGAATTACCTTTTACTTACCCGGATACGGAGCTCTCCAGGGACGTTCGTAGATCTGCCCCGCAGTGTATCCGATGTTGTCGCATTTTACCGGGACGAGGAGGGGAGCTCGACGGAGAAGGTCTTCTGGTCTCAGTATGCTGAGGCCGGACATCCGGTGCCCCTTAACGACCAGCTGAAGCAGCTGGTCGAGCTCCGCAAGGTGGCCGAACAGGCCATGAAGGGCCTCATAGTTCGGCTGTGGCCCAAGGAGGCCATGCCTGGGAGCTACTTCGGCCTGGTGCGGCGGCTGGTGGATGCGTGTCCCTAGGTTGAAGTCATCAAGCACTCTATCGTCCTCTACCTCTTTGTCTGCCGCTCTCTCGTGAGGGCTGGCTTCTCCATCCTCCTGTGCTGAATCTTGCTGGAGGGGGTTGTCTTCGGCACTATCTGGGGTGTTATTGTCTCCGGTGCCGGAATCTCCATTCTTGCTGTGGCGGGATTTAGAGCGGCGCCGCTGACGCCGGCGCTTAGGCTGCTTCTTGGAGGAGTCTTCCTCCGCTGCTTCCTCGCCATTCCCATCCTTTGGGATGTCCACCATGTATATGTCATATGACAAGGTGGTCTTCCAGTGCCCTGTAGGCGCTGGTTCTTTGTTGTCTCCGGCATCGTCGTCCATACCGTTGATGTCTTCGAAGTCGAAGTCTAGCATGTCGGTTAGATCGTCGACAGTGGCTACAAAGTGGGTGGTGGGTGGGGTTTGGATTTCTTCGTCGTCCGCATACCAACCGTCCTGACCGTAGTCCGGCCAGGTCTCTCATGATAACGAGAGATATTTCAGCGAATTCAGGATGTCGCCGAAAGGTGAATGTTGAAAGATGTCCGCAGCGGTGAACTCCATGATCGGCGCCCAATCGGACTCGACTGGAGGGGGTGCGGGAGGTTCGGAGTCCGGCGAGGAGTCCGGCACCTCGGAGTCACGAGCTTCACGAGGGACAAGGTCATTATTCGGCTCCATCGCCGTAGATGTTGCAGCCCCCGAGGCGGTGTCTAGCCACCCGTCCTCGATCTGCGCAGTTGGCTCCGAATTAGGGATCGGCGCGGACTTGTGTGCGGCCTCCAGGACACTGTCCGGCAGCAGAGCTAAATTGTGCCCATCGTGACAGTGGGGCGCGCTTGGCTGTGGCTTGAATCCATCGAAGATCAAGTCTCCGCGGATGTCAGCCATGAAGTTTAGACTTCCAAATCTGACCTGACATCCAGGGGCGTAGCTTTCGATCTGCTCCAGATGGCCAAGCAAATTGGCCCGCAGTGCGAAGCCGCCGAATACGAAGATTTGTCCGGGGAGAAAAGTCTCACCCTGGACCGCGTCATTGTTAACGATTGAAGGAGCCATCGAGCCTATTGGGGACGACACAGAGGAACTCTCAATGAAAGCACCAATGTCGGTGTCAAAACCGGCGGATCTCGGGTAGGGGGTCCCGAACTGTGCGTCTAGGCGGATGGTAACAGGAGACAAGGGACACGATGTTTTTACCCAGGTTCGGGCCCTCTCGATGGAGGTAAAACCCTACTCCTGCTTGATTGATATTGATGATATGGGTAGTACAAGAGTGGATCTACCACGAGATCAAGGAGGCTAAACCCTAGAAGCTAGCTTATGGTATGATTTTTGTTATTGTTGTTGTGTCCTATGGACTAAAACCCTCCGGTTTATATAGACATCGGAGAGGGCTAGGGTTACACAGAGTCGGTTACAATGGTAGGAGATCTACATATCCGTATTGCCAAGCTTGCCTTCCACGCCAAGGAAAGTCCCATCCGGACACGGGACGAAGTCTTCAATCTTGTATCTTCATAGTCTTGGAGTCCGGCCGATGATGATAGTTCGTCTATTCGGACACCCCCTAGTCCAGGACTCCCTCACCACCCTCTCATGGGGCCTCGGGGTAGGAAGGAGCTACCCCTTGTCGGGGAGCGGATGCGCGATGTCGCTGGATAAGTATCCGGCCTTCCGCAGCTTTTTGACTTGTTCCTCCATTACGGAGGAAACCATCCACTTGCCTCCCGCTCCGGACATGGCTGGGGAAGGTTGAGGCAAGATGTGCGGACTTGGGCGCTGGAGCTCGAGTGCGCGGAAATGGATAAGCAAAGGAGGAAGAAGGCGTAGGTGGAAAGGTGGATCCTTATCCCCTTATATGGACAGACGAAACTATGCGTTCCCACCGGCCTGATAAAACTCGCTTATCTCCCAAGCACCGTAATCAATGGCGCGGTTGGGTTACCCACGCCCGTATTGATGAGAATCCCGGAATAAGGGGACACGATCTCTGCTTTGACAAGACGTGCCAAGGAAACAGCCTCGCTAAACACGCTGAGGTGGGACAGTAAAAACGATTCCAATAAAGGCTTGGCCGTGGTGTGATGTCACGCTACAGAATGCGTCAGCAGATTGAATTTGTGTAGAGATTATTCTCTCTGCGGTGGTATGTGGAACTTATTTTGCAGAGCCAGACACTACCCTTGTGTTCAAAATCTTCTATGAAGTATTCGGAGGAGGAACCCGCCTTGCAATATCGAAGACAATATGCGCGCCGGACTCGTCGTCATTGAAGCCTGGTTCAGGGGCTACTGAGGGAGTCCTAGATTAGGGGGTGTCCGGATAGCCGAACTATCACCGTTGGCCGGACTCCTTGACTATGAAGATACAAGATTGAAGACTTCGTCCCATGTCCGGATGGGACTTTCCTTGGCGTGGAAGACAAGCTTGGCGATACAGATATGTAGATCTCCTACCATTGTAACCGACTCTGTGTAACCCTAACCCTCTCCGATGTCTATATAAACCGGAGGGTTTTAGTCCATAGGACGAACAACAATCATACCATAGGCTAGCTTCTAGGGTTTAGCCTCTTCGATCTCGTGGTAGATCTACTCTTGTATTACCCATATCATCAATATTAATCAAGCAGGAGTAGGGTTTTACCTCCATCGAGAGGGCCCGAACCTGGGTAAAAACATCGTGTCCCTTGTCTCCTGTTACCATCCGCCTAGACGCACAGTTCGGGAACCCCTACCCGAGATCCGCCGGTTTTGACACCGACAGCCCCCCTTGCCCTTTCCTACTCCCTCTCTCCTTCCTTCTCTCCTACTCCTAAAACGGAAAGGATTCCTACTAGGACTTGGAAGTCCTAGTAGGACTCCAAACACTTGGCGCGCCCGTAGGGGGCCGGCCTCTCTCCCTCCCTCCTTTATATACGGGGGTAGGGGCCACCCCAAAGACACACAAGTTTTTTTAACCGTGTGCGGAGCCCCCTTCCATAGTTACACACCTCAATCATACCATCGTAGTGCTTAGGCAAAGCCCTGCGCCGGTAGCATCATCATCACCGTCGACATGCCGTTGTGCTGACGAAACTCACCCTCGTCCTCAACTAGATCAAGAGCACGAGGGACGTTATCAAGCTGAACGTGTGCTGAACGCGAAGGTGCCGTACGTTTGGTAGTTGATCAGTTGGATCATGAAGAAGTTCGACTACATCAACCACGTTATTGAAACGCTTCTGCTTTCGGTCTACGAGGGTACGTGGACACACTCTCCCCTCTCGTTGCTATGCATCACCTTGATAGATCTTGCGTGATCGTTGGATTTTTTTGAAATTACTGTGTTCCCCAATAGTAGTATCCCAGCCAGGTCTATGTGTAGATCTTTTATGCACGAGCAGAACACAAAGAGTTGTTGGTGATAATAGTCATACTGCTTACGAGCATGTCATACTTTGATTCGGCGGTATTGTTGGATGAAGCGGCCCAGAATGACATTATATGGCCGCGTTCATGAGACTTGTTCTACCGACGTGCTTTTGCACATAGGTGGCTGGCGGGTGTCTGTTTCTCCAACTTTAGTTGAATCGAGTGTGGCTACGCCCGGTCCTTGTTGAAGGTTAAAAGATCACACTTGACGAAAAATCGTTGTGGTTTTGATGCGTAGGTAAGAACGGTTTTTGCTACAAGCCCGTAGTAGCCACGTAAAACTTGCAACAACAAAGTAGAGGACGTCTAACTTGTTTTTGCAGGGCTTGCTATGATGTGATATGGTCAAGCATGATGTGATATAAATTGTTGTACGAGATGATCATCTTTTGTAAAAGTTATCAGCAACTGGCAGGAGCCATATGGTTGTCGCTTCATTGTATGAAATGCAATCGCCATGTAATTGTTTTACTTTATCACTAGGCGGTAGCGATAGTCGTAGTAACAATAGTTGGCGAGACGACAACAATGCTATGATGGAGATCAAGTTGTCGCGCTGATGACGATGGAGATCATGACGATGCTTCGTTGATGGAGATCATGAGCACAAGATGATGATGGCCATATCATGTCACATATTTTGATTGCATGTGATGTTTATCTTTTATGCATCTTATTTTTCTTAGTACGGCAGTAGCATTATAAGATGATCCCTTACTAAATTTCAAGGTATAAGTGTTGTCCCTAAGTATGCATCGTTGCTACAGTTCTTCGTGCTGAGACACCACGTGATGATCTGGTCTGATAGGCTCTACGTTCACATACAATGGGTGTAAGCCAGTTTCGCACATGCAGAATACTCGGGTTAAACTTGACGAGCCTAGCAAATGCAGATATGGCCTCGAAACACAGAGACCGAAAGGTCGAACGTGAATCATATAGTAGATATGATCAACATAGTGATGTTCACCATTGAAAACTACTCCATCTCACGTGATGATCAGACATGGTTTAGTTGATTTGGATCACGTGATCACTTAAGATGACTAGATGGATGTCTATCTAAGTGGGAGTTCTTAAGTAATATGATTAATTGAACTTTAATTTATCATGCACTTAGTCGTGATAGTATTTTGCAAATTATGTTGTAGATCAATAGCTCATGTTGTAGCTTCCCTATGTTTTTATATGTTCCTAGAGAAAACTAAGTTGAAAGATGATAGTAGCAATGATGCGGACTGGGTCCATAATCTGAGGTTTATCCTCATTGTTGCATAGAAGAATTATGTCCTTGATGTACTGCTAGGTGACAGACCTATTGCAGGAGCAGATGCAGACGTTGTGAACGTTTGGCTAGCTCAATATGATGACTACTTGATAGTTTAGTGCACCATGCTTTACGGCTTAGAACAAGGACTTCAAAAACGTTTATGAAACGGGAGCGTATGAGATGTTCCAAGAGCTGAAATTGGTATTTCAGACTCATGCCTGTGTTAAGAGGTATGAGACCTCTGACAAGTACTTTGCCTAAAAGATGGAGGAGAATTGCTCAACTAGTGAGCATGCGCTCAGAATGTCTAGGTACTACAATCACTTGAATCAAGTGGGAGTTAATCTTCCAGATAAGACAGTGATTGACAGAGTTCTCTAGTCACCATCGCCAAGTTACTGGAACTTCATGATGAACTATAGCATGCAAGGGATGACGAAAACGATCCCTGAGCTCTTCGTGATGCTGAAATCAATGAAGGTAGAAATCAAGAAAAAGCATCAAGTGTTGGTGATTAAACAAGATCACTAGTTTCAAGAAAAGGGCAAAGGGAAAGAAAGGAAACTTCAAGAATATTGGCAAGCAAGTTGTCACTCCCGTGAAGAAGCCAAAAGCTCGAGCTAAGCATAAAAATAAGTGCTTCTACTGCAAAAGAAATGGTCACTGGAAGCGGAGTTACCCCAAATATTTTGTGGATAAGAAGGATGGCAAAGTGAACAGAGGTATATTTGATATACAGGTTATTCATGTGTACCTTACTAGTGTTCATAGTAGCCCCTAGGTATTTGATACTTGTTCGGTTGCTAAGATTAGTAACTCGAAACAGGAGTTACAGAATTAACAGAGACTAGTTGAGGGAGAAGTGACGATGTGTGTTGGAAGTGGTTCCAAGATTGATATGATCATCATCGCACACTCCTTATACTTTCAGGATTAGTGTTGAAACCTAAATAAATGTTATTTGGTGTTTGCGTTGAGCATGAATATGATTAGATCATGTTTATTACAATACGGTTATTCATTTAAGACATAGAATAATTGTTATTCTGCTTACATGAATAAAACCTTCTATGGTCATACACCCAATGTTGATGGTTTATTGAATCTCGATCATAGTAATACACATATTCATAATATTGATGCCAAAAGATGCAAAGTTGATAATGATAGTGCAACTTATTTGTGGCATTGCCCTTTGGGTCATATCGGTGTAAAGCGCATGAAGAAACTCCATAAAGATGGACTTTTGGAATCACTTGATTATGAATCATTTGATACTTGTAAACTTGTGAACCGTGCCTTATGGGCAAGATGACTAAAACTCCGTTCTCCAGAACAATGGAATGAGCTAATAACTTATTGGAAATAATACATACCGATGTATGCGGTCCAATGAGTGTTGATGCTCGTGGCGGGCATCATTATTTTCTGACCTTCACAGATGATTTGAGCAGCTATGGGTATATCTACTTAATGAAACACAAGTCTGAAACATTTGAAAAGTTCAAAGAATTTCAGAGTGAAGTGGAGAATCATCGTAACAAGAAAATAAATTTTCTACGATCAGATCGTGGAGGAGAATATTTGAGTTATGAGTTTGGCCTTCATTTAAAACAATGTGGAATAGTTTCACAGCTCACGCCACCTGGAACACCACAACATTATGGTGTGTCTGAACGTCGTAACCGCACTTTATTGGATATGGTGTGATCTATGATGTCTCTTACCGGTTTACCACTATCGTTTTGGGGTTATGCATTAGAGACAGTTGCATTCACTTTAAATAGGGCACCATCAAAATCCGTTGAGACGACGGCTTATGAACTGCGGTTTGGTAAGAAACCAAACTTGTCATTTCTTAAAGTTTGGGGCTGTGATGCTTAGGTGAAAAAGTTTCAACCTGTAAGCTCGAACCCAAATCGGAGAAGTGCGTCTTCATAGGATACCCAAAAGGAAACTGTTGGGTACACCTTCATTTACATATCCGAAGGCAAGATATTCGTTGCTAAGACTGGATCCTTTCTAGAGAAGGAGTTTCTCTCGAAAGAAGTGAGAGGGAGGAAAGTAGAACTTGATGAGGTAATTGCACCTTCTCCTGAATTGGAAAGTAGTTCATCACAGAAATCAGTTCCAGTGATTCCTATACCAATTAGTAAGGAAGCTAATGATGATGATCATGAAACTTCAGATCAAGTTACTACCGAAACTCATAGGTCAACTAGAGTACGGTCCACACATGAATGGTATGGCAATCCTATTCTGGAAGTCATGTTACTAGACCATGATGAACCTAAGAACTATGAGGAAGCGATGATGAGCCCATATTCCATGAAATGGCTTGAGGCCATGACATCTGAGATGGGATCCATGTATGAGAACAAAGTGTGGACTTTGGTGGACTTGCCCGATGATTGGCAAGCCATAGAAAATAAATGGATCTTCAAGAAGAAGACTGACGCTGATGGTAATGTTACTGTTTACAAAGCTCGACTTGTTGTGGAAGGTTTTTGACAAGTTCAAGGAGATTACTACGATTAGACTTTCTCACCCATAGCGATGCTTAAGGCTGTCTGAATCATGTTAGTAATTGCCACATTTTATGATTATGCAATTTGGCAGATGGATGTCAAAACTGCATTCCTGAATGGATTTCTGGAAGAAGAGTTGTATATGATGCAACCAGAAGGTTTTGTCGATCCAAAGGCTGCTAACAAACTATGCAAGCTCCAGCAATCCATTTATGGACTGGTGCAAGCCTCTCAAAGTTGGAATAAAAGCTTTGATAGTGTGATCATAGCATATGGTTTATACATACTTTTGGTGAAGCCCATGTAAGTGCATCTAGTGCCACCCCTAGTTGGTTTTGGAGTATTGACGACAAAGTTGGTTGAGGGACTAATGCGTTTGTGAGAATTGCAGGATAACGCAGGTAGTGTCCCTCATTGATTCGGTTTACCTACCGGAAATGACCCCTAAAAATGTATGAAGACATTGAAGACAATGGTGGTATGTGAAGATATTCATATTGAAGACTATGACGAGAGAAGACATTAAGTGAAGACTATGGAGCGCGAAGACTGAGTTGTTTCGATGTTTCCTTTTCTTCTTTGTTGAGTCATAGGAACCACCGTACTGTTAAGTGGGGTCCAAGTGAACTAAGTCAGAATGACTGAAGTGATGCTCAACCCAAATCCTATGTCTTCGAGCAACTACAATGAGAGCAAATCTTATCCTGAGCTGGATAAGTCAGCTTTCCTTGTAGCCCAAGTAAAGTTGCCGTGTGTGTTTGAAATCTGACCGTTGGAACACGTGTCAGTTCCTTAGTGACTCAGGGTCATTTCGGACATATCAGGTCGGGTTGCCTAGTGGCTATAAATAGCCCACCCCCTACACCAATATTTGGTGGCTGCTCAGAGTTATTTTATGGCTTATGTCGTTTTGAGAGCAACCCACCTCGAAGCCTTTGAGAGAGAAATCCTTGCGAGGACCAAATCCCAAACACCCAGAGCCAAAGAGTGTTAGGCATCACTGAAGTCTTTCTGTCTGTGTGACCTGAAGACTTATTACACTTGAGGACTGTGTATCCTCCAGCCGGTTAGGCGTCGCATTCTGAGCATCCAAGAGTCATTGTGGATCACCGGTGAACGAAGTCTGTGAAGGTTTGGAAGTCTACCTTGAAGACTTAGCAGAGTGATTGGGCGAGGACTAAGTGTCCTTAGCTCAAGGGGAATAAGGTGAAGACACGGTCTTCTGAGTTGAATCTCAGCCTCCCTAACCAGATGTACAGTTGTCACAGCAACTGGAACTGGTCCAACAAATCATGTGTCTTCAACAAGTGACTGGTTCTATCCCTTCCCTCCTTTACTTAAGTTTGTCTTCGTGAAGTCATTGCCTATCTGTGTATCTGTTTGACTTCATTGTTTGACTACTACTATTGATTGGCTTCATACTATCTTCCATCCTGATCCTTACTACTTAGCTGCTATTAGTCATGTACCTTCACATCATTGCAGACTTGACTATGGTTTGCTTATGGTAGTTTATCTTCCGCTGCATATCAACTAGGTCATTTCCATTGTTTGTCTTCGAAACTTCCAAGTTTTGAAGACTTTCACAAAAGTCGTCTATTCACCCCCCTCTAGTCTATACTAGCACTTTCAATTGGTATCAGAGCAAGGTACTCCCTTGTTCTGTGTGATTCGGTTTAACCACCCGGAGTTTAGCTATGTCGACTGCAGGGATAATCAAAGTCTCCGCTGCTTGCCCCGTGTTCGATGGAACTGAATATCGCTACTGGAAGAATAAGATGCGCATGCATCTTGAAGCCATTGATGTCGACCTCTGGTATGTCATCAAGAACGCCGTTCCCGAAACTGGTGAAGGTGTCACCCCCACTGATGTCAAGAAGTTCATTCAACTGGACTCTACTGCAAAGAACATCATCTGTGGTCATCTGACCAAAGGACAGTATGGCCGTGTGAGTGCTCTAGAAACGTCGAAGCTAGTCTGGGACTGGCTATCCAAGGTCAACGAAGGCGTCTCAACCCAGAGAGAGATCAAAGGATCAGTGTTCTTCGCAACCTCTTCAACCACTTCAAGAGAAACGACAATGAAAATGTCCAGCTCACATTCGATCGCCTCACTAACATCACAAATGAGCTTCAAGCTCTTGGCGCAACTGAGATTACCAAGCATGAAATCGTGAAGACACTACTAAGATCACTTGACAGCTCTTTTGACACCCTTGCCCTCATGATACAAGAACGCCCTGACTTCAAGACACTCGATCCGTCTGATAGACTTGAGAGGCTCAACACACATGAGTTCCATCTTTCTGAGAAAAGATATATCTATGGTCCCAACTATGGCCGAACGCGCGCTTTGAAGGCAAAAGTTGTTTCCTCATCTGAAGAAGAATCTGACTGCGGTTCTGATGATCCTGAAGACATTGGAAAGGAACTTGCCATGCTTGTGAAGAAGTTTCAGAGGTTCACCAAGAAGAAGGGCTTCAAAAAGTCTTCATGATCTAGCTCAAGGAATGATGAAGCTTCCACCCATGACCACAAGAAGAGAACCTGCCACAAGTGCAAGAAACCTGGTCACTACATATCTGAGTGTCCACAGTGGGACAATTAGAAGAAGAAGAAGAAGAAGAAGAGCAAGGAATATGATTCTGATGACAAGAAGAAGAAGAAATCCTCAAAGTCTTCCTCTAAGTCTTCTTCCAAGTCTTCATCACACAAGAAGATCTCATCTGGCAAGGCTCGTGCCTTTGTTGGCAAGGAAATGGATTCAGAGGAGGAGTCTGCTTCTGAGGAGGCAGAGGTGGAGTCTGGAGAGGAGTCCGACCCTGGCGTTGCAAGTCTGGCTCTAGACACAGCCTATGTTGCCAAGTCCATCTTCAACACTGAAGACAATAATTTCCACACCAACGCTGAAGCTGATGACATGGACGATCCTGCTCCCACCTACTGCTTCATGGCACATGGTGCCAAGGTAAAATCACGCGATGCTTACTTTCAAACATCAAGTGAAGATGACTCTGATTGTGAATCCAAACCCAGCTACAAAACATTTGCTAAAATTTCTACTGAACAACAAAGGGCTATGGAACATATACTCAAAAACTGTTAGACAAAAGTGATGACCTGTTGGACGCGGAAATGACACGTTCACAATCCTTAGTAGAAGACATAAGAAATCTTCATGCTAAGTACCAAGAACTTGAAAGTCTTCATGAGACGCTCTCAACCACATATGAAAAGCTTTCCTATGATTATCTTCAAAGGAAGCAAGAGCTTGAGAAATTGAAAGCGACTCATGAAGATCTTCAAAAAGAGAATGAGTCATTTCACGCTCAACAGATCAATTCCGCTTAGGATGGATTCGAACCACCATGTCTAAAATGCATTGAGCGTGATAACGCTACCTCTGTTGCTGAATATTCCACTGCTGCTACTATTGCATTGTCTTCAACTACAAATGTGGTAACTAACCCCTCTGCGGAGGATACCACTGCTATTTCTGATGAAAATGCTAGGTTGAAGACATTGCTTGAAATAGGGATGTACATAAGTTTGAAGGGACATTAGACACTCTGCGATGTCCTCAAAAAGCAGATTCTGAATCGAAACCCTAGGAAAGAGGTTGTTGGGTTCGAGAGGAAAATGAATGCTGATGGTTCCTACTGGAAGCCTGAGCAGTATCCCAAAACCACATGGGTTGGTACAAAGGAACCTTCAGTGGATCCATCCACTTTAACTGGCTTTACTTGTGCTAATCCTTTTATCATTGATGAATCCTTTGATGCAAACTATAAACTGTTCAAAAATCAGAATGGTGAAGTGTTTGCCAGGTATATTGGTACTAACTGCAGGAATGGACCACCTATGAAGAAGATCTGGGTTCCCAAAAGCTGTCTTGAGAATCTTCCAGTTAATGTCATCATGACACCACCAGGGAAGAAGACAAACCCTAGACCAAAGGCATCATATGGTCCAACGGCTTCATACGAATACATGACTCACTTGAGTCACCCTAACGCCAATGTTTTGCAGGGAAATCATACTCAGACTCATGAATATGAGCGTGTGTCTTCAAACCGCTATGTTCATAGAACTAAGAACTTTTCTGCTTATTCATATGAGTATCATTCATCTCCTACAAGGCTATTTGCTAGGGCTTCAAAGCCAAAATTCTCAGATGCTGCACTTAGACTCATTGCTTCTAAGCCACCCCTGAAGATGTGGGTGGTGAAGAAGAATTAACTCTCTTTTGCAGAATATGGTCTCCAGCCAGCAATCAAAGGCGTCCGATATTATTGCTGGGGACCTAAAACACAAAGGGACGCATGATAAAATGACTTACTATGTATTCCATATATGAATCGCTTACCTGTCATACTGTGTGTTCTAATCTTGATATAGGCTGTGATAATCCTAGTGTGTGTCAAATGCTTATGCTTCACAACATACTTTGTGAAGCCTATCCTCCTAACTGCACTGTAGGGCATGTCACCAAAAGCTTCAGAATGGATTATCAACAGCGGATGCACTAATCATATGACTGGTGATCAAAGCCTTCTCATGGACTCAACCTTATGTCCATCCGGCAAGAGTCAAATCACATTTGCTGACACTGGTAAAAGCAAGGTATTGGGTCTAGGTAGAGTTGCAATCTCAAAGGATCAGCACATGGATAAAGTGATGCTTGTTGAATCCCTTGGGTTCAACTTAATGTCTGTCTCAATGCTTTGTGACTTGAACATGATTGTGCTATTTGGAAAATATCGTTGCCTTGTACTAATGGAATCTGGCAAGTCTCTAGTCTTTGAAGGGTATAGGAAAGATGATCTATACATGGTAGATTTCTCAGCAGGTCCACAGCTTGCCGTATGTCTTCTTGCAAAAGCTTCAGAATGCTGGCTCTGGCATCAAAGGCTGGGGCATGCTGGCATGAGGAACTTACACACACTCATCAAGAATAAGCATGTCATTGGCATCGAAGGTGTCAAGTTCAAGAAAGATCATTTGTGTGGTGCCTGTGAAGCTGGGAAGATGACTAGGGCAAAGCACCCCTCGAAGACAATCATGACAACATCTCAACCCTTCGAGCTGTTACACATGGACTTATTTGGACCTACTCACTACTCTACCCTCACAACAACAACATGTCTCTATGGCTTCGTCATTGTTGATGACTACTCAAGATACACATGGGTGCACATAATTCTCTACAAGACTGAAGTACAAGATGTCTTCAGAAGATTCGCCAATCGAGCAATGAACAATTATGGCGTCAAGATCAAGCATATCAGAAGTGATAATGGCACTGAATTCAAGAACACCAGGCTTGATCTCTATCTGGATACAATGGGAATCACTCATGAGTTTTCTGCTCCATACACACCTCAGCAAAACGGCATTGTAGAGTGCAAGAACAGAACCCTCATTGATATGGCTCGAACAATGCTCGATGAGTACAAGACACCAAGAAAGTTTTGGCCTGAAGCTATTGATACAGCATGTCACATCATCAACCGTGTCTACATCCACAAGCTTCTGGGCAAAACATCCTATGAGCTCCTTACTGGCAAGAAGCCAAATGTCAGCTACTTCAGGGTCTTTGGTGCTAGATGCTGGATCAAGGATCCCCATCACAAGTTGAAGTTTGCACCTAAGGCTCACGAAGGCTTCATGCTTGGCTATGGAAAGGACTCACACTCCTACAGAGTCTTCAACCTCTATCTCTACAAAATCATCGAAATTGTGGATGTGAGATTTGATGAAACCAATGGTTCACAAAGAGAACTCCTGCCAAGTACACTTGATGAAGCTCCTCCAAGCGAATCTATCAAGCTGATGGGAACTGGTGAAATCATGCCCTCTGATGCACAGCCTGAAGAGGAACTTATCATTTCCACACCTAACCAACCTGAAGACAATGCTCAGACCAAAGACAATCCTCCCAATGATGACAATGATCAGCAAGAGCAAAATCTTCGTCCTGTTCATCCTCGTGTTGCAAATGAAGTACAAATTGAGAAGATAATTGACAGCATCAATGCACCTGGTCCACTGACTCGCTCAAGAGCAACAGAGTTAGCAAACTTCTGTGGGCACTTTTCATTTGTATCAATATCTGAACCCAAGAAAGTTGCTGAAGCCTTTATGGAACCTGAATGGATTCAAGCTATGCAAGAAGAACTTCAATAGTTCAAGCTGAACAATGTTTGGGAACTTTTCAAGCGACCTAACCCTCGCAAGCATAACATTATTGGAACAAAATGGATATATCGAAACAAGCAAGATGAGCATGGTCAAGTCGTCAGAAACAAAGCACGTCTAGTGGCTCAAGGATATACTCAAGTTGAAGGAATCGACTTCGATGAAACTTTTGCTCCTGTGGCTAGGCTTGAAGCTATTCGTATACTGCTAGCCTACGCTAACCATCACAACATCTTGCTACATCAAATGGATGTGAAGAGTGCATTTCTCAATGGCAAGATTGAAGAAGAAGTATATGTCGCTCAACCACCTGGCTTTGAAGATCCAAAACATCCTGATATGGTGTACAAGCTAAACAAAGCACTGTATGGCCTCAAACAAGCTCCTCGCGCATGGTATGATACGATCAAAGACTTCCTGAAGAGCAAAGGCTTCAAACCTGGATCCCTTGATCCCACACTCTTCACGAAGACATATGATGTTGAACTGTTTGTGTGCCAAATATATGTGGATGACATAATCTTCGGCTGCACCAACCAGAAGTATACTGATGAGTTTGGATACATGATGTAAGAGCAATATCAGATGTCCATGATGGGCTGAAGTTCTTCCTTGGTCTTCAAATTCATCAGCAAAGGAATGGCATCTTCATATCTCAAGAAAAATACCTCAAAGATTGTCTGAAGAAGTTTGGAATGGAAGAATGCAAAGGTTACATGACGCCAATGCCAGCCAAACACCATCTTGGTCCCGACGACAATGGTAAAGAGTTCGATCAAAAGGTATACCGCTCCATGATTGGTTCTTTACTTTATCTATGTGCATCTAGGCCAGATATTATGCTTAGTGTTTGCATGTGTGCTCGATTCCAAGCGGCACCAAAGGAATCGCATCACTTAGCTGTGAAGCGAATTCTTCGATATTTGGCTTACACCCCAACACTCGGATTATGGTATCCCAAGGGCTCAAAATTTGATCTAGTTGGATTCTCTAATGTTGATTATGCTGGTGACAAGGTGGATCGCAAGTCTAGATCAGGCACATGTCACTTTCTGGGTCGATCACTTCTCTGTTGGTCTTCAAAGAACCAGAACTGTGTATCACTCTCAACTGCTGAATCTGAATACATTGTTGCTGGATCTTGTTGTGCTCAACTTCTCTGGATGAAGCAAACTCTCAAGGACTATGGCATCAATCTGAAACGAGTACCTCTCTTCTGCGACAACAAAAGTGCCATCAAGATAGCCAACAATCCAGTCCAGCACTCGAAGACAAAGCACAATGAAATTCGTCATGACTTTCTCAGAGATCATGTTATGAAGAAAGATATCGACATCATTCATGTCAACACTGAAGAGCAACTGGCAGATATCTTCACAAAGCCCTTGGACGAGAAAAGGTTTTGCAAGTTACGGTGTGAGCTAAATATCTTGGAATCCTCAAATGTCCTATGATCAGGCACACATCCTAACACTTATGCATGTTGATGACTTAGATGTGCAACACACAAAGTAATGTATATCTTCAATCAATGAAGACATTACACTCTGAGTGTGAATACATTAACATGGAATTTGACTTCGGAGCGCCACAATAATTGTGCGCCGTGTCTGGGTCTAATACTTCCTATACGGTGGGTAATGCCACCACAAAAATTTCTCTGTTTGAAGTGTTTCACTCATGGCGTTATTTTTGCAATGACTTCGCATTTGGTTTGTCTTTAGTTTCAATTTATCTTCATGATTTTCTCCACTATGATGATTTGATTGCTTACTGATATATTTATATATACTAGTGTTCTGTCCTCTACAACATTCACTTATAGCTATGTCTTCAAATTGAATCTTTTGAACTAAGTGAATGTGATCGGACCCTAACCTCTCTATGCTTTCAATCTCAAACTCTATATGTCCAAATCATATGCATTCTATTGAAACTGTCGAATGTCTTCTCTGCGTCCTAGTCAGCAGAAGGCACAGAGACAAAACATTAAGTCGGTTTTAAATGATTCATCTTTATTGTTGAAAACCGGAGAAGCCGGAACAACCATCCGACATGCCTGGCGGGCGTGGGAACGTGGGACAACTCTGAGTATGTTGCATGCTTGCCACGTGCCCCTCAGATGTGAACCGCCAGGGGCACCAGCGTAATTGCGTTGTGCCGCACACCTACTTATAAATACTTGTCCCCTGCGGTAAAGAAATCCTTCTTCCACCGCTCCACCTGTCAAAACCCTAGCACCACCGCTAGCTCTCGACGACACCGGTGAAGAAGCGCTTAGCTGCCGCGACTTCTCCGACGCCGTCCTCACGCCGGCCGCGGACATCATCCTCTCCGCCGTCGCCGTAGGTGTCCTCCATCGCCAAGTTAGGGCATGGTGGATTGAACTGCTCGGTGTCCTATTCATCTCATCTAGCAGTTCTTCATGCGGTAATTATAACTCTATTTTTACCACCTTTTTGATCTTCAAGATTTATCCTATTTACCAAAAGTGGTTTTTGTCTACACAAAGTTAGATCTATTCTGTCTGCATCTCATACTACCTAGTATATTCACTTAAGCTTCATATCTAGTTAGATTCCTCACTTGTACTTATTCACGGATTTGTACAAATCTGGAACCAACTCTCAACATATAAGTGAATGTCTTCGCAACATGAGGTCAATGTCTTCGAACTGATTTATCTTCAAAATCTTCTGAGAATGCATATGATTTCTTCCCCTTCCCTCGCATCTCTAATGTTGTCATAGGTACATGTCTGTGGGAGAATTCCTTGGTTCTCATAGTCTGCATTTGTTTGCAGAATTCTTACAGCAACACATTAACTCTCCTGAAGCTAGTTCCTGTTTGACCAGCAAGCGAAAGCCTTTGGAGCCTTTGAACATATTGAAACCATTCAGTTTGAAGTTCATGGCTGCAGAGAAATCTATAAGGAAGGGTGGCAGACAGCGTCGAGGGGGTACATCAAAAGATCTGCCTGATGACCTAGCAGAGCTCTACAAGACAGATCCTGAAGAGAATTATCATCAGTGCAAGACACGAATCCAATGGATTCGACGCTATTGGGCTGAACAATGGTTCAAGTACAAGTTCATGACCCAGGAATATGCTGAGAAGAATGCTATCAAAAGTCCTTGGGGTGATATTCTCTATCAAGGCCTTCAACCCAAGAACAAAGTTGAAGCCACTTCACAAGAATTATATCCTTGTATGGTCCGAGGACCTCAGCGTGAGAATGCCGATCCCTCATCATTACTCTGGTGTCGTGATGATGCTCTCTTCAAGCGCAACTTCCAGCACGCAAAGGCTTCGGCCAAGGAAAACAAGAAGTCATTGGGATTAGACTTCAACCCTGGTCCCTCTGCTCCCAGTGCTGACGGCTCACGTGATGCGGAACCAAATGTCATCGGCGCCTTCTCCAACCTGGATGGCCTCATCACTTACATCTTGGTCCATGGTGCCAAAGTGGATCATTCTGATAATGATGCTGACATTGATGATGCCCCAGCTCCTCCTCCAAGGCCGCAAAAGCCAAAGAAAATTAAGGCTTCAACATCAGCTGCACCTCCGAAAGCTTCTCGTCTGAAGCCACTGGCCACTGCACCTCCTGAAGACAGTGTGCAATCTGAAGATCAGTCCCGAATCTCCAAGAAGACGGAGAAGAAAAAGCAAATCGTTAGGCATACTGATCAAACCTTGACTCCTGGTGCCATTCTGTGTGAAGATCCAATTGATCTGTCCAGCGATGAAGATCTTGCCGATGATGCCCTTGAGCAATTGATCAAAAGCAAGGAAGAAGCAGAGATCTTCAACAACCTGCCTCTCTTCGATGTGGCAATCATCCATAACTTCATTGATGAGTGGTTTGACACACCAAATCTCAGCTTTGATCATCTGCAGCTTCCCATTGGCCTCGGCGTCTCCCTTAATGGCGCCATTGCTTCTGAGATAGCTCTCGCTCAGCGCATCGTTGAGCTGAAAAACAAAATTGATTATGAGAAGGCTCAGTTCAAGAAGCATGTGGCAAAGCTCAGCGTGCAAGATGTTAGAAACTTCAAGGTCATGCTGCATGAGCTTAAAGAAGCCTTTCTCAAGAAGCGCCAAGAAGCCCAAGGCTCTCGCGAGCGTATGAAGAGTTTGGCTGACAAGTATGTGCTTGCCTACAATGAGGCTGAGAAGCGCAAGTCTCTTGGCCGTCCTGGCATTGACCCCAGGATGGCTGCAAAGAAGAAGAAGCTCTCTACTGCCCAACCTGCACCTTCAAGTCAAGAAGCACCTTGCATTATCTTCCCAAGCAGCATGACTGGCTCGAAGCCAAAGGTCATGACTACCGCTTTTGAACAAAAAAAGACGAGGGCTGCCGAGGCTGAAGCCAGAAAGAGAAAGAATACTGAAACCTCGGATGCCGCTGTCACATCCCTAGTTCTGGCCTGACCTAGGCTTGCTTCCATCTGTGCATCATGTTTAAATTTTTGAAACTTGAACTGAGGAAAATTGGAAGCCTCAAAATCCTAAATAAAAGAAGGGCAAAAACCCTAAAATTGCATTCATTGTTCCAAAATGTTCTTCTTAAATGTTTGATAATTTTTGGCAAGGCTTCTGGTCCCAACCAAAATATTGAACATTTTTAAGGATTTATTTTTGGGACTTTGAATTTAAATCATTAGCTATTTGAATTTGAATTATATTTATATAATTAGAATATAATTTCAAATACCCCTGAAATATTTTATGAGCTTTTAGAAAAGTCCATCTAGCAAAATAAAAATATTCAGAGGAGTTTTTGGCATTGTTTGAATTTGTTTAAATTCAAAACAATGGCAAAAAATATTAAATAAAACAAAACAAAAGAAAAAAATAAAACAGAGCAGAGAAAAGCCTACCTGGCGCTCACCTGGTAGCCAAACCGGCCCAGCACTGCAGCTGGCCGGCCCAGCCCGCCACCGCTACCCCCCTATCGCCTTCCTCCTTTGCCAGGAGGACGGGCACGCGCCCGGCGCGCGTGGCCACGCGCCCCGGCCACCTCCTGCTTCTCCGGCCACCTCCTGCTTCCCCGGCCCCTCCTAGACGACGCCACGGAGCGCCACGCAGCCCCTGGCTCTCTCTCACTCTCTCCTTCGCCTCATCCTCTCCTCTGCTCTCTCTCCCTCTCTGCCCGAGCGGAGCTCGTCGCCACCGACGCCGTTCGCCGCGGCCACAGCCACCCCCTCGCTCCCTCCTCGCATCCCTGAGCTCCGTCCCGACCCCATGGAGCTGCACACCGACGCACACGACAAGAGGAGGCCCCAGTCGACCGGAGCGTCGTCGTCTTCATCTCCAGTGCCCGGAGATCGCCGCCATAAATTCGCGTCGTCCAGAGCTTCCCCGACCTCGTCGTCGACTCTGCTAGTCCCTACGTGAGCTCCTCTCCATTTCCCCCCTGTGCCCTTCCTCTAGCGCGTCCTCTAGCACCGATTCCGCCATGGCCGAGGCTCACCTCCGCCAAGCTCGCCGCCGGCGTAGCTCCGATGACCATTTGGTCACCCCGGCGAGCCCTGCGCGTTCGTAGTTTCCCGTAGAGCATGCCTAGCGCAAAAACTAGCCCGCTTGCTCTCTGCAGCATCAAACCCGTGGTCGCCCGAACTCCGGCGGCCACCTAGGTCATCGCCGGCGCCGATTCCGGCCGCCCCGACCCCAACCGACTCCACAGGAAGACGCGGCGCTCTTCCAGCTATCCGTAGAGCCCCTCCTCCGTCCGTTTGGTCGCCGGAGCAAGAAACCCGAAGGCCTCCGCCGCCTCGGCCTCGCCGGCGACTCAACGCCGGCGGGATTGACTCGTTTGACCAGGGGTTTGACCTCCCCTGGGTCCATGACAGGTGGACCCCGCCATCAGGTGATTAGCTTAAGCTAATCACCACCTAATCTAACCCCCTGACACTGACATGTGGGCCCTAGTGCCCCTAATCTTTAATTAAACTAAACTAAACCCCCCTGTTTAACCCGTGTCACTGACGTGTGGGCCCCACACGTCAGGTTTGACTCTGGGCGACCCAGTTGACCTGCTGACCTCAGCCTTACGCCATGCTGACGCAATATTCCTTTTCTGGAATTTAGTTTATTTTATAAATAAACAGGAAATTCCAGAAAATTGTATAAACTTCTAAAATTCATAGAAATTCAACGGTAACTCCAAATTAAATAATTTATATATGAAAAATTATCAGAAAAATTCAAGGAATCCATCTGTACCATTTTCATGCATGTTTGAACAATGTTTGTCCTCTGTTTTGGACAAAACAAATAAAGGGCATTTAAATAATAATATATGGAGTTGGAATTTGAATCATGTATTCAAACCAACTTCATTTAAATCATAGCTAGGTGCATTAGCCCAAAACACAGTCATATTGCCATGTCATAGCATGCATCATATTGTGCATTGCATTGATCGTGTTCCTTCTGTGTTTGCCGGTGTTGTTCCCCCTCGGTAGACGCTGTACCGATGATGTGATCGTTGACACTGATGAAGACTCAATGTTATCTTCAGAAGTGCCAGGCAAGCAAAACCCCCTTGTTCATTCTGATAAAATCCCACTCTCTCGCTCCTGCTCCCTTTTACTGCATTAGGACAACAACGACATATTTGTTACTTGCTGCGGTAGCTGAACCCCTTTATCCTTTGCATGACCTGTCATTCCACAGTAAATAGATGAAACCCACTAGCATGAGTAGGAGTTGTTTGAGCCCTGTTGTGCCTACTCATTCATGTTTGTTTGTCATGCCTGCTATTGCTTAGAGTTGAGTCAGGTCTGATTCTTCGGGGATGAATCAGAGGCGTGTGAACATGTCCTACTGTGTGTGAGCTAAGTGTGTGAACACGATTTGGTAAAGGTAGCGGTGAGAGGCCATGTAGGAGTACATGGTGGGTTGTCTCATTGCAGCCGTCCTCAGGAACTGAGTTCTGTGTTTGTGATCCATGACCAGTTACTACCACACATTGGGTTCCGGTAACTCGACCCCTCTCGACTTATTAATCAACATGATCTCTGTCCAGGAGTTGCAACTAGTTTCTGGTGTTTGTAGGTAGTGTTAGTAGTCTACCAAGTGGCACCCGGTACAGGTGGGCTTGGGACAGACTAGGCACAGTGGCACGGTGTACCAAGCGTACATCCACCCGTCGAGGTGGGCTTGGGAACCCTGCACACGTCGTTTGGGGCCGTGAGCGACACCCCGGCCGGATCTCCTTGCGGATGGAACCCGAATAGGCGATAAACCTGGACTAGAGACTTGTTCGGTTAGTCAGGTCGTGGCCGACTCCCTCGCCCGGCTTCCGCTTGAAGGTTGCCGAGGTACATGACGTGTACAGGGCGGTAAGTGGCGAGAGCGTGTGTGAAGAAGTACACCCCTGCAGGGTTATCATTATCTATTCGAATAGCCGGATTCCTCGGATATGGAAACTTGGACCCCTTGTACAGTTCATAGACAAGTGAAAGTGGATACCCTAAAATACGCAAGATAAGCGTGAGTGCTATGGATGGCGTTCTCGTAGGGAGACGGGAGCGGATCCATAGTGGTGTATTGATATGGTGAATATGTGGACTCGTGTGCGCCACCTCAAAAGAGTTACTTGCAGTCGTAGTTCAGGATAGCGACCGAGTCAAAGCTGGCTTGCTGCAGTTAAACTCCACCACCCCTTTGTTGATAATGATGCATATGTAGATAGATCTGATGTAAGTCTTGCTGGGTACATTTGTACTCATGTTTGCCTATTTTATGTTTTTGCAGAGAGACTTCAGTCTCGCTAGTAGTTCCACGTGGACTTCGACGTTTAGCTTGTTACCTCAGCTACGATCTTGTGCCCTTGGCAGGATCTGGTAGATAGTCAGGCTTCTCAGCCTTTCTCATTTATAGTTGTCTGTACTCAGACATCATAGCTTCCGCATGTGCTTTGACTTGTATGCTCTGAGTGTTGGGTCATGAGACCCATGTTTGTAATATCTCGCTCCTCGGAGCCTATTGAATAAACTACTTGAGTCGTAGAGTCATTTTGTGATGCCATGTTGTATTGCACATATCGAGCATATTGTGTGTATGTTATTGAAATGCTTGGTATGTGTGGGATCTGACTATCTAGTTGTTTATCCTTAGTAGCCTCTCTTACCGGGAAATGTCTCCTAGTGTTTCCACTGAGCCATGGTAGCTTGCTACTGCTCCGGAACACTTAGGCTGGCCGGCATGTGTCCTTCTTCGTTCCTGTGTCTGTCCCTTCAGGGAAATGTCACGCGATGAATACCGGAGTCCTGTTAGCCCGCTACAGCCCGGTTCACCGGAGTCCTGCTAGCCCAGTGCTACAGCCTGGATTCACTCGCTGATGACCGACACGTTCGATGCTGGGTCATGGATGCCTGTCCCTGTAGGTTTGTGCCACTTTGGGTTTACGACTAGCCATGTCAGCCCGGGCTCCTTATCATATGGATGCTAGCGACACTGTCATATACGTGTGCCAAAAGGCGCAAACGGTCCCGGGCAAAGGTAAGGCGACACCCGTGGGAATACCGTGCGTGAGGCCGCAAAGTGATATGAGGTGTTACATGTTAGATCGATGTGGCATTGAGTCGGGGTCCAGACAGCGTTGGTATCAGAGCCTGACTGCCTGTAGGATTATCAAGCCAAACTGGTCGAAGTTGAGTCTAGAAATGCTTTAGTTATGTAAGGGAATTGATTGTGGGATGGAACGTAAGGCTCTTTTTACTCCTTATACCTTATGCCCTCTTGATCTGAGTCATCTTATCTTTCCTACGGGGTTAAGAACTAGGCTATCTCTTCTTTCTATCAGGATCACGTGTTACTAATCCGTAGACTTATAAGATTGTTGGATTTAAGCTTGAGTTCAGTTTCTACTACTTCCGTATGTTAATTGTTGATCTCGAAACCTTGATATTGTGCTTCTGAGTGGTTATGCCACCATTTTTATGAATGTCTCAAATCTTTTTGAGCATTTACAGCCGTTATGCTGTCCGAGTCATCCCAGGTTTCTAAACAGTTTGATGCATTTGCAAAATCCTTTTCCTCTGGTTTCAATGTCTTTTTAGGCCAGGTTAATCACACAAATTGTCGAGTTGAGGTACTCTACTGCCTCGACCTTTATGTTGGAGTTATTATTATGACCCTAGGTGTCTCAGGGGATCATCTAGTAGTCTAGCCATGTTTTGTGTTCCCAGTGTGATGATTCTGGCCTTTATTCTCGGAAGCATCCCGTGATGCTACTTAGTAGTAGGTATTCTACTCCTTGGGTTTTGAACCCGAGATTCACCCTACTTACTTCATGTTGATAGTAATTGCTAGCTCCCTTAGGTTATTAGTAACCTTTGCGATAGTCCTCGAAGTTCGTGGTATTTCCTTCTTCCAAATACTATGAACCACTTTATGGCAGATATTTATTGGATCAAACGATCACAACTAGAGTGCTCTCGATGAGTTCTCCATTATATATTGTGACTCTGCCAGTTCTACCTTTCCGCATGGATTGTTCGGAAGAAATATGTTGAACGCGTTCGACATGCTAATCTATGCATTCACAACTCAGAAAATCATATGTTCTTTTGAGTTGTCCCTCTTTAGTTGTCTACTGACCGTCTATCAATTGATAGTCAAGAGTATGTGTGCAATCGTTCATCGATGCCTATTATTCTTGTGGTCCGTCAAGCCATTCTATTCAGGGTGACTAGGAGAAACAAACTCCAGTACCTCATCCATATCTAGGATTGGGTCAAAACAATTGTACTCCGCAGATCAAAATGCCAATCCAGCTTTTGCTCTGTTCTACCTTGGAGTATTACCATCTTTTATATCGGGATTATGGTAGGAATTGCACACCATCCTATGAACTCTTGGTACAGTGATACTTCTTGCCATCATTGTTCATTCCTAGGTTCCTGTGTTATTGTAACCGGAATGCCGACAAGTGAATCGTTGTGTGTGAAATCAATACTGCTAGCAACTCTGTTGCTTGGTAGTAAATGGACAATATTCTCATTCTTAGTATGTTGGTTATTGAATCACCATTCTAAGATAGATTGTCCTACCTAGTCCTTATTTCCTGGGGCACTCTTTGATTGATGAGTTAGGATTTTGTCAAGTCCTCGCTCATTTGATCATATCATCTTGCCCTGAAAAGCAGGATTGTCCTCGATCTTAGTAACATATCGGTGGTTCGTGATTTTCCGTATATCTTCCCGGAAGTATCACCAGGTTGTCGCCCGACCGCTATGTTGATCTCGTGATCAAGTTGGTTTATTCCTGTAAACCACTATTTCTCCAAAAATCCGTGTTGGATACCCCTGAGCTAGTTGGTTAAGCTAGACAACAACTTGGAGAATTGGAAGATAAAAGCTTGCCTAACTTAGTTCGTTCCAAAGGGATATTCTTGTGTAGTGTGTGTTGAAGAAAGATGATATCTTCATCGATTGGTCCCTGTGATCAGTTGTTGGACCTATTGCCTTATCAATCCTTTGATTTGAGTGTGGGCTATCGTCAATCAAATCAGTACCAACGATGCTCGTAATGTTGTCTTACTCGTGGTTGATCCCTCGAGCATATACCATTACATCTTTTGGTCTGACCAATACTATCACCGTGTTCACATGATGGTGGAAGTCCAGTGATATGGAAATTCCGATGAGTTGTTGTTGAGCCCATCAGCAGCATTTTGTCTCCCCCATGATTCATGTTGAACATCAACCTAGTGTTGGAAACTTTTGAACGCATTTCTTCATGCTAGCTCATGAAGCATATGCTGGATGAAAGAAGTGACTTCCTTTGATTCACTTGCATTTGATGTAAGTTGCCGCCGTGGGTTCGAGAAAGTTAGTTTTGCTTCCTCTGGAATCGTCTCAAGTTAGTCATGCATGTGCAAAGTATACTGTGGTTTGGTAGATCAATTACCTCCACTCCATATGTATTCCGTAGCACACCAAGCCACTGATTGATTTGTTCAAGGAAAAGGAGTTGATGTGCTAATCCTAGGTCATGCACAAGACTTTGACATCCTCGATGATGGTTCCCAACCTGAACTCGGTAGTGTTTTATTGTAAGACTACCATGTGATCATGTTTGTCTGAGACAACATGTTCACATGTGTGCAGCAGAACCAGCTCATGTTTTGGAGCTTACTACCGTAGTCCACTTCCTGAGAATCTCGCAACGTCATCTCGTCGATTGTGTTGCAAACTTTCATTTTTCTTCCTAGACTCGATGAGTCTGGATATCCTGACACCAACCAGATCTGAATCTCAGGCAGATATGATGGTTGGAACATTTCCCAAGAACTATAATACTGGTCCCTCGATAACCGGTAAAGTGGATGTCGTGGCCAACCCACCTAGCCGGAAGACCTATTATTGTAGTATCTTGATTGAAAATGTTGGCCACCTTCCCATAAGGACTTCGTAGGATTTACTCCCTAGTTGTGCCTTATGATTTTTGTGTTCCGAAGTCCGACCTTTTACTTGATGTTCTAGATATCAAACCATGGGATAGGATACACTAGCACATCAAGGAGAACATTAGAGGCGGAGTGCTAAATGTCTCTTGGTCGATCATCCAGATTTTATTTCCTTGGCCCCGCCAAGGGTGAAATCTGAGAAAGTGTTATCTTCCTTTGCATCTGCATCATCCATCATCATTCATCATGGTAGTAAGTTGTGTTGCCAGGATCCTTGACACGGATGTTGGTAAAACCTTGATGATTATGGAAATGCTCAAGTTCTTGAGAGCACGCACAAGCGCTAGGTGTTATCATCGGCACTAAGTGGGATTCCTCTTAGTTTCCTCGGCAATGCTATGACCTTTTCACACAGTGAATTCACTCTTTATTGTTGGGTTCTTCCCCAGTTATCAGAATCATTCCCAGCATTTGCATTTTGTTCCCAGCTTGCACCGCCAATGTGCCATTCTACCACGGGTCTCTTCCATTTCCGGTGATAAGCAAATTCATCCATTATGTTGTCTTCAACAAGGTAATCCACATCATCCAAGTCCGAGTATGCCATTCTACCGAACCCCTCCAAACGATCGCTCGAGATTTTCCTTAGGCTGGTATAAAGAGTTTCAATGATCTCTGAATCAAAGGTAATTCTTTTTGCCACTTAAGGGGATATTTCCACAAGTCACCTTCCCTAAGGTGCCCCGTTATGGTATCGTGGCAACTGAACTCCTCGCTACGATGACAATCGTTTACCACCTTTTTAAGTGTGGAATTGTAGTCTACCTGGTAAACCTCGTCATCTGCTCCACTCCATCCCTCTAGAGGTATGCTTCGTCTCTCAGCTCGAGAGATGTTGCTATGTCACATTCCGGGAGTTAATCCTGAGTTGTTCGACCTTCGAGAAGATCGATCCTTCTACAGTTTTCCTTTCCTCTTCTTGTCATGATTAGCTGGAGTTCTCAGAGCAAGACGACATGACAAAGATGGTGTTCAAATCAACGTTCATTTGAAGTGCACCCTGGATCATGAAGATTATACTAGTTTGCGTTTCCCCTTCATCTTACCCTACACTTGAATCTCGGGTCGAGATTCTTGTTTAGTGGGGGTGAGTTGTCACATCCCTAGTTCTGGCCTGACCTAGGCTTGCTTCCATCTGTGCATCATGTTTAAATTTTTGAAACTTGAACTGAGGAAAATTGGAAGCCTCAAAATCCTAAATAAAAGAAGGGCAAAAACCCTAAAATCTCATTCATTGTTCCAAAATGTTCTTCTTAAATGTTTGATAATTTTTGGCAAGGGTTCTGGTCCCAACAAAAATATTGAACATTTTTAAGGATTTATTTTTGGGACTTTGAATTTAAATCATTAGCTATTTGAATTTGAATTATATTCATATAATTAGAATATAATTTCAAATACCCCTGAAATATTTTATGAGCTTTTGGAAAAGTCCATCTAGCAAAATAAAAATATTCAGAGGAGTTTTTGGCATTGTTTGAATTTGTTTAAATTCAAAACAATGGCAAAAGATATTAAATAAAACAAAACAGAAGAAAAAAATAAAACAGAGCAGAGAAAAGCCTACCTGGCGCTCACCTGGTAGCCAAACCGGCCCAGCACTGCAGCTGGCCGGCCCAGCCCGCCACCGCTACCCCCCTGTCGCCTTCCTCCTTTGCCAGGAGGACGGGCACGCGCCCGGCACGCGCGGCCACACGCCCCGGCCACCTCCTGCTTCTCCGGCCACCTCCTGCTTCCCCGGCCCCTCCTAGACGACGCCACGGAGCGCCACGCAGCCCCTGGCTCTCTCTCACTCTCTCCTTCGCCTCATCCTCTCCTCTGCTCTCTCTCCCTCTCTGCCCGAGCGGAGCTCGTCGCCACCGACGCCGTTCGCCGCGGCCACAGCCACCCCCTCGCTCCCTCCTCGCATCCCTGAGCTCCGTCCCGACCCCATGGAGCTGCACACCGACGCACGCGACCAGAGGAGGCCCCAGTCGACCGGAGTGTCGTCGTCTTCATCTCTGGTGCCCGGAGATCGCCGCCGTAAATTCGCGTCGTCCAGAGCTTCCCCGACCTCGTCGTCGACTCTGCTAGTCCCTACGTGAGCTCCTCTCCATTTCCCCCCTGTGCCCTTCCTCTAGCGCGTCCTCTAGCACCGATTCCGCCATGGCCGAGGCTCACCTCCGCCGAGCTCGCCGCCGGCGTAGCTTCGGTGACCATTTGGTCACCCCGGCGAGCCCTGCGCGTTCGTAGTTTCCCGTAGAGCATGCCTAGCGCAAAAACTAGCCCGCTTGCTCTCTGCAGCATCAAACCCGTGGTTGCCCGAACTCCGGCGGCCACCTAGGTCGTCGCCGGCGCCGATTCCGGCCGCCCCGACCCCAACCGACTCCACAGGAAGACGCGGCGCTCTTCCAGCTATCCGTAGAGCCCCTCCTCCGTCCGTTTGGTCGCCGGAGCAAGAAACCCGAAGGCCTCCGCCGCCTCGGCCTCGCCGGCGACTCAACGCAGGCGGGATTGACTCGTTTGACCAGGGGTTTGACCTCCCCTGGGTCCATGACAGGTGGACCCCGCCATCAGGTGATTAGCTTAAGCTAATCACCACCTAATCTAACCCCCTGACACTGACATGTGGGCCCTAGTGCCCCTAATCTTTAATTAAACTAAACTAAACCCCCCTGTTTAACCCGTGTCACTGACGTGTGGGCCCCACACGTCAGGTTTGACTCTGGGCGACCCAGTTGACCTGCTGACCTCAGCCTTACGCCATGCTGACGCAATATTCCTTTTCTGGAATTTAGTTTATTTTATAAATAAACAGGAAATTCCAGAAAATTGTATAAACTTCTAAAATTCATAGAAATTCAACCGTAACTCCAAATTAAATAATATATATATGAAAAATTATCAGAAAAATTCAAGGAATCCATCTGTACCATTTTCATGCATGTTTGAACAATGTTTGTCCTCTGTTTTGGACAAAACAAATAAAGGGCATTTAAATAATCATATATGGAGTTGGAATTTGAATCATGTATTCAAACCAACTTCATTTAAATCATAGCTAGGTGCATTAGCCCAAAACACAGTCATATTGCCATGTCATAGCATGCATCATATTGTGCATTGCATTGATCGTGTTCCTTCTATGTTTGCCGGTGTTGTTCCCCCTCGGTAGACGCTGTACCGATGATGTGATCGTTGACACTGATGAAGACTCAATGTTATCTTCAGAAGTGCCAGGCAAGCAAAACCCCCTTGTTCATTCTGATAAAATCCCACTCTCTCGCTCCTGCTCTCTTTTACTGCATTAGGACAACAACGACATATTTGTTACTTGCTGCGGTAGCTGAACCCCTTTATCCTTTGCATGACCTGTCATTCCACAGTAAATAGATGAAACCCACTAGCATGAGTAGGAGTTGTTTGAGCCCTGTTGTGCCTACTCATTCATGTTTGTTTGTCATGCCTGCTATTGCTTAGAGTTGAGTCAGGTCTGATTCTTCGGGGATGAATCAGAGGCGTGTGAACATGTCCTACTGTGTGTGAGCTAAGTGTGTGAACACGATTTGGTAAAGGTAGCGGTGAGAGGCCATGTAGGAGTACATGGTGGGTTGTCTCATTGCAGCCGTCCTCAGGAACTGAGTTCTGTGTTTGTGATCCATGACCAGTTACTACCACACATTGGGTTCCGGTAACTCGACCCCTCTCGACTTATTAATCAACATGATCTCTGTCCAGGAGTTGCAACTAGTTTTTGGTGTTTATAGGTAGTGTTAGTAGTCTACCAAGTGGCACTCGGTACAGGTGGGCTTGGGACAGACTAGGCACAGTGGCACGGTGTACCAAGCGTACATCCACCCGTCGAGGTGGGCTTGGGAACCCTTCACACATCGTTTGGGGCCGTGAGCGACACCCCGGCCGGATCTCCTTGCGGATGGAACCCGAATAGGCGATAAACCTGGACTAGAGACTTGTTCGGTTAGTCAGGTCGTGGCCGACTCCCTCGCCCGGCTTCCGCTTGAAGGTTGCCGAGGTACATGACGTGTACAGGGCGGTAAGTGGCGAGAGCGTGTGTGAAGAAGTACACCCCTGTAGGGTTATCATTATCTATTCGAATAGCCGGATTCCTCGGATATGGAAACTTGGACCCCTTGTACAGTTCATAGACAAGTGAAAGTGGATACCCTAAAATACGCAAGATAAGCATGAGTGTTATGGATGGCGTTCTCGTAGGGAGACGGGAGCGGATCCATAGTGGTGTATTGATATGGTGAATATGTGGACTCGTGTGCGCCACCTCAAAAGAGTTACTTGCAGTCGTAGTTCAGGATAGCCACCGAGTCAAAGCTGGCTTGCTGCAATTAAACTCCACCACCCCTTTGTTGATAATGATGCATATGTAGATAGATCTGATGTAAGTCTTGTTGGTACATTTGTACTCACGTTTGCCTATTTTATGTTTATGCAGAGAGACTTCAGTCTCGCTAGTAGTTCCACGTGGACTTCGACGTTTAGCTTGTTACCTCAGCTACGATCTTGTGCCCTCGGCAGGATCTGGTAGATAGTCAGGCTTCTCAGCCTTTCTCATTTATAGTTGTCTATACTCAGACATCATAGCTTCCGCATGTGCTTTGACTTGTATGCTCTGAGTGTTGGGTCATGAGACCCATGTTTGTAATATCTCGCTCCTCGGAGCCTATTGAATAAACTACTTGAGTCGTAGAGTCATTTTGTGATGCCATGTTGTATTGCACATATCGAGCATATTGTGTGTATGTTATTGAAATTCTTGGTATGTGTGGGATCTGACTATCTAGTTGTTTATCCTTAGTAGCCTCTCTTACCGGGAAATGTCTCCTAGTGTTTCCACCGAGCCATGGTAGCTTGCTACTGCTCCGGAACACTTAGGCTGGCTGGCAGGTGTCCTTCTTCGTTCCTATGTCTGTCCCTTCGGGGAAATGTCATGCGATGAATACTGGAGTCCTGTTAGCCCGCTACAGCCCGGTTCACCGGAGTCCTGCTAGCCCAGTGCTACAGCCTGGATTCACTCGCTGATGACCGACACGCTCGATGCTGGGTCATGGATGCCTGTCCCTGTAGGTTTGTGCCACTTTGGGTTTACGACTAGCCATGTCAGCCCGGGCTCCTTATCATATGGATGCTAGTGACACTGTCATATACGTGTGCCAAAAGGCGCAAACGGTCCCGGGCAAAGGTAAGGCGACACCCGTGGGAATACCGTGCGTGAGGCCGCAAAGTGATATGAGGTGTTACATGCTAGATCGATGTGGCATTGAGTCGGGGTCCTGACAGCCGCTCCCTCCAAGAAGAAGCGCAAGACCAAGAAAAGTCGGGCTGCTCTCACAGAGCCCCATGTTGTTGAACCCATCTCAGTGGTTCGCCCTGCGTCTGAACATCAAGAAAGACAGATGATAGTTCATGAGCCTGCTCCCATAGAGGTTCATGAAGCTGAAGATATTCCAGCAGCTGAACCCACCGCTGCTGAAGACATTGGTCATGATGACAATGTTGAAGATGATGAAGTTCTTCCTTAGATCGAACACAATGTGGTATCATCGCCTGTTCTCACGAACAGCGAAATCATCAGCATTGGTCGTCCTCTGACGCCAATTGCTCAGGATGCATCGTGGGCTAATCACCCACAGCAACAAGACTCCCCAAGTACTCCCCAACAACAACAACAAGTTACACCACCCATTCATGAAGAAGTTGAAGAGGATGAGGACCTGCCTACTCCATCTCCCAAGGCGTCGCCTGTCCTACAATGGCTTCGCAAAGGACCAAGGCCTCAAGTCCCTCTTCCGAGCATTCCAGAAGGAGAAGTGCATCATCAACCTGTTGCACGTCAAGTGTTTCCTGAAGCCACTCCAACTAAGAATGTCTCCGCGTCTGAAGCCCAAGTTGCTGAAGACAATCCGGCTGCATCAGCCGATGAAAGACAAGAAGACGTACGTGTCCCTACTCCCCCAGTTATTGAAGAAGTTGTCCTGATGAGAACGTGCCAGTGCCCGACCCTCCAGCTCATCAAGTGGAGGTTGAAAATCCTGAAGCTGCCACGACCAACGCAAGTGAAGCCAATGACGTAGTCATGGCTGAAGCTAATGTGGAGCTTGAACCAACCAGTGTGCCTGAAGCCAATGAGGTAACTGCTCCCGAGGCACCTGTTGTGCAGCCTGAAGCCTCAACTGCTGCCACTGCTCCTGTTCCGCCACCAAGGCCCTATACAATTGAGCAAGCATTCAGCCATGGCGAGCTAATCACAGTTAGATGGCCCGTTCTGGTCCCTCCGCCTAATGTCTCCGGTCCTCAGTTTGACTATCACATTGAGCATAGGCCTCAGGTCCAGAAACCAAAGCCAAGACTGTCAAGGTTTCCAGGTACTGCCACATCTGTCGGGTCCTTCAATGCAAATGGCTTCAAAAGCCACAACACATTCTTTGACAGCTCAAAGAACCTCTACACAAGGCCAAGAATATCATCAGATCGTTTCTGGAGTCATCAGCAGCGAAGCTATTACTCATGTGTTCTGTATGATCAAGGGCGCATTTTCCCTCATATGCGCCTAGACACTGAAGCCATTGCTGGACTGCCGTGCTTAGAAGAAGCACTTGACTATTTTCGTGATGCCGGTATGCTCAGCTTTGTGACTGACAAAGAACATTGGAATGAAGAACTTTTGCTTCAATTCTATGCTACCCTCCACATTCGCGGCTACAACAGAGATATCAAGACCTGGGTTCTTGAGTGGATGACAGGAAATGTTCATCATGAAGCCAAAGCTCTTGACATCATTGAGCTTACAGGCCTATCCACTCCCGGAGAGCTATATGAACCTGGTTGTCAAAACCACCGCAATGCACTGGAGAGTATCTTCCACAAGCCTGAACCCAATATGAGCCAGATGTTGAGCATGATGAATCCCTTGCCATCTGACGCTGAATATCCAACGGAGTTCTTTGTTGATGACCTTGAATATCTGCCACGCACCATATATCACATCATCAGGCGGACTCTATGGCCTATCAAAGGACATTCATCAGCTGCTAAACTTGAAGGAGCCATGAAGACTTTGGTATTTTACATCCTCAATGGCATCAGCTTCAATGCACAAGATTTCTTCATCAGGCAACTTGCTGCTTCTGGATCTGATCTCTTTGGTCTGAAGTTTTATGCTCCATGGGTCATGCGCCTCATCAAGCGACACTCTTGTGTCAACTATCAACCTTCTACTCGCAATCATGTGATCTTTCTACCAGAGGTTGGTATGTCAGTTGAAGCTATATACCCTGAGCCTGCCAAGGAACCTCTTTGTCTTCAAAATGCTGAACATCAAAGTTTCACTCAGCCTATGGAAGGAGTCCAAGCTGTCACGCGTATCTATCCAATGGCTGGAAATACTCGTCTGCCTCATCGTGCACAAACTGAAGCCACTGAAAGCACCATTGCCCAAAGGCCTAAGAAGCGATCTCGTGTTCTAAATGACCGAGAACTTCTTGTGGCACTTCATCAGAAACATGATAAGCATCACTATTGGC
The DNA here is from genome assembly GCF_002162155.2 of Triticum dicoccoides. Taxonomy (NCBI): domain Eukaryota; kingdom Viridiplantae; phylum Streptophyta; class Magnoliopsida; order Poales; family Poaceae; genus Triticum; species Triticum dicoccoides. The sequence goes on from NC_041383.1 coordinate 623,142,912, forward strand.
TCAAGAGTCAGATGCAAAGTCTCTTGGTGGATGTAAATCGCATTCGCAATCTTGCCACCAAGAATGCATTTGTTTCTCATGAAACTTGTCGGTGATCATGGAAGAGTTTGACCCTGCTTAGTGCTAAAGCAGATCTTCAAGACGATGGCTTCACTGAAAGATTCAAGTTTGACTCCACTCCTCCACGGACTGTTGTCCTACGTCAAACTCCATCACTTGAAGACTCTGACTATTCTTCCTCCGCGGCAACTGTGAATGCAAGAGTGATCGATGATGAAGATGATGCTACTTCACCGCCTCCTACTTATGCACGCATCGACACTGCACCAAGTACGTCTGCACCGCCAAGCAACACCAACAACCCTGCTGCTTCCACTACTCCTCATGAGGACGAGTAGATGCTCTATATCTTCAAACCTTTTTGGTCATTACTGACAAAAGGGGGAGAAGCATATGAGTTGATAGTCTTCAAGCGGGTTCATATGGGCGGTTGCTTTATAATTTGCCTCGTGTTTCCAACTCTCATTTTTGAAACATTTGGTTCTTTGAGTTGTAACACTTAAACTCGATGGTCGTCTGCTACTTACTTGCTTTACTCCGCTTGTGCGATGATAACTTCCGCACTTAGATCATTCTGCAGACGTCCATTTTTCATTATGCATGTCATTCTATTTGCTATATCATTTGATGCATGATGAATTATCTTCATAAGTTGAAGTGGATCTCCACAAGTACAACCTGCCATGTGCATTTGCATTCCAAAAGAAAATTACTTATATGCACATCTTCAGGGGGAGCCCTTGCTACTTATGAAGACAATACCCTATCCTTTACAACTTCACATAATTTATCCCCATCGAAAACTTCAACCAGTTTGTCATCAATCACCAAAAAGGGGGAGATTGTAAGTGCATCTAGTGCCACCCCTAGTTGGTTTTGGAGTATTGACGACAAAGTTGGTTGAGGGACTAATGCGTTTGTGAGAATTGCAGGATAACGCAGGTAGTGTCCCTCATTGATTTGGTTTACCTACCGGAAATGACCCCTAAAAATGTATGAAGACATTGAAGACAATGGTGGTATGTGAAGATATTCATATTGAAGACTATGACGAGAGAAGACATTAAGTGAAGACTATGGAGCGCGAAGACTGAGTTGTTTCGCTGTTTCCTTTTCTTCTTTGTTGAGTCATAGGAACCACCGTACTGTTAAGTGGGGTCCAAGTGAACTAAGTCAGAATGACTGAAGTGATGCTCAACCCAAATCCTATGTCTTCGAGCGAAGACAATGAGAGCAAATCTTATGCTGAGCTGGATAAGTCAGCTTTGCTTGTAGCCCAAGTAAAGTTGTCGTGTGTGTTTGAAATATGACCATTGGAACACGTGTCAGTTCCTTAGTGACCCAGGGTCATTTCGGACATATCAGGTTGGGTTGCCCAGTGCCTATAAATGGCCCACCCCCTACACCATAAATTGGTGGCTGCTCAGAGTTATTTTACGACTTTTGTCGTTTTGAGAGCAACCCACCTCGAAGCCTTTGAGAGAGAAATCCTTGCGAGGACCAAAGCCCAAACACCCAGAGCCAAAGAGTGTTAGGCATCACTGAAGTCTTTCTGTCTATGTGACCTGAAGACTTATTACACTTGAGGACTATGTATCCTCCAGCCGGTTAGGCGTCGCGTTCTGAGCATCCAAGAGTCATTGTGGATCGCCGGTGAACGAAGTCTGTGAAGGTTTGGAAGTCTACCTTGAAGACTTACCAGAGTGATTGGGCGAGGACTAAGTGTCCTTAGCTCAAGGGGAATAAGGTGAAGACACGGTCTTCTGAGTTGAATCTCAGCCTCCCTAACCAGACGTACAGTTGTCACAGCAACTGGAACTGGTCCAACAAATCCTGTGTCTTCAACAAGTGACTGGTTCTATCCCTTCCCTCCTTTACTTAAGTTTGTCTTCGTGAAGTCATTGCCTATCTGTGTATCTTTTTGACTTCATTGTTTGACTACTACTGTTGATTGGCTTCATACTATCTTCCATCCTGATCCTTACTACTTAGCTGCTATTAGTCCTGTACCTTCACATCATTGCATACTTACTATGGTTTGCTTATGGTAGTTTATATTCCGCTGCATATCAACTAGGTCATTTCCATTGTTTATCTTTGAAACTTCCAAGTTTTGAAGACTTCCATAAAAATCGCCTATTCACCCCCCCTCTAGTCGATACTAGCACTTTCAGGTTGTAGTTACAAGAAAGTGAGTGGGAGCACTACAGCCTTTCTGATAAGTATATGTGAATGCCATATTATTGATCGGAAATGATTTTCTGGAAAGCATAAAGGAGAGTTTGAAAGGAGTGTTTCAAAGAAAGACCTCGGTGAAGCTGCTTACATATTGGGCTTCAAGATCTATAAAGATAGATCAAGACGCTTGATAAGATTTTTCAATGAGTATATACCTTGACAAGTTTTTGAAAGAGTTCAAAATGGATCAGTCAAAGAAGGAGTTCTTGTCTGTATTACAAGGTGTAAAATTGAGTAAGACTCAAAGCCCGACCACGGCAGAAGATAGAAAGAGAATGAAGGTCATTCCTTATACTTCAGTCTTAGGTTCTATAAAGTATGCTATGCTATGTACCAGACCTATTGTGTACCTTACCATGAGTTTGGCAAGGGGGTACGATTGTGATATATAAGTAGATCACTGGACAACGGTCAAAATTATCCATAGTGAGGACTAAGGAAATGTTTCTCGGTTATGGGGGTGATAAAGAGTTCATCGTAAAGAGTTACGTTGATGCAAGATTTTACACTGATCCAGATGACTCTAAGTCTCAATCTGGATACATATTGAAAGTGGGAGCAATTAGCTAGAGTAGCTCCGTGCAGAGCATTGTAGACATAGAATATTTGCAAAATACATACGGCCCTGAATGTGACAGGCCCGTTGACTAAACTTCTCTCACGAGCAAAACATGATCACACCTTAGTACTCTTTGGGTGTTAATCACATAGCGATGTGAACTAGATTATTGACTCTAGTAAACCCTTTGGGTGTTGGTCACATGGCGATGTGAACTATAGGTGTTAATTACATATAGATGTGAAATATTGGTGTTAAATCACATTGAATGTGAACTAGATTATTGGCTCTAGTGCAAGTGGGAGACTGAAGGAAATATGCCCTATAGGCAATAATAAAGTTATTATTTATTTCCTTATTTCATGATAAATGTTTATTATTCATGTTATAATTGTATTACCTAGAAACTTAGTACATGTGTGAATACATAGAAAAAACATATTGTCCCTAGTATGCTTCTACTTGACTAGCTCGTTAATAAAAGATGGTTATGTTTCCTGACCATAGACATGTGTTGTCATTTGATGAACGGGATCACATCATTAGTAGAATGATGTGATGGACATGACCCATCCGTTAGCTTAGCATTATGATCATTACAGTTTCATTGCTACTGCTTTCTTCATGACTTATACATGTTCCTCGGACTATGACATTATGCAACTCCCGAATACCGGAGGAACACTTTGTGTGCTCCCAAATGTCATAACGTAAATGGGTGATTATAAAGGTGCTCTACAGGTGTCTTTGAAGGTGTTTGTTGGGTTGGCATAGATCGAGATTAGGATTTGTCACTCCGTGTTTCAGAGAGGTATCTCTGGGCCCTCTCGGTAATACTCATCACTATAAGCCTTGCAATCAATGTGACTAATGAGTTAGTTGCGGGATGAAGCATTACAAAACGAGTAAAGAGACTTGCCAGTAACGAGATTGAACTAGGTATGATGATACTGACGATCGAATCTCGGGCAAGTAACATACCGATGACAAAGGGAACAACGTATGTTGTTATGCGGTTTGACCAATAAAGATCATTGTAGAATATGTAGGAGCCAATATGAGCATCCAGGTTTCGCTATTTTTTATTGATCGGAGATGTGTCTCAATCATGTCTACATAGTTCTCGAACCCGTAGGGTCCGCACGCTTAATGTTCGATGACGATTTGCATTATGAGTTATGTGTTTTGATGACCGAAGTTTATTCGGAGTCCCGGATGAGATCACGGACGTGATGGGGAGTCTCAAAATGGTCGAGACGTCAAGATCGATATGTTGGAAGGCTATATTCGGATATCCGAAAGGTTCCGAGTGATTCGGGTATTTTTCAGAGTACCGGGGAGTTACGGGAATTTATCGGGAGAAGTTATGGGCCTTATTGGACCATACGGGAAATAGAGGAGGCAGGCCAAGGGGAGGTGGCGCACCCCCCCCCCCATGGGTCCAAATTGGACTAGGAGAAGGGGGCGGCGCCCCCCTTGCCCTTTCCTACTCCCTCTCTCCTTCCTTGTCTCCTACTCCTAAAAGGGAAAGGATTCCTACTAGGAATTGGAAGTCCTAGTAGGACTCCATACACTTGGCACGCCCCTAGGGGGCCGCCGTCTCTCCCTACCTCCTTTATATACGGGGGTAGGGGGCACCCCAAAGATACACAAGTTTCTTTTAACCGTGTGCGGTGCCCCTTCCACAGTTACACACCTCGATCATACCATCGTAGTGCTTAGGCAAAGCCCTGCGCCGGTAGCATCATCATCACCGTCGCCATGCCGTCGTGCTGATGGAACTCACGCTCGTCCTCAACTAGATCAAGAGCACGAGGGACGTCATCGAGCTGAATGTGTGCTGAACGCAGAGGTGTCGTACCTTCGGTACTTGATGGGTTGGATCGCGAAGAAGTTCGACTACATCAACCACGTTATTGAAACGCTTCCACTTTCGGTCTACGAGGGTACATGGACACACTCTCCCCTCTCGTTGCTATGCATCACCTAGATAGATCTTGCGCGATCATAGGAATTTTTTTGAAATTACTGTGTTCTCCAACATAACCCCTCTCGCAAGCATCCGCAACTACAAAAGAAGAATTAAGGTAAACCTAACCATATCATGAAATATATGGATCCAAATGAGCCCCTTAAGAAGCAATGCATAAACTAGGGTTTAAGATTCTGTCACTCTAGCAACCCATCATCTACTTATTACTTCACAATGCCTTCCCCTAGGCCCAAATAATGGTGAAGTGTCATGTAGTCGACGTTCATATAACACCACTAGAGGAGAGACAACATACATCTCATCAAAATATCGAACGAATACCAAATTCACATGATTACTTATAACAAGACTTCTCCCATGTCCTCGGGAACAAACGTAACTACTCACAAAGCATATTCATTTTCATAATCAGAGGAGTATTAATTATCATTAAGGATCTGAACATATGATCTTCCACCAAATAAACCAACTAGCATCAACTAAAAGGAGTAATCAACACTACTAGCAACCCACAGGTACCAATCTGAGGTTTTGGGACCAAGTTCGAATACAAGTGATGAACTAGGGTTTGGGAAGAGATGGTGCTGGTGAATATGTTGATGGAGATTGACCCCCTCTCGATGAGGGGATCAATGGTGATGACGATGGTGATGATTTCCTCCTCCCGGAGGGATGTTTCCCCGGTAGAACCGCTCCACCGGAGCCCTATATTGGTTTTGCACAGGTTCCGCCTCGAGACGGCGGCGCTTCGTCCCGAAAGCCTCCTATTGACTTTTTCCATGGTAAAATACACCATAGAGCCAAAGATGGGCACCGGAGGCCTGCCAGGGGGGCCACAAGGTCTGGGGGCACGCCCAGGGGGTAGGGCACGCCCTCCACCCTTGTGGCTGGCTGGTGGCCCCCCTCCGGTTCTTTCTTCACCCAATATTTTTTATATATTCCAAAAACATGCTCCGTGAAGTTTCAAGACTTTTGGAGTTGTGCAGAATAAGTCTCTAATATTTTCTCTTTTCTAGTCCAGAATTCTAGGTGCCAGCATTCTCCCTCTTCATGTAAACCTTATAGAATAAGAGAGAATAGGCACATAAGTATTGTGATATAATGTGTAATAACAGCCCATAATGCAATAAATATCAATATAAAAGCATGATGCAAAATGGACACATCAGGGCCCATATTGTGGCAAATTGCTGGTCCAAAGATAAGGAAAGAAATAATAGCCCTCACATGGCTAATCCTCAATCTCAGGCAGGAATTCCTATACCATCAAAGGATATTTTGCCCCCTAATCAGACTTGGAGCCAGAAGGATAAGATTGCTTCGAGAACACACGTGGATGGCTTGGATCTCTTGGGTCACATTGAGAAGCAGGGAGAGGGGGTTCAAAGCGTAGGCTCTTCGCATTCTGATTCACTCCCCTCACCTACCAGAAATCCTGCTCTGCTCTCCTCTACTCCGCCACCCTCTGCTCCTCTAGTCGACGTGAAGGAGATGGCCTCCTTCCCGTTTGATCCAACACCATTTCTCCCGGCAGTATTGCAAGCTCTTGAAGTCGAAGGCCGACCAATGCATATGTGAGTCATCAGTAGTCACTTTCATGATGAAAATGAAAATCTAGGGATTGTAACTTTTCACCCGATGCTGAAGGGGGAGGTCCATTTCCACAATGTCAGATAGATTCTTCAAGAGTTCTTGCAATTTAAGCGCGTGGGGGTGCTGGAAATTTCAAAATGGCCTATGGTCAAGCTTATGTTAAGATGGAGTCGGTGCTAGATTGGACACTTTGGTCAGAGAAGGTCCTCATCGATATGATGATATTAACATTGTGTTTTAGCACCATGATGAGGGCATGAATTGCTGCGCATATCATCTAAATAGGAATGTCTGGCTGATGCTTGTTGGTTTTCACTAGGATTTAAGGAATTTTACTTAAATTGCACATGCAGTTAAAATCTTTGGAAAACTTATCACATGGGAAAAAGTCAAGAGTGCAAGAGTTGCTATGATAGTTAAAGTTAGAGTGGATGGAATGAGATTTATTCCTGCCAGCATCATTCAATCAAAGGCTGATGATTTCCTAGGAGAGTCTTGGGATGTCCCTGTTGTTATTCTTCAGCAGGAAATATGTTGGGGAACGTGGTAATTTCAAAAAAAATCCTACGATCACGCAAGGTCTATCTAGGTGATGCATAGCAATGAGAGGGGAGAGTGTGTCCACGTACCCTCGTAGACCGAAAGCAGAAGCGTTTCAATAACGCGCTTGATGTAGTCGAACTTCTTCACAATCCAACCGATCAAGTACGGAACGTACGGCACCTCCGCGTTCAGCACACGTTCATCTCAATGATGTCTCTCGTGCTCTTGATCCAGTTGAGGATGAGGGTGATTTCCGTCAGCACGACGGCGTGGCGACCGTGATGATGATGCTACCGGCGCAGGGCTTCGCCTAAGCACTATGATGGTATGATCGAGGTGTGTTACTGTGGAGGGGGGTACCGCACACGGTTAAGAGAAAATTGTGTGTTCTAGGGTGCCCCCTGCCCCCGTATATAAAGGAGGGAGGGGGAGGCCGGCCGGCCCTAGGGGGCGCGCCCAAGAGGAGGAGTCCTACTAGGACTTCCTAGCCTAGTAGGATTCCCCTTCAAGGAAGAGAGGGGGAAGGAAAGGAGAGGGAGAGGGAGTAGGAAAGGGCCCCCCCTTCCCTTGTCCTATTCGGACACAAGGGGGCGCGGCTAGCCCTCTTGCGGCCCTCCTCTCTCTCCACTAAAGCCCATAATGTCCCATTAGTTCCCTCGGGGGGTTCCGGTAACCCCTCCGGCACTCTGGTTTTACCCGAAACTTCCCGGAACACTTCTGGTATCGGAATAACATGGTCCAATATATCAATCTTTATGTCTTGACCATTTCGAGACTCCTCGTCACGTCCGTGATCTCATCCGGGACTCCGAACAAACTTCGGTTATCAAAAACATATAACTCATAATACATACCGTCATCGAACGTTAAGCATGCGGACCCTACGGGTTGAAGAACTATGTAGACATGACCGAGACACATCTCCGGTCAATAACCAATAGTGGAACCTGGATGCTCATATTGGCTGCTACATATTCTACGAAGATCTTTTATCGGTCAAACCGCATAATGTTATACATTGTTCCCTTTGTCATCGGTATGTTACTTGCCCGAGATTCAATTGTCGGTATCATCATACCTAGTTCAATCTTGGTACCGGCAAGTCTCTTCACTCGTTCCGTAATACTTCATCCCACAGCTAACTCGTTAGTCACATTGCTTGCAAGGCTTATAGTGATGAGCATTACCGAGAGGGCCCAGAGATACCTCTCTGAAGCACGGAGTGACAAATCCTAATCTCGATCTATGCCAATCCAACAAACACCTTCGGAAACACCTGTAGAGCATCTTTATAATCACCCATTTATGTTGTGACGTTTGATACCACACAAGGTGTTCCTCCGTTATTCGGGAGTTGCATAATCTCATAGTCTGAGGAAGATGTATAAGTCATGAAGAAAGCGGTAGTAATGAAACTGTAACGATCATAATGCTAAGCTAACGGATGGGTCCTGTCCCTCACATCATTCTCCTAATGATGTAACCCCATTTATCAAATGACAACACATGTCTATGGTTAGGAAACATAACCATCTTTCATTAACGCGCTAGTCAAGTAGAGGCATACTAGGGACACTATGTTTTGTCTATGTATTCACACATGTACTAAGTTTCCGGTTAATACAATTCTAGCATGAATAATAAACATTTATCATGAAATAAGGAAATAAATAATAACTTTATTATTGCCTCTAGGGAATATTTCCTTCAGTCGGCCACTTGCACGAGAGTCAATAATCTAGATTACAAAGTAATGATTCTAACATCCATGGAGTTTTGGTGTTGACCATGTTTTGCTTGTGGAAGAGGCTTAGTCAACGGGTCTACAACATTTAGATCTGTATGTATCTTGCAAATCTCTATGTCCCCCTCCGACACTTGATGACGGATGAAATTGAAGAGTCTCTTGATGTTCTTGGTTCTCTTGTGAAATCTAGATTTCTTTGCCAAGGCAATTGCACCAGTATTGTCACAAAAGATTTACATTGGACCCGATGCACTAGGTATGACTCCTAGATCGGATATGAACTCCTTCATTTGCTGCTTTCGAAGCAGCAATGTACTCCGCTTCACATGTACCTGCCAGGACGCTCTACTTGGAACTGCACCAACTGACAGCTCCTCCATTCAATAAAAATACTTATCCAGATTGCAACTTAGAGTCATCCAGATCAGTGTCAAAGCTTGCATCTACGTAACCATTTACAACGAGCTCTTTTTCACCTCCATAAACGAGAAAAATATCCTTAGTCCTTTTCAGGTATTTCAGGATGTTCTTGACCGCTGTCCAATGCTCCACTCCGGGATTACTTTGGTACCTCCCTGCTATGCTTATAGCAAGGCACACATCAGGTCTGGTAGATAGCATTGCATACATGATAGAACCCATGGCTGAAGCATAGGGAATGACTTTCATTTTCTCTCTATCTTCTGTAGTGGTCGGGCATTGAGTCAGACTCAACTTCACACCTTGTAACACAGGTAAGAACCCTTTCTTTCACTAATCCATTTTGGACTTCTTCAAAACTTTATCAAGGTATGTGCTTTGTGAAAGTCCAATTAAGTGTCTCTATCTATCTCTATATATCTTGATGCCCAATATGTAAGCAGCTTCTCTGAGGTCTTTCATTGAAAAACTCTTATCCAGGTAACCCTTTATGCTATCCAGAAATTCTATATCATTTCCACTCAATAATATGTCATCCACATATAATATTAGTAATGCTACAGAGCTCCCACTCACTTTCTTGTAAATACAGGCTTCTCCAAAAGTATGTATAAAACCATATGCTTTGATCACACTATCAAAGCATTTATTCCAACTCCGAGAGGCTTGCACCAGTCCATAAATGGATTGCTGGAGCTTGCACGCTTTGTTAGCACCCTTTGGATCGACAAAACCTTCTGGTTGCATCATATACAACTCTTCTTCCAGAAATCCATTCAGGAATGCAGTTTTGACATCCATCTGCCAAATTTCATAATCATAAAATGGGGCAATCGCTAACATGATTCGGACAGACTTAAGCATTGCTATGGGTGAGAAAGTCTCATCATAGTCAACTCCTTGAACTTGTCGAAAACCTTTATCAACAAGTCGAGCTTTGTAAATAGTAACATTACCGTCAGCGTCAGTATTCTTCTTGAAGATCCATTTATTTTCTATGGCTTGCCAATCATTAGGCAAGTCCACCAAAGTCCACACTTTGTTCTCATACATGGATCCCATCTCAAATTTCATGGCCTCAAGCCATTTCGCGGACTCTGGGTTCATCATCGCTTCCTCATAGTTTGTAGGTTCACTATTGTCTAGCAACATGACTTCCAGAACAGGATTACCATACCACTCTGGTGCGGATCTCACTCTGGAAGACCTACGAGGTTCGGTAGTAACTAGATCTGAAGTTTCATGATCATTATCATTAGCTTCCTCACTAATTGGTGTAGGAATCACTGGAACAGATTTCTGTGATGAACTACTTTCCAATAAGGGAGAAGGTACAATTACCTCATCAAGTTCTACTTTCCTCCCACTCACTTCTTTCGAGAGAAACTGCTTCTCTAGAAAGGATCCATTCTTAGCAACAAATATCTTGCCTTCGGATCTGTGATAGAAGGTGTACCCAACAGTTTCCTTTGGGTATCCTATGAAGATGCACTTCTCCGATTTGGGTTCTAGCTTATCAGGTTGAAGTTTTTTCACATAAGCATCGCAGCCCCAAACTTTAAGAAATGACAACTTTGGTTTCTTGCCAAACCATAGTTCATAAGGCGACGTCCCAACGGAATTTTATGGTGCCCTATTTAAGGTGAATGCAGCTGTCTCTAAAGCATAACCCCAAAACGATAGAGGTAAATCAGTAAGAGACATCATAGATCGCACTATATCCAATAAAGTACAGTCACGACGTTCGGACACACCATTTTGCTGTGGTGTTCCAGGTGGCGTAGGTTGTGAAACAACTCGACATTGTTTCAAATGAAGACCAAACTCGTAACTCAAATATTCACCTCCACGATCCGATCGTAGAAACTTTATTTTCTTGTTATGATGATTTTCCACTTTACTCTGAAATTCTTTGAACTTTTCAAATGTTTCAGACTTATGCTTCATTAAGTAGATATAACCATATCTGCTCAAATCATCTGTGAAGGTAAGAAAATAACGATACCCGCCACGAGCCTCAACACTCATTGGACTGCATACATCTGTATGTATTATTTCCAATAAGTCAGTAGCTCATTCCATTGTTCCGGAGAACGGAGTTTTAGTCATGTTGCCCATGAGGTACGGTTCGCAAGCACCAAGTGATTCATAATCAAGTGATTCCAAAAACCAATTAGCATGGAGTTTCTTCATGCGCTTTACACTGATATGACCCAAACGGAAGTGCCACAAATAAGTTGCACTATCATTATCAACTTTGCATCTTGTGGCTTCAATATTATGAACATGCGTATCATCACGATCAAGATTCAACAAAAAATAGACCACTCATCAAGGGTGCATGACCACAAAAGATATTACTCATATAAATAGAACAACCATTATTCTCTGATTTAAATGAATAACCATCTCGCATCAAAGAAGACCCAGATATAATGTTCATGCTCAACGCTGGCACCAAATAACAATTATTCAGGTCTAAAACTAATCCTGAAGGTAGATGTAGAGGTAGCGTGCCGACGGTGATCATAGCGACCTTGGAACCATTTACCACGCGCATCGTCACATCGTCCTTAGCCAGTCTTCGTTTAATCCGTAGCTCCTGTTTTGAGTTGCAAATATGAGCAACAGAACCAGTATCAAATACCTAGGCGCTACTACGAGGATTAGTAAGGTACACACCAATAACATGTATATCAAATATACCTTTCACTTTGCCATCCTTCTTATCTGCCAAATACTTGGGACAGTTCCGCTTCCAGTGACCAGTCCCTTTGCAGTAGAAGCACTCAGTTTCAGGCTTAGGTCCAGACTTGGGTTTCTTCTCCTGAGCAGCAACTTTCTTGCTTTTCTTCTTGAAGTTCCCCTTGTTCCCTTTGCCCTTTTTCTTGAAACTAGTGGTCTTGTTGACCATCAACACTTGATTCTCCTTCTTGATTTCTACCTCCGCAGCTTTTAGCATCGCGAAGAACTCAGAAATAGTCTTGTTCATCCCTTGCATATTATAGTTCATCATGAAGCCTTTATAGCTTGGTGGCAGTGATTGAAGAACTCTGTCAATGACACTATCATCAAGAAGATTAACTCCCAGCTGAGTCAAGTGGTTATGGTACCCAGACATTCTAAGTATGTTTTCACTGATAGAACTATTCTCCTCCATTTTGCAGCTATAGAACTTGTTGGAGACTTCATATCTCTCAACTCGGGCATTTGCTTGAAATATTAACTTCAACTCTTGGAACATCTCATATGCTCCATGACATTCAAAACATCTTTGAAGTCCCGATTCTAAGTTGTAGAGCATGGCGCACTGGCCTATCGAGTAGTCATCAACACACGTCTACCAGGCATTCACAATGTCTGCAGTTGCTGGCGTGGGTGGTACACCTAATGGTGCTTCCAGGATGTAACTCTTCTGTACAGCAATGAGGATAATCCTCAAGTTATGGACCCAATCTGTGTAGTTGCTGCCATCATCTTTCAACTTAGCTTTCTCTAGGAACGCATTAGAATTGAAAGGAACGGTAGCGCGGGCCATTGATCTACAATAACATAGTCATGCAAAATAACTATCAGGACCAAGTCATGATAAATACTAAGTTCAATTAATCATATTACTTAAGAATTCCCACTTAGATAGGCATCCCTCTAGTCATCTAAATGATCATGTGATCCAAATCAACTAAACCTTGTCCGATCATCACGTGAGATGGCGTAGCTTTCAATGGTGAACATCACTATGTTGATCATATCTAGTATATGATTCATGTTCGACCTTTCGGTCTCGGTGTTCCGAGGCCATATCTGCATATGCTAGGCTCGTCAAGTTTAACCCAAGTATTATGTGTGTGCAAAACTTGCTTGCACCTGTTGTATGTGAACGTAGAGCTTATCACACCCGATCATCACATGGTGTCTCGGCACGACGAACTGTAGCAAGGTGCATACTAAGGGAGAACACTTATACCTTGAAATTTAGTAAGGGATCATCTTATAATGCTACCGCCGTACTAAGCAAAATAAGATGCATAAAAGATAAACATCACATGCAATCAAAATATGTGACATGATATGGCCATCATCATCTTGTGCCCATGATCTCCATCACTGAAGCATCGTTATGATCTGCATCGTCACAGGCGCAACACCTTGATCTCCATCGTAGCATCGTTGTCGTCTCGCCAACTATTGCTTCTACGACTATCGCTACTGCTTAGTGATAAAGTAAAAAAAATTACATGGCAATTTCATTGCATACAATAAAGCGACAACTATATGGTTCCTGCCAGTTTCCGATAACTTCGTTACAAAACATGATTATCTCATACAACAATTTATATCTCATCATGTCTTGACCATATCACACCACAGCAAGCCCTGCAAAAACAAGTTAGACATCCTCTACTTTGTTGTTGCAAGTTTTACGTGGCTGCAACGGGCTTCTAGCAAGAACCGTTCTTACCTACGCATAAAAACCACAACGATTTTTCGTCAAGTGTGCTATTTTAACCTTCAACAAGGACCAGCCGTAGTCAAACTCGATTCAACTAAAGTTGGAGAAACCAACACCCGCCAGCCACCTATGTGCAAAAGCACGTCGGTAGAACCAGTCTCATAAACGCAGTCATGTAATGTCGGTCCGGGCTGCTTCATCCAACAATACCGCCGAATCAAAGTAAGACGTTGCTGGTAAGCAGTATGACTAATATCGCCCACAACTCTTTATGTTATACTCGTGCATATAACATCTCGCATAGACCTGGCTCGGATGCCACTGTTGGGGAACGCGGTAATTTCAAAAAAACATCCTACGATCACGCAAGGTCTATCTAGGTGATGCATAGCAACGAGAGGGGAGAGTGTGTCCATGTACCCTCGTAGACCGAAAGCGGATGCGTTTCCATAACGCGGTTGATGTAGTCGAACTTCTTCATGATCCAACCGATCAAGTACCAAACGTACGGCACCTCTGTGTTCAGCACACATTCAGCTCGATGACGTCCCTCGTGCTCTTGATCCAGTTGAGGACAAGGGTGAGTTCTGTCAGCACGACGACGTGGAAACGGTGATGATGATGCTACTGGCGCAGGGCTTCGCCTAAGCACTACGATGGTATGATCGAGGTGTGTAACTATGGAGGGGGCACCACACACGGTTAAGAGAAACTTTTGTGTTCTAGGGTGCCCCCCTGCCCTCGTATATAAAGGAGGGAGGGGGAGGCCGGTCGGCCCTAGGGGGCGCGCCCAAGAGGAGGAGTCCTACTAGGAATTCCTAGTCCTAGTATGATTCCCCGCCAAGGAAGAGAGGGGGAAGAAAAGGAGAGGGAGAGGAAGTAGGAAAGGGGGGCGCTATCAGTGTCAAAACCGGTGGATCTGGGGTAGGGGCTCCCGAACTGTGCGTCTAAGGATAATGGTAACAGGAGGCGGGGGACATGATGTTTACCCAGGTTCGGGCCCTCTCTATGGAGGTAATACCCTACTTCCTGCTTGATTGATCTTGATTATATGAGTATTACAAGAGTTGATCTACCACGAGATCGTAGAGGCTAACCCTAGAAGCTAGCCTATGATTATGATTGTTGTCGTCCTACAAACTAAACCCTCCAGTTTATATAGACATCGGAGGGGGCTAGGGTTACACAGAGTGGGTTACAGAGAAGGGTATCTACATATCCGCATTGCCAAGTTTGCCTTCCACGCAAAGGAGAGTCCCATCCGGACATGGGACGAAGTCTTCAATCTTGTATCTTCATAATCCAACAGTCCAGCATAAGCATATAGTCCGGCTGTCTGAGGACCCCCTAATCCAGGACTCCCTCAGTAGCCCCTGAACCAGGCTTCAATGACGATGAGTCCGGCGCGCAGATTGTCTTCGGCATTGCAAGGCGGGTTCCTTCTCTGAATTCTCCAAAGTAGATCTTGAACACAAGAATCGTGTCCAGCTCTGCAAAACAAATTCCACACACCACCGTAGAGAGTACAATATTCCACGAGTCTAATCTGCTAACAACTTTTCCATAGCGAGACATCACGCCGCGGCCCGGCTATTATCCAAACCGTTTTTCTAACCTGCCACTACACATCTTGCGAGGCGGTTTTATTGGCACGTCTTGTTGAAGCAGAGATTGTGTCCCCTTATCACGGGATTCTCATCAATACAGGCGTGGGTAACCCAACCGCTCCATTAGTATGACTCCTTGGATTAGGCAAGTTCCAAACGGCTGCACGGAGGACGCTTGACATTCATCCCCTTTATAAAGAGGTCAAGACCTATCTCTTTCTTTCCATGCTTGATCCTTCCCCTCCCCCACCTCAAGTTCCAATACCCAAGGCTCAGCCCAAGCGCTTTGGACCTCCAACCATGTTCGGATCCAGCCTTCAAGGCCGGTGGATGGCCTCTTCTGTCATAGAGGAGGACATCACGAAGCTTAGGGAGGCTAGGTACTTGACCGCCGAAATCCTTTACAGGCTTCCTGCTCAAGGGCAGGTTATTCCTACTCCTAAACCCAACGAAAGTGTCATATTCATCTCCCACTTCCTCTGAGAGCTAGGCTTCGGTCTTCATCCCGTTGTTAGAGGGCCCATGTTCTATTACAGGCTAGGTTTTCATGATCTAGCTCCAGATTCCTTCCTTCACATCTCAACGTTCATCGTCGTGTGTGAGGCCTTCCAACGCATTACCCCACACTTTGGCTTATGGCTCAAGACCTTCAATGTGAAGCTGAAGATGATCGATGGGCGACATGCAGAGTGTGGAAGCGCTATAATAAGCAAAAGTGTCGATGTTTTATGGCCAAAGGGTTCCTTCTCGGAAGTTTCTGACCTATGGTAACGGGAGTGGTTTTATATCACAGCACCCCAAGGTAGAAAGTGGGCGGCCACCCCAGCCTTCCGCTCCGCTCCTCCGCCACAACTTGCATCATGGGTCAACAAGGGGTTGGACTAGGGATCGGTTGATGATGTGCGGACATTGCAAAGCCGCATTCAGGATCTCATCAAGAAGGACATCAGTCTTGTCAAAGTAATCCAAGTAATGTTAGTTCGTCGGGTCCTGCCATACCAATGTCGACCTCTCCGTATGTGGGAGTTCAACCCGGAAGGACCGTGAATAGTTCAGCACTTTTTCAGCATGATGCTCGAAGGGATGTATCAATTATTCTTCGAATCATGAATAAAGTGTCCGGACACAACAGAGGATGCATGCCTCGATTGCAACCATCCCGATACCGAGGTAAGTAAATCCACAACCGAACATGCTATCAATATATTTGTCACAACATTATCCTAAAAAAACCATCCTCGGCCAGGGCTGGATAAAAAAGGCAGAGAGGGTCAGGTGTTCAGCCCCTCTTCCCGAAGATTCAGCGGACCCTGTATTAACCAGGATGCTGGCTCGTGCACCTTATCAAGTGCTATCAGGGAAGGACAAGGAGAGGCATGGGGAAGCCAAAAGCGGACTTCATGTTGGAGGTACGTTACGCATCGTAACTGGGGAAATTGGTACTCCCGTGTCGGAGGATGAACGGGGAGGAGAACCTAGTATCCCCTCTCCCCACGGGAAGAAAAGGGCCGCCCCCGAAGACTTGGAAGTAGAGGTCTCCAAACTAGGGAAGAAACCTTTATCAGGGGGCCCTGCCCCGGAGGGCAACATTGCTGCACAGCGCCCACAGGGGGGCCAGCCGTCCACCAAGCAGTAAGTGAACAAAGGTGTTTTGTATGCATACCCTGTTCTTTTCCTGAAAATAACGACTGAGATGTATGTTTTGTAGTTCGGCCTATAGCCTCCCTGAACAATATTCGTCCTCGGGGGATCTTCTTCCGGAGATGATGGAGAGCGAAATGCCTCCTCCTACTTCTCCTCATCATGCGGCGGGCGACCCTGAGGTGTCGTCCCGGAGGATCTCTCCCGATCCGCAAAGTCCAGAAGGTAACTCTTCGGCCGCCCAAGGTCTGGGGTGTTCGGCTCCTAGAGAGACCAACAGAAAAAGCCCCGGACTGTCCGATATACAGTCGGACACATTGACGGGTCTCCTACGGCAAGCGTACCTTAATGGGTATGGTGGTTGAGAGGATTTTGTCCGCAAAAAAGTGGGTTGAACGAAGCTTTTACAAGCCTGCTGAGAGGCTTTGAGGTACGCAATATGATATTTTTTGATTGTACCGCAAAGTGCACTATGTATAGATAGTAGCCCTTGAGACTCTCGTCACCATCCTAACGGGGCGATCAGAGGATCAAAAATAGAAATAATCTCAGGTAATGATTTGGCCAATTTTGTACACAGGCGGCTGCAGCCCCGGCAGCTGCCCGGGCTGCCGAATTTGCCGAACTGAAGCGGCAAATTGATGTGGCGGATGAAGACATCATGCGTGTGAACAAGCGGCTTGATGAGGCATAGGGTATGTATATTTGGGTGGTCAGTGAATATTAATAAGAGCATGATGCTAGGATTTATAATATGCTTTGACTGCAGATGGTGCTGCCGCCGTGGAAACCCTTCGGGCTGAGCTTGCCCAGGCCAAGGAGCAAGCCAAGAGAAGCAATGCGGCTGCCGTGAAGGCAGCTGATGAATTAAAAGCCGAACAGGTTGCTCATCGCCAAAGTGAGGATAGAATGGCCAACATAGCTCTTGAGCTACAAAATGCCGGTAGCCAGTATGAGCTTCTCGAAAGGGAAAACCAAGCAAAAACGGCTGACCTAAAAAAGGCCTTACAAGCAGCGAAGGAAACTCGCTCTGAGATCAGAGCGGCTCGAGAGGAGCTCCGGCAAGCCGGTGAGATTGTGGCTGGGAAGCCCTTGTTATTGCGAACGAAATTCGGCGATCCGAAGTATGCCCCTCTTGATCAATTGTGGAGTTCTTTAGACGCATACTTGGATTTGTCAAAGAGTGTTGCCGATGCGACATAGTATTTCAAAGATCAAGAAGATCATGAAGCGGAAAGATTGTTCTAGTCGCAGTTCAGTACTCCAATGCGTCTGCTGCTGTTGAACGAGCAAATGGACAAATGGGCCGAGCTCCATAGGTTATCCGGGCTTGCCATGAAGGCCGTCGTGGATCACCTGTGGCCGAAGGAACCAAGTCCGGATAGTTATTTTGGTTTGGTGCAACGATTTATTCGTGTTGTGCCGCATATCGACGCT
This sequence comes from Triticum dicoccoides, assembly GCF_002162155.2. Lineage (NCBI taxonomy): Eukaryota > Viridiplantae > Streptophyta > Magnoliopsida > Poales > Poaceae > Triticum > Triticum dicoccoides. The sequence goes on from NC_041383.1 coordinate 623,161,203, forward strand.
GTCAAGTGGTCGGCGTGCATAGAGGGTGCGTGGATGGCCCTTGCCCGTGTTAAGACATATTGGGCGAAGATGGAGGCCACCGATATTGCAACCAGGGGTCCGCCCGGGGGCCAGGACTCGCCCAAGCACTATTTTGACGAAGTCTTACAAGGTGCCCGTTTAATAGAGGCTCAGTGCTCAAAGGATATCATGTTCAAATAACATGTATCTTGATTGTAAAAAACTATGCTTTTGATAATAAAGGCTACATGTATACTTTTGCCCGTGAAGTATTGTAGTGCCTCATGTGCGGCCGTTTATGTATATATGTATATAACCAGAAAGTTTGCAGTCGTTGGCTTCAGCCCCCTCACGTATAATGCGGGGGTGTTCGGTAAAAGCGCGTAATCACACTTGATCCAACATCTTGGTCCATTAAGGAGGTGGTAGCCTGGCGAACGAGGCAATCGAACTATATAGCTTTAACACTTTCACTTAGCCATAGGAGTTTGACGGTGGGGCTACTATATAGCCCCTGGTATGTCCGCGTTTATTCGAATACGGTCGTTTACATAGGTAACCAGGAAACCGGTCCTTCATTAATGCGGAGGAATCGTGAAGATTCCGCTGAGTCATTGAGTGGTTGACCAGTCTCTCGCTTTATCATGACAGTCAGTTTTCGGCTTTCTCTACTGAGGTGCTCATCCAGGTGAACTAGGGCACAATCGCAGTAGTTCTCCCTGTGCCACCTTAGCCGATAGAGCGGAACATAAGGTAGCAAAACACGGGAGTCGGGCAAATCCAACTATTGACCAAAGACATGATTCGGAGCTGATGCATATACATAAGGCCAAACTCGCGATGCCGGACACTCCCGAAAGTATTCAGACTTTACAACATATATTGGGCTGAATACAACCCTCGATAATGAGCCCTGAATTTTAAGGTACATGCATCAATCTGGCATGACAAAAGAGCGCCTGTGGTGAGAGCATAGATCTCAAAAACACACTGGTTACTGCCTCTGTAACGTATATTTTTAGAACGGTGAATCATAAACTCGCCAATAACGCCGGTATCCCTCTTGGTCATTTTAAGTGCCAGGAGGGTGTGAGACAACAAGAGACAATGAAAAAGGTTTACACAGGGTCTTAATCTAAAAAGAAACCTTTGAACGGGGCCCTGCTGCACGTCTGCGCCTTTGTTTCCATTGTGCCATATCCTTGAAGGGTATAGCACAATGGTCATTTGTAAAAAAAGAAAATCCCAGGTGAAAGAATCTGGTGTGACCATGCGCAAAGTCGATTGATCTTAATGAACCATGAGAATTCAATCTCTTCAGTGTAAATAGGGTCAGGTCGAACTATGGACCCTTTACATGCAGGCAGCCCCCCACACCACATATGGGGACATAGCCATTAATCAAGCTCAGGTTTATCTGGGCTGCTACAACTAGGTGTGCACCAAACACGTCTAGCCGTGTCTGTGGTCTCGAAGACCGAGTTGGAAAGACCATTCCGTGATTTGGCTGCTAGAGCCGCCACGTATTCTTCTGTACGAAGAGAATGTTCTGTGTTTCCGCTGATTGTGATGACGCCACATGGACCGGGCATCTTGAGTTTGAGATAAGCGTAATGCGGTACTGCATTGAAACGAGCTAAGGCCATTCTTCCGAGTAGTGCATGATAGAGCAATGTCGAAGATTAGTTCTTCACTTCGAAAGTTGTCGGGAGAACCGAATACAACCTCCAATGTTAAAGAGCCCGTGCAGCGGGCCTTTACCCCTGGTATTACTCCTTTAAAGGTAGTACTGCTTTGGTTGATTCTTGACGGGTCTATCCCCATCTTGCAGACAGTGTCCTGATATATCAGATTAACACTACTGTCGTCGTCCATTAGGACTCGGGTGAGGTGGTATCTGTCGAATATTGGGTCGAGCACCAAGGCAGCTGAACCCCCATGACGGATACTAGTCGGATGATCCCTGCGATCGAAAGTGATTGGGAAGGCCGACCATGGGTTGAATTTAGGGGCGACGGGCTCTACAGCATGTACGTCTCGGACTGCGCGTTTGCGCTTCCTCTTTGGGATGTGGGCGGCATAAATCATGTTCACTGTTTTGACCTCCGGTGGAAATTTTTTCTGTCCCCCAGTGTTCGGCTCACGAGGTCCGTCCTCATCTTCACTTAGCGGCTCCTTCCCTTTGTGTTCGGCGTTTAGCTTGCCGGCCTGCTTGAAGACCCAGCATTCTCTGTTGGTGTGATTCGCAGGTTTCTCGGGGGTGCCATGAATTTGACAGGACCTATCTAGGATTTTATTTAGGCTGGACGAACCATCCCTGCTACCTTTATATGGCTTTTTCCGTTGACCGGGTCTAGAGCCCCTGAATCCGGCATTTACCGCTGTATTGTTTGAGCTGTCTTCATTATTTCGACGTTTATTTTATTGCATCGTAGTTTTCCATTGCCATCCCTGATTTCAGATGTGCCTGGATCGTTGGTGCTGTTGCGGGCCAACCAACTATCCTCGCCCGTGCAAAAGCGGGTCATAAGAGTTGTTAGAACTACCATTGTCCTTGGCTTTTCCTGGCCGAGGTGTCTGGCAAGCCATTTGTCCCGGATACTGTGTTTGAAAGCTGCTAGGGCTTCGGCATCCGGACAGTCGATGATTTGGTTCTTCTTGGTGAGAAATCTGTTCCAAAGCTTATGGGCTGACTATCCGGGTTGTTGGATTATGTGACTTAATTCGTTCGCATCCGGAGGTCGGACATAGGTCCCTTAAAAATCAGCCCTGAAAGCGTCCTCGAGTTCCTCCCAACTTCTAATGGAATTTTCGGTGAGGCTTTTCAACCAGTGTCGAGCTGGTCCTTTCAACTTGAGGGGCAGGTATTTGATGGCATGGAGATCGTCTCCGCGAGCCATATGGATGTGGAGAATAAAGTCCTCAATCCAGACCGCAGGGTCTGTCGTACCGTCGTATGCCTCGATGTTTACGGGTTTAAACCCCTCTGGAAATTCATGATCCAACACCTTATCGGTGAAGCACACAGGGTGTGCGGCGCCCCTATATTTGGATTTGTCGTGGCATGGGTCCAACGGATGTAATGTTCGGTGTTGATTCCGAGCTGGTAGTCGATGAGTATAGTCGGTTTGGTGGCCGTGATCCTGCATAGGAACACGTTTCCTAGATCCATAGATGGACCTGGTTATGCCAGCTCTTTTGTCCAGGTGCTCACGTAGATCGTGTTTCTGGTACTTGGTTGCGACCTCCCTTCCTTTGTGGGGTTCTGATTTGTGTGCGGCATCATTAGCCGCTTTGTATCGGCCGGGAGGTGGCCGGTCTGGCAGATCGATGATATGTCTCCGTCGTATCTACTTTTCCAAACACTTTTGCCCTTGTTTTGGACTCTAACTTGTATGATTTGAATGGAACTAACCCGGACTGACGTTGTTTTCAGCAGAATTGCCATGATGTTGTTTTATGTCAGAAAATAAAAGTTCTCGGAATGACCTAAAACTCCACGGAACATCTTAGAAAAAACAATAAAAAATCCTTGCCAAAGATGAGGACCAGGGGTACCACACCCTGTTCACGAGGGTGGGGGGCATCCCCCCCCCTAGGGCGCGCCCCCTACCTCGTAGGCCCCTTGGTGGCGCTCCGACGCCAACTCCAACTCTATATATTGGCTTTCGGGGAGAAAAAATCGGAGAGAAGAAATCACCGCGTTTTACGATACAGAGCCGCCGCCAAGCCCTAATCTCTCTCGGGAGGGCTGATCTGGAGTCCGTTTGGGGCTCTGGAGAGGGGGATTCATCGCCGTCGTCATCATCAACCATCCTCCATCACCAATTTCATGATGCTCACCGCCGCGCGTGAGTAATTCCATCATAGGCTTGCTGGACGGTGATGGGTTGGATGAGATTTATCATGTAATCGAGTTAGCTTTGTTAGGGTTTGATCCCTAGTATCCACTATGTTCTGAGATTGATGTTGCGATGATTTTGCTATGCTTAATGCTTGTCACTAGGGCCCGAGTGCCATGATTTCAGATCTGAACCTATTATGTTTTCATGAATATATGTGTGTTCTTGATCCTATCTTGCAAGTCTATAGTCACCTACTATGTGTTATGATCCGGCAACCCCGAAGTGACAATAATCGGGACCACTCCCGGTGATGACCCTAGTTTGAGGAGTTCATGTACTCACTATGTGCTAATGCTTTGTTCCGGTTCTCTATTAAAAGGAGGCCTTAATATCCCTTAGTTTCCAATAGGAACCCGCTGCCACGGGAGGGTAGGACAAAAGATGTCATGCAAGTTCTTTTCCATAAGCACGTATGACTATATTCGGAATACATGCCGACATTACATTGATGAATTGGAGCTAGTTCTGTGTCAGCCTATGTTATGACTGTTACATGACGAACCACATCCGGCATAATTATCCATTACTAATCCGGTGCCTACGAGTTTTCCATATACTGGTTCTCGCTTATTTCCTTTTCCGTTGCTACTGTTACATCACTACAAAATACCAAAAACATTACTTTTGCTGTCTTTACTTTTTTTACCGTTACCACCACTATCATATTACTTTGCTACTAAACACTTTGCGGCAGATACTAAGTTTCCAGGTGTGGTTGAATTGACAACTCAGCTGCTAATACTTGAGAATATTCTTTGGCTCCCCTTATGTCGAATCAATAAATTTGGGTTGAATACTCTACCCTCGAAAACTGTTGCGATCCCCTATACTTGTGGGTTATCAAGACCTTTTTCTGGCGCCGTTGCTGGGGAGCATAGCTCTATTCCTTGAGTTACTTGGGATTTATACCTGCTGGACACTATGAAGAACTTGAAAGATGATCAAACTACTATTTTGCCCTCAACTACGAGGGGAGGTAAGGAACTGCCATCTAACTCTGCACTAGATTCTCCTTCCGTTATAAGTAAGCTTGCGACACCTAAACCTGCTACTGCTATGAACTCTGATATGTCACATGTTATTGATGATGCCACTTCTGCTATGCATGATACTTGTGATGAAACTACTTCTATGCTTGATACTATTGTGCCCCTTGGTAAATTTCTCAATGAGCAAATTGCTAGGTCTAGAGAAAGAGAAATTATTGAATCTAAATACGATGATGAGAGTGATGATGAAAATATGCCTCCTATTCCTGAGGGTTATCTTTTTGATGCAGAATCTTCTGCAGCTATTTTTGCTTGCCAGGATAGATACGAACTTAAGAGGTTGCTAGTTAAATGGAGTAAAGAATCTCTTAGAGATAGAATGAGACCCGACCCTGCTTTTGCTACTTCACCTATTTGTGTTCCCGATAAGGATTATTATGAATTTTCTGTTGATCCAGATATAATTACTTTGGTTGAATCTGATCCTTTCTATGGCTATGAATCTGAAACTGTTGTGGCACATCTTACTAAGTTGAATGATATAGCCGCCCTGTTTACTAATGATGAGAGATCACGCTACCTTTTTTTACTCAAAATATTTCCATTCTCATTAAAGGGTGATGCTAAGATATGGTTTAATTCTCTTGATCCTGGTTGTGTGCGTAGTCCCCAGGATATGATTTATTACTTCTCTGCTAAATATTTCCCTGCTCATAAGAAACAAGCTGCTTTGAGGGAAATATACAACTTCGTGCAAATTGAAGAAGAGAGTCTCCCACAAGCTTGGGGGAGGCTTCTCAAGTTACTTAATGCTTTGCCTGATCATCCTCTTAAGAAACCTAAAATACTTGATATCTTTTATAATGGACTAACCGATGCTTCCAGAGATCACCTGGATAGTTGTGCTGGTTCTCTTTTCAGGGAAAGAACACCGGATGAAGCTGAAATTCTATTGAATAATATGTTGACAAATGAAAATAATTGGGCACCTCCCGAGCCACCTCCTAAGCCAGCTCCTGAGCCAATTACTGAGCCTATTCCTAAACCAACTCTGAAGAAGAGAGGTGTTCTATTTCTCAGTCCCGAAGATATGCAAGAGGCAAAGAAATCTATGAAAGAAAAAGGTACTAAAACTGAAGATGTTAAGAATTTACCTCCTATTGAAGAAATACATGGTCTTAATTTACCGCCTATTGAAGAAGTTTATGATCTCAATTCCTTATTCACTGAAGAACCTCCTGATCTCGATATCCCGACACAGGTAGTAAAGGTAAATTCTCTCTATAGATATGATAAAGCTGAGGTCCCTCCTACTAAAATTGATAGTCAGTGCTTGGATGAGTTTGATAACTTTATGTTTAAACAAGATGACTTTAATGCTTATTTTGGTAGACAACTAAAACAAGATGCTTATATGATTAAACACTTGGGTGATTATATGGCTAATATTAGAGGTGAACTTAAACTTGTCAGCAAACATGCTTCTATGGTTACCACTCAAGTAGAACAAGTACTTAAAGCTCAAAAAGAAGTGCTTGATGAAATGAATAGTAAGAAAAACGATTATGTTGTTAGAGTGGCTACTAGAACTGGTAGAATGACTCAGGAACCTTTGTGTCCTGAAGGCCACCCTAAGAGAATCGAGCAAGATTGTCAGAGAAATAATCTAGATGTTCCTAGTTCTTCTAAGAAGAAGAAGAAAAAGAAGAATGATAGGACTTTGCAAACTTCTAGTGAACCCAATGTTGAAACACCTGAGAATCCCAATGATATTTCTATTTCTGATGCTGAAACGCAATCAGGTGATGAACATGAACCTAGTGATAATGTTAATGATTTCATGTTGATGCTCAACCTAGCAAAGACAATGATGTAGAAGTTGAACCTGCTGTTGATCTTGATAACCCACAATCAAAGAATCAACGTTATGATAAAAGAGACTTCGTTGCTAGGAAACATGGTAAAGAAAGGGAACCATGGGTTCAGAAACCCATGCCTTTTCCTCCAAAACCATCCAAGAAAAAGGATGATGAGAATTTTGAGCGCTTTGCTGAAATGATTAGACCTATCTTTTTGCGTATGCGATTAACTGATGTGCTCAAAACAAATCCTTATGCTAAGTATATGAAGGATATCATTACTAATAAAAGAAAGATACTAGAAGCTGAAATTTCCACCATGCTTGCTAACTATACTTTTAAAGGTGGAATACCAAAGAAACTTGGAGATCCAGGAGTACCTACTATACCATGCTCCATTAAGAGAAATTATGTTAAAACTGCTTTATGTGATCTTGGAGCCGGTATTAGTGTTATACCTCTCTCTTTATATCGTAGACTTGACTTGAATAAGTTGACACCTACTGAAATATCTTTGCAAATGCCTGATAAAACTGCTATACCTGTTGTGGATGCAAACGTTACTATTTTAATGGACTTTGTTATTCTTGATATTCCCGAGGATGATAGTATGTCTATTATTCTTGGAAGACCTTTCCTTAATAATGCAGGGGCTATTATTGATTGCAACAAAGGCAATGTAACTTTTCATGTTAATGGCAATGAGCACACGGTACACTTTCCGAGGAAACAACCTCAAGTTTATAGTATCAACTCTATTGGAAAAATTCCATCAATTATATTTGGAGGTTTTGAATTTCCTCTCCCTACTGTCAAGAAAAAGTATGATATTCTTATTGTTGGGGATTTTCATATCCCCATTGAGGTAACTTAGTGCTATTCGAAATTTCTCTGGTTCCGTGATTATTCGGAATGAGTTTGTTAACAAGACTTGATCAACCTTGTTAGTGGGTTCATTTTGATGATCACGAGATGGATGAAACTAGAAGCACAACCTTCTGTACCCTCTTTATATTTTCTGTTATTTAGTAGAAATAAAGTAAAGTAGTATTTTTCTGTCTGTCTCCTGATTTATCCGTGCAATATAAAAATATCCCGAAAATAAAAGTCCTTAGATGACCGCAGGGGGAGCTGCCACCTGGCCACGAGGGTGGAGGGCGCGCCCCCTGCCTCGTGGGCCCACGGTGGCCCTCCTCCACTTATCTCTGCACCCATCTTCTTCCTCTGTCTCACACAAACACGAAAAACCAACTCAAGCACGAGTTCCAGCCCCGTTGCTGTGATTTTCGATCTCCTTGCTCAAAGCACCTCTCGCAAAACTGCTTGGGGAGATAGTTCCTTGGTATGTGACTCCTCATTGGTCCAATTAGTTTTTGTTCTAGTGCTTTATTCATTGCAAATTTGTGTTGCATATGTGACCATGTTCTTGAGCTTGCATGTCAATTTTATATGGTTCCAAGTAGTTTTAATGCTTGATATAGACTCTAGGCACTTGTGGGAGTTGTTGCTATCAATTTTATTGAAGTTGGTTCACTTTTATTTGAAGTTACTAAAAATTTCAGAAATTTTTCAGAGGAAGCAGTATGTTTAGGAGGATGTTCCAAGGTGGCCCTTCAAGGAAGCAAGGTCCCAGGCTTGCAATACGTGATGCTGACGAGGAACCACCAAGAGACGCTCCTGTGAGGCCCTATGTATGGCCTTCGGAAAAAATATTGAATCAAGTGGGAATCAAAGAAGAATTTAGCACATATTTGCGTAACGCCGGTCTTGAGGACTTTGAAGCTGACAAATGCCCCCAGTATCATGATCTCACAAGTTCATTTGTGAGGAGGTTTGAGTTTTCATCTTCGCGTAATTCTCCTTCAGTCATGTTTGACCTTTATGACAAATATTATACCATGGACTTAGAGGATTTCACTTCTGCTTGCAAACTTCCATCATGGGGTAGTATCAGGGATCCCCCTAAATCTGAATATAGAGACTTTCTTGCTAGAATAACTATGGGGGAATCTAGAGATATAACACAAGCCACTTTAGGGAGCGTTCACTTTCCTTCTATACATTATTTTGCTCTCTTCATAGGTAGATGCATTAATTCTAAGGATGAAGCATGTCACATGTGTGCCCCTGATCTCAGCATTCTCAAAAGTGTTGTGTTAGGAGACCAATCTTATCATATGGGAGCCATCGTAGCTCGTAGGTTGCATCATAATAGACATAATGGAGATTTCTTTGGAGGAATTTATGCAACCCGCTTAGCTAATTTTCTTGAGATAGACAGTCGTGAGGGTGATATGGAGTTACCCCCTACCTATTTAGATTTTGATTCTATGGCTTCCCACCAGTTTGTTGAGAGGACTGAACCACCTCTGCAGTATCGACTAATCTTTAACAAACGGCATGTAGTCCATATTACTCTTCCTGCTCTTGCCTTCTCTGATTCTCAGACAAAAGGAAGATATATTATTACTAGAGAGGAGGCAGATGAGTACGAGAGGAGAGCGGAGGCTGCTCGACACCACGCTGCAGCTCAGGAGGCGATAGCCGCTGCATCGCAGTATGACCCCAGCTTCACCTATGGGTATCCGCCAGGCTATCCCTGGCAATAGACCAACTTAGGCCAAAAGCCTAAGCTTGGGGGAGTACGTATTCCTCACCGACATTACATTCATGTTCACACACACTCATTGCTAGATGTCGGTGCTCATACTCTTTCACTGTAATATACATGCTAGTTTATTTTCTTTTTCTTGCTTTCTTCTTGTGTGTTTAATAAACCTTAAGAAAAACAAAAAAATTGTTAGTAGTAGTTTATTTCTTTGCTGTAGGATTAAAAAGAAAACCCAAAAATGTTTCCCGTTCTTCTTTTGCTTGTTGGGAGCTTTCCCGTGTAAATAGTTTTTTTTCCTTTGGGGGTCGAGAAGACTATATTGAAAATGCTTAGTGGCTCTTATCTGCATGATTGTTTATTTAACTTAGAGCCCATATTACTTGTCTTCTCTCTTGAGTTGAATGCTTGAAGATTCCAGCTTAGTCCAATGCATGTGCACTCTTATTTTTATACACATCATTCGGTCGTGCAAGTGAAAGGCAATAATGATGCTATATGATGGACTTATTGGGATGAGAAAAGCTGGTATGAACTCGACCTCTCTTGTTTTTGTAAATATGATGATTCATCATTCCTGAGTCAGCTATTATGAAGTAAACATATTTGCAATGACATTTAGAGATTATAGTTGCTTGTGCCATGCTTGATTAGCTATGAGTTATAATGGTTTACCTTGCATGCCAACATGCTATTAGAATGATTATGATGTGGTATGATGGGATGGTATCCTCCTTTAAATGAACTGAGTGACAAGACTTGGCACATGTTCACGCATGTAGTTGAATCAAATCAACATAGCCTTCATGATATTTATGTTCATGGTAGATTATATCCTACTCATGCTTGTATTCGGTGTAAATTAATTTTAATGCATGTTTACGACTGTTGTCGCTCTCCCAGTTGGTCGCTTCCCAGTCTTTTGCTAGCCTTCACCTGTACTAAGCGGGAATACTGCTTGTGCATCCAAACTCCTTAAACCCCAAAGTTGTTCCATATGGGTCCACTATACCTACCTATATGTGGTATTTACCTACCGTTCCAAGTAAATTTGTATGTGCCAAACTCCAAACCTTCAAATGAAATTCTGTTTTGTATGCTCGAGCAGCTCATGTTTCAACTAGGGCTGCCCTTATTTCCATGTTAGGCGGTTATTCTCAAGAGGAGTGGACTCCGCTCCTCATTCACGAGAAAATGGCTGGTCTCCGGGATGCCCAGTCCCATGCTTTATGCAAACTAAATCAAAATAATTGCAAACAAAACTCCCCCTGGGACCCGTTGAATGTTGGAGGCACTCGTTGTTTCAAGCAAGCCATGGATTGATGCTTGTGTGGGGGAGTATAAACTTTACCATTCTATTTGGGAACCGCCTATAATTTGTTTAGCATGGAAGATATCGTCATCTCATAGTTGTTGCGTTGACAGCAAAAGTATGCCGCTCAAAATGTTATTCAATCTCTATTTTAAAACCGAGCTCTAGCACCTCTACAAATCCCTGCTTCCCTTTGCGAAGGGCCTATCTATTTATTTTCATGTTGAGTCATCATCCTTCTTATTAAAAAGCACCCGCTGGAGAGCACACTGTCGTTTGCATTCATTATTATTGGTTTATATTGGGTATGACTTGACTGGATCTATTTTACCATGAATTACAATGTTTAGTCAGTCCTTGATCTTTAAAGGTGCTCTGCATTTATGTTTTGTGGTCTCAGAAAGGGCTAGCGAGATACCATTTTGTTATATCATGTTATGATTATTTTGAGAAAGTGTTGTCATCCGAGTTTTATTATTATGGCTCGCTAGCTGATTATGTTATTGATATGAGTAATTCTGAGACCTATGCGTTATTGTGAGAATGGTTAGTTCATAATACTTGCTGAAACTTGAATGTTGGCTTTTCATGTTGCAACAACAAGAGCAAACAGAGTTTGTAAAAGTTTTTGTTTTTCTCTTTCAGTTTGTCAACTGAATTGCTTGAGGACAAGAAAGGGTTTAAGCTTGGGGGAGTTGATACGTCTCCGTCGTATCTACTTTTCCACACACTTTTGCCCTTGTTTTTGACTCTAACTTGTATGATTTGAATGGAACTAACCCAGACTGACGTTGTTTTCAGCAGAATTGCCATGATGTTGTTTTATGTGCAGAAAATAAAAGTTCTCGGAATGACCTGAAACTCCACGGAACATCTTAGAAAAAACAATAAAAAATCCTCGCCAAAGATGAAGACCAGGGGGCCCACACCATGTTCACGAGGGTCCCCCCCTTAGGGCGCGCCCCTACCTCGTGGGCCCCCTGGTGGCCCTCCGACGCCAAGTCCAACTCTATATATTGGCTTTCGGGGAGAAAAAAATCAGAGAGAAGAAATCATCGTGTTTTACGATACGGAGCCGCCGCCAAGCCCTAGTCTCTCTCGGGAGGGCTGATCTGGAGTCCGTTTGGGCTCCGGAGAGGGGGATTCGTCGCTGTCGTCATCATCAACCATCCTCCATCACCAATTTCATGATGCTCACCGCCGTGCGTGAGTAATTCCATCGTAGGCTTGCTGGACGGTGATGGGTTGGATGAGATTTATCATGTAATCGAGTTAGCTTTGTTAGGATTTGATCCCTAGTATCCACTATGTTCTCAGATTGATGTTGATATGACTTTGCTATGCTTAATGCTTGTCACTAGGGCCCGAGTGCCATGATTTCAGATCTGAACCTATTATGTTTTCATGAATATATGTGTGTTCTTGATCCTATCTTGCAAGTCTATAGTCACCTACTATGTGTTATGATCAGGCAACCCCAAAGTGACAATAATCGGGACCACTCCCGGTGATGACCGTAGTATGAGGAGTTCATGTATTCACTATGTGCTAATGCTTTGTTCCGGTTCTCTATTAAAAGGAGGCCTTAATATCCCTTATTTTTCAATAGGACCCCGCTGCCATGGGAGGGTAGGACAAAAGATGTCATGCAAGTTCTTTTCCATAAGCACGTATGACTATATTCGGAATACAGGCCTACATTATATTGATGAATTGGAGCTAGTTCTGTGTCACCCTATGTTATGACTATTACATGACGAACCACATCCGACATAATTATCCATTACTAATCCGGTGCCTACGAGTTTTCCATATACTGGTTGTCGCTTATTTACTTTTCCGTTGCTACTGTTACAATCACTACAAAATACCAAAAACATTACTTTTGTTGTCTTTACTTTTGTTACCGTGACCACCACTATCATATTACTTTGCTACTAAACACTTTGCTGCAGATACTAAGTTTCCAAGTGTGGTTGAATTGACAACTCAGCTGCTAATACTTGAGAATATTCTTTGGCTCCCCTTGTGTCGAATCAATAAATTTGGGTTGAATACTCTACCCTCAAAAACTGTTGCGATCCCCTATACTTGTGGGTTATCAATCGGCCGTATTGTTTTTCGGCGGAATGGGCGCGATAGCCTCATTGTCGAATTCGGGCAGCAGCTTACATTTTGGGTAGCTCGTTGTCTGGCGATCACCGCCGTATGTTTCCTCAGTGTTGAGCACTTCGTTCCATCTGTGGTTGAGCGTGTCTTGCGCGACTTTAAGCCATTACTTCTGCTTCTTCAAGATCCTCGCGGTGGCAATAAGTCTCTTGTAGTGGTGCTCTTGTTCCAAGTGTTTTTCCGGGATGATGCGTGCATCGTCGTCCGGACTGTTCTCCTCTTCGGATACAGGTTTATAAGTTTTATCTTCGGCATCGCTGCGATCGGACAGCGGCCCCGGACTATATTCGCCGCCGCCTCGCTTGAGCTGCTCCATTGCTGGGTCTGCGGGGTCTTTGTTGTCTTCGGCATTGTCCGGGGTGTTATTCTTTCTTGTACCGGTATCGCTGTTTTTGCTATGGCGGGGTTTAGAGCGGCGCCGCTGACATCAGCACTTTGGCTGCTTCTCAGGAGTTGTTGCATCCTTCTGATCCTCGCCATTGTTTTCTTTGGTGTGTCCACCATATATATGTCATATGACGAGGTGGCTGTCCAGCGTCCTGTGGGCGGTGGTTCCTGTTCTTCTCCTACATCGTCGTCCATACCGTTGATGTATTCAGAGTCGAAATCAAGCATGTCGGTTAAATCATCGACAGTGGCTATTAAGTGGGTGGTGGGTGGGTAACAAATTCCTTTGTCGTACACTTCCCACTCAAGCTGGACACGGTTCGGCCAAGAGTCTCTTGCCAAGGAGAGATATTTTAATGAGTTTAGCACGTCGCCCAAGGACGAGTGCTGAAAGATATCCACGGAGCTAAACTCCATGACCGGTGCCCAGTTAGATCCGATGGGCGCGGATGCATGTGGTTCGGAGCCTATGGCCGGAAACGAGTCCGAGGGTCCGATGACACAGACCTCATTGGAAGTGAAATCTGTGTTTGGCTCTATCACCGTTGAGTGTGCGGCTTCCGTGGCGGGGTCCATCCTCCCATCCTCGGATGGCATGATCTACACTAGATTTAAAGCCAGGGAAACTCTAGGTGTGATCTCCTAAACACCGTCCGATGGCATATCTAGGTCATGCTCATCACGACTGTAGGGTGTATTTGTCATGGGCTCGAATCCGTCGAAAATCAAATCTCCGCGGATGTCGGCAGTGTAGTGCAGGCTTCCAAACCTGAACTGATGGCCAGGGGCGTAGCTATTGATCTGCTACAGATAGCCAAGCGAGTTGGCCCGCAGTGCGAAGCCGCCGAATACGACGATCTGTCCGGGGAGGAAAACCTCACCCTGGACCGCATCGTTGTAGATGACTGAAGGAGCCATCAAACCTTATGGTGACAACACAGTGGAACTCTCAATGAAAGCACCAATGTCGGTGTCAAAACCGGCGGATCTCGGGCAGGGGGTCCCGAACTGTGCATCTAAGGCTAATGGTAATAGGAGGCGGGGACACGATGTTTACCCAGGTTCGGGCCCTCTCTATGGAGGTAATACCCAACTTCCTACTTGATTGATCTTGATGATATGAGTATTACAAGAGTTGATCTACCACGAGATCGTAGAGGCTAACCCTAGAAGCTAGCCTATCATTATGATTGTTGTCGTCCTACGAACTAAACCCTTTGGTTTATATAAACACCGGAGGGGGCTAGGGTTACACAGAGACGGTTACAGAGAAGGGAATCTACATATCCGAATTGCCAAGATTGCCTTCCACGCAAAGGACAGTCCCATCCAGACACGGGACGAAGTCTTCAATCTTGTATCTTCATAATCCAACATTCCGGCATAAGCATATAGTTCGGCTGTCCGAGGACCCCCTAATCCAGGACTCCATCACGCACCGCCCCCCTTCCCTTGTCCTATTCGGACTCAATGGGGGCGCACAGCCAGCCCTCCTGTAGCCCAACTCTCTCTCCACTAAGGCCCATAGTGGCCCATTAGTTCCCCCCTGGGGGGGGGGGGTCCGGTAACCCCTCTGGCACTTTGGTTTTACCCGAAACTTCCTGGAACACTTCTGGTCTCCGAATAACATGGTCCAATATATCAATCTTTATGTCTCGACCATTTCAATACTCCTCGTCATGTCCGTGATCTCATCCGGGACTTCAAACAAACATCGGTCATCAAAAACACATAACTCATAATACATATCGTCATCGAACGTTAAGCGTGCGAACCCTACGGGTTCGAGAACTACGTAGACATGACCGGGACACATCTCCAGTCAATAACCAATAGTGGAACCTAGATGCTCATATTGGTCCTACATATTCTACAAAGATCTTTATTGATCAAACCGCATAACAGTATACGTTGTTCCCTTTGTCATCGGTATGTTACTTGCCCGAGATTCGATCGTCGGTATCATCATACCTAGTTCAATCTCGTTACTAGCAAGTCTCTTTACTCGTTCCGTAATACTTCATCCCGCAGCTAACTCATTAGTCACATTGCTTGCAAGGCTTATAGTGATGAGCATTACCGAGAGGGCCCAGAGATACCTCTCCGAAACACGGCGTGAAAAATCCTAATCTCGATCCATGCCAACCCAACAAACACCTTTGGAGACACCTCTAGAGCATCTTTATAATCACCCATTTACGTTGTGACGTTTGATAGCACACAAGGTGTTCCTCCGGTATTCGGGAGTTGCATAATCTCATAGTCTGAGGAACATGTATAAGTCATGAAGAAAGTAGTAGCAATGAAACTGTAATGATCATAATGCTAAGCTAACGGATGGGTCATGTCCATCACATCATTCTCCTAATGATGTGACCTCATTTATCAAATGACAACACATGTCTATGGTTAGGAAACATAACCATCTTTGATTAACAAGCTAGTCAAGTAGAGGCATACTAGGGACACTATGTTTTGTCTATGTATTCACACATATACTAAGTTTCCGGTTAATACAATTCTAGCATGAATAATAAACATTTATCATGAAATAAGGAAATAAATAATAACTTTATTATTGCCTTTAGGGCATATTTCCTTCAAATTATCTGGAGGGGGCCACCTGATGAAATCCCAGTTCCCCCAGAAGGAAATCCTCACCCCTTGGCAAATGTGGAGCACTTTCATCCAAACCAAGACCTAGTGGTGGCCCCTGTTGCACATCATCTTCCTCAGTGGGTAGAAGAACATGAAGACAATGATTGTGAAGAGGGTCAATTGTCTATGCCTTGCCTAAATGATAATTTAGTTGATGTAGAAATAGAAGTAGGGGGATTTCTTGAAGTCCATGACCTTATGGGACCACTTGATATGGATATGTAAGAACTAGTTGATGATCTAGCTGAATATGTTCCTGAACTCAATGGGGTTAGCTCGGCTAGATCTGCTGCTGGGCCTCAAGCTCTAGTTCATCTGGATCTGGACTTAAATATGGCCCCTGAAGGCCTAGAGGAAATTCAAGCTCCTTTCTTGGCCTTGGGCCTTGGGATGCCTGCTCAGGAGGTGGTGGGCCACATTCTTCTTCTAGTTGGGTCAGATATGGCTCTTGAACCAGTGGCATTTGAATGCCCAAAGTTGGTGGCTCATCTAAAGAGAGAGAGAGAGAGGGCTTTCTTTTTGACCTCATGTCTGCTGAGTTGAGATCTGATCTGCCAGCTACTCGCAAGGGGACCCAGCTTCAAATTTATTCTACTAACTCTGAGAAATGCAAAGGAAGTGCAGGAGCTGCACAAAGACCCTGAGCCTATAAATGTTGCTCTGGTGGATCATTTAGTTGCTGACGTCATTGCAGACACATGTGATACTGGGAACTTGCAAAATATCTCTCCTCTTGAACAAGAACTTGTGGATTGTCATGACATGTCCCACAAGCATATTCAAGGTAAGAATATTCTTCTAATAGCTCCATTAGATGATTCTTGTAGCTCTATGTCAGCACCTCCTAGATTTGAAGAAAAAGGGAAATTCCTAGGGATAATTAGATTTGTGCCCCTAGTTGTGTCCCACTCGTCTGTTTTACCCGTAATTCCCAAAATTCACCGGTTCTGTCCAAGTCACTTTGCTCCTCTTATGCTTTTGCCCTTTGATCGTTTGACCGTCAGTTTGAAAACTTCATAACTAATTCATAGTAAATCAGAAAAATGCAAATAAGATACCAAAATGTTCAGAAAAACATCACCTATATGTCAGTGTCATTTGCATTCATGAAAAAAGTGTTGGAAAGTGCACATTTGAGTTTTAGCTCTTTAGATACCACCATGAATAATAAACCCTAAAAAATTCAAAAAAAATATGGTGGCAAAGAACAACAAATGTTCTAAGTGCTTGCCAAGTTTCATTAGGGAATGACATTCGTGGAAGTCGTGGCAAAAAAAAATTATTTTGGAGTGCTGATTGTTTTTTTGCCGCGGCACCCACGAATGTTATTCCCTGATGAAACTTGGCAGGCACTTAAAACATTTGTCATTCTTTGCCACCAATTTTTTTGAATTTTTTTGAACTTTTTTAGATTTTACTATTCATGGTGGTAGCATAAGAGCTAAAACTCGGATGGGCACTTTCCAACACCTTTTTCATGAACGCAAATGGCACTGACATATAGATGATGTTTTTCTGAACACTTTGGTATCTTATTTGCATTTCTCTAATTTAGTATGAATTAGTTATGAAGTTTTCAAACTGACGGTCAAACGGTCAAAGGGCAAAAGCATAAGAGAAGCAAAGTGACTTGGACAGAACCGGTGACTTTTGGGAATTAGGGGTAAAACAGACGAGTGGGACGCAACTAGGGGCATAAATCTAATTATCTCAAATTCCTAGGCCCTTCTCATAATGCCCCTTTAGATGTTATTGAACCCATACTTCAAACAGTTTTAGGGGAAAACACAGCTCTAGGAGATTTGGAACTAGAGGTCCTTGGGAAGGAGGGACTAGAGATATGGAAATAAAACTTTGCCCCAAAATCTGAGGATGAAAAGGTAATTGAAATCCCAACTGAATGGGTAAACTTCATGTTCATGGCACCGTTATCTCCTGAAAAATTGGATTGGGCTAAGGATTTTCTGGGATCTGAAATGTGAAACATTATTGTATTGGGTTCTGAAAACAAGGCTTCCATTCCTTTTGTCATTCCAAATGCATGCATTCCAATTAAAGTTCCTAGTTGTCAGTTTATAAGTTATTCTAATGCAATTATAAGATAATTAGAGGAGGCCTTTTCCACCCCTAACAGCAAACTTAATGTGCTTAATGGGCAAGAAAGGGATGTTGGCCAAGCCTCTACCACAAGTGTTGTCCACATAAAGAGAAAGAGACTGAAAAAGGCTCCTCTGGTGGTTACTGAGGTAAGAAGAAGTATGAGAATCCAGGACATGCAAAAGGTTTTTAAAAAGAAAAATTGTTCCAATAGGAATTGTATGGCCTGCCATGCTCACCCTCCAATACTTTTTGGGAAAATTATTAAAAACCTTAATACTTCTTTCAGTAAGGTACCCTCTGAGGACACAACTATGGAAATCCTACAGACCAAGGCTAAAAATAAGAAAGGAGCCAAGGAGGGGGCAAGCTTAAAGGCCACTGAGGAAGAAAAATGAGAAGTAAAAATGTAGGAATGCAAGAAATGCAAGATCAAAGGCCATGTATTTGTTCTCTTTATTGTAAGAATGTACTCCAGTCTTGTGATGTCATGGCTGTAAGAACTATTTCCTAGGATGTTAGGCTTGAACGTTTGAAACTTGCTTTTGTTAATCCTTGGTTGATTTCTCAAAATCAGCTTGGAATGGTGTCAAAGCTGATCACATTCTTAACTCATGGAGAGACATTAGAAGATACTTAATCGGAATATGAGAGGACTAGGAGATAAAGCTCAGTGGTTGGCTTTGTCTAACAAAATTGAAGAGACACAATGTGATATTGTTTGTCTACAGGAGACCAATAAAGAAATTATTGACGTTTCTCTCGCGAAGAAATTGAACCCCAAAAGTATTAATAAATTCTCTTATGTTCCTTCTATTGGAGCCTCAGGAGGCATTCTTATTGTCTGGAGTGACAATATATTCCAAGGAGAAATGGTTTTTGCTAATCAGTTTGCTCTCTCTATGCAATTCAAGTCATGTCATAATGCTAGCTCATGGTATCTCACTAACATATATGGGCCTTGTCAATCTGAACACAAGTCAGAGTTTTTAGATTGGTTTGCAAATATCCAAATGCCTCTAGAGGAGGATTGATTAATCATGGGGGACTTCAACTACATTAGATATCCCTCAAATAGAAACAGACCAGGAGGAGATTACCAAGAAATGTTGAACTTCAATGATGCTATGAGTAATAGAAAAACACCCTCTTTGTTGGCTCTCGAGAAAGGATAGAAAATAAAGGCGAAAAAGAAGAGGATGGAGCGAGGATCCAGAGGAGAAAAAAGGTTCTCCGGACCTCCGCTTGTCTTAGCAAGTACAAGAGGAAGAACTCTTCATGCGAGCAAAGCGGAAGAAGATGATGATGATGAAATAATGGTGTCCAGGAACCCCTTCTTGCGTGATCTGATAGCAGCCAAGAGAGGCCCTGGAGGAGAGATCGGGCTGGAAATCTTACATGCATTCGCCGCTGGGGTGGCGCAGGTGCTTCGTTGTGTTTGTTGTGTTTGGGTTTGGGGAAAGAACGCTCAGCCTCGTAGGGGAAGTGGGGTGTCTGGGTCTGGGTCGTGGGTGGGAGGGGGTTGAAGGTCGTGGGTGTGTGCTTGGTGATGGTGGTGAATGGTGTGTTGTGGGGGTGGGTGGCGTGTCTCTCCTGGGGAGCAATGGCTTCTGGCAGGGCCTTTATATAGCGCTGAGGCGTGGGAAGGAGGAGAAGGAGGTTGTGAATGGAGGAATGAACCATGGAAGAGGATGACAATGAGGCCTCGCGCCGTGAATGGGAGGCGGCGTCGCTAACGTGCGGGGCCCGGGCGGAGTGGCACCACGCGTGTCAGTCGTGGCGATGCCTTGTTGACCTGGCCTTGTTGTGGCTTCATTCATTCATCATGCCCATTGCATGAGCCGTCGTTTGCTAGTAGAATCAATGCTTTGAGGTTGATATGAATAGACTTCTTTGTTTTTAAATATGAAAAGAGGACAACCACTGAGGTACAAATGTTTTAAAGAATAAAATTTACTAAATATATTCGGTGATACAATCTCCCACATGTTCCCATGCTCCTGTTTCAAATAAATCTATTTTAAATGTTCTAAAAATTCTGGAGAAAAACGTCAATATTCACAAGTAATATGTCTACAACCCGGAAAATTGCAAATCGGCTGAAATTCTAACTTTTGGAATGTCCCTATTTCTTGGACAACCTCTACTCCTAGAAAACATGATCCACAAATTTCAAATGGAGCATACAGTATTGACATTTGACGGCGGCTGCCTACTGGATGTACCACTTGGTGTAAAATGTGATTGTTGGGAAACTGTTCGGCACCCTAAAATGGGTGTGGCTATCTCATATATAGAGAGGTATACCAGGGTGTACAATACAGAATACTAGTCATGTACATAGGCCATGTATTATATAGTCTAACACCCTCCCTCAATCTTATCTGTGTCCTAAGGTACAAAGCAAGTTAAGATTACGCCTACAACCTACAAGCTGTGGCTGTGGAAGAGGCTTCGTGAAAATGTCAGCAAGTTGATCCTTAGAGGAGTTGAACTTGATATAAAGTAGCTGCTATGCAATGTGATCCCTCACAGAAGTGATAGTCAACTTCGATGGGTTCCATTTGGGCATGAAATACTGGATTAGATGACATGTATGTAGCACCAGTGTTGTCACACCAAAGGACCGGCGGCTGAGCTTAAGAGACTCCCAACTCAACAAGGATTGTACCTATATGATCTCAGTTGTGGCATTAGCAACTACCTTGTACTCAGCTTCAGTACTACTGTGAGACACTGTAGCTTGTTTGTGAGCATTCCAGGCGATCAAATAGGGACCAAAGAAGACTGCATTTCCCCCTGTGGATCGCCTGTCATCAGGACTCCCATCCCAATTTGCATCGAAGAAAGCCAAAAGCTCACCAGACGGCGCAGGCTGAAGAAGCAAACCATACGAGGCAGTAAGATAGACATAGTGGAGAATATGCTTCACAGCTGACCAATGTGAAGTCCAAGGAGCATGAAGATACGGACACACACGATTGTTGTTGATACGCAAAGCTCGTGTGCAGAGTAGACCATGCATCCCGAGAGGTGGCAGGAAAGAGGACAAGCGACAAGACCCCTTCCGTGAGGAAGGACTGGATGGCTGAAAGGATGGCTTGATCTTGGGCCACCCATGCATGGTACGATGGGTGATACAGTGGTGGACACGGCAGGGTACCATCCACTTACCCCTCGAGGTAGCGACTATGGAGAATGGGCAGCACCTGTGCACTCCATGCCAAGTAATTGTTCGGCGTGAGCTTCACCGGTATGAGGTGCGCGAAGTAGAATGGCGACGCGGACACAGCCTGATCCCTGGCAACAGACAACATCGGCGGCGGGGCGGGCACCCCAAATGTGGGCAGGTAAAACCATGAAGACGCCGCACCAACGGGAACAAGGGAGGAGACCTCCGTCTCTAGTGGCGGCGGATAGACTCCGTAGCCCGGCGGTGGCGGCAGCGACGGATGGGTGTCGTAGGATGGTAGCGGAGGCGCCCCGTAGGGTGGCAGCATGTGCACCCTGTAAGGCAGCGCCGAGGGCGCCCCATAGGGCGGGTACGAGGATACAACTCTCCCATAGGACGGCGACACCCCGTGTGCAGAGGAAGGCGCCCCATGGGAAGCCGCCGGATCAGCGCCGAACGGCGCAAAGGCAACGGGAGCGATAGGCAAGGTCATCGCAGATGGGGCGCGCTGCCACGATCCAGGTCGGGGCCGCAGTGGGACCAGACGCCAGGAACGGTGACTAATGGGCAACAGACAACGAAGCGGCGGCAAAGGCGGTGGCAGTGGTAGACATGAGACCGACCTAATCTGATACCATGTAAAACGTGATTGTTGGGAAACTGCTCGACACCCTAAAATGGGTGTGACTCTCATATATAGAGAGATACACCAGGATGTACAATATAGAATACAAGTCATGTATAAAGGCTACATATTATACAGTCTAATACTTAATACTTGGCACGCTCACATACCACAAAAGGTGACCCTGCAAAAAAAGGTGAGCTCAAGTACTGGGCCTGGCCCATTTTCGGCCATGTGACCGAGCGATCGCTACATGCGATACAAATTAATCCCATGTGTGGACTAAAAAAACAACGAAAACACTAACGCCCACATGTGTGGGCGTTAGCCAACTCAACCACACGCCTCCATCACCGTCCAGCAGTTTCTGCACAAATCTTGGCATGTTTTGGCTGATTTTGTGTGCCATGTAGGACAAGGCGTGTGTGTGGTGTGTGAGAGAGTTCGCCCACACGCCGGTTGCCTCCCCGTGGTCAACGGTTGCCACTCGGGGGCGTGCGGTGGAACTGCTTTGCGCCCGCACGCCACGCCTGACTATGGTTGCCGTCAACCACGTCGCGCACTTTGCCCCCCCTCCCCTCACGGTTCCATTTACTCCCACTTCATTACTCGCACAACCCAGCCCGCAGTTCAGTCGATTGGAAGAGAAGGAGAGAGGAGAAGGCGACGGTGGAGGCGGAAGAGTCGACGGCATTCGCGGCCGTCGGTGGGACTCGCCGGACCGGAGCGTCTGCAGATTGAAGGTAATGCTCCTTCCCACGCTCAAAATCCTTGCCTGCATTTCTCCCCTCTCCTCTGTGGTCGATGTTCCGCTCGAGATTCATCGAGATTCAGGAGGGTTCACGATGCGCTAGCGTTCCCCCCGGCAGCGGAGTCTTGTGCTTGCCGTTTTCGGTGGCACTGAGCAATTTCGTCGTCGCCGCGGTGGCGGTCACGCCGTTGTGGTTCGGCCTATCCGCAACCACAACCTGGTTGTGCCTTGGGATTGGGTCGTCATTTTTCCGTCCGATAGTTGTGTATTGCCTCGAAATGCTATTTGCGATCCGTGCAGGGAGATTTTTGTTGATGAATTTCAGGTTATGATAGTTACCAATGAACCCTAGATCTAGGTAGTTGTTTTTCAAAGTGCAGTATGAAGGCAGACATGGTAGTTTCAGTAACTATCTGCATTGTATGGCAACTAATTTCCTGATCGACTGTGATAATTGCCACAAATATGATTTCCATGTGGCAACTAATTTTGTGCACATGCTATGGCTGTTGCCATGCTGTAGGAATGGTAAAGTGTAGTAAATAGGTAGTCATGGCAGTTTCAGTAACTATGTGCACTGGATGGCAACTAATTTCCTGATCAATTGTGTCAGTTGCCACAAATATGCTTTCCATGTGGCAAGTATTTCTGTGAACACACTATGGCTTTTGCCATGTTGTAGGCAGGATAATGTGGCAAATTCACTGTACTACAGACCCAATTTTGTGTTTTGCCACGCTGACTTGTGATATCTGAACATATTTGGCCGTATTAAATGGCAACTCATTTTTAATATGAGGTCAGTGTGTGAATTGCCATTACAGGTTGTTTAGTAGATGTTTTCAACTCTTTTTTGAATTGTTTTGCATTTTAACATGGCAATTTCAACCTAGCACATTTTGCCTTTGAACACATGGCAACTCATTTTGGTATGAAGACAGGGTGTGAGCTGCCACATTATATGTTTGTGCAGTGGAAGATTTGTGCCTTTCTTTCGTAATATCTTGTGCTAACATGGCAACTTCAACATTTTATTTTAAGTGCGTTACGATCTGTACATTTTTCAAATGAAGCCAATGTGTTTAGTTTCCACATTTATGGCTTGACAATCATAGGGTGTGTGTGTTCATATGATATTGCCTTCACTATTTGCCACTTTCAATTGAGCCCATGTGGCAAGTACATTCTGTTAGGTGGCAACTGCTTACTTCATACTTTTCATTTCCACCCTGACATTTTGGTTTGTTCTTACCTCAGCAGAATGACTCGCGGCGATCATCAAGACGATCATGATGAATTCATGGATGTACCGCAGCAGAATCGGGCAACTGGACGGACAAAAGACGGCGATGAGGTAACTGTCCACCCCCTCCTCCCCCTCCATATGTTTTTTGAATCGGGCAATCGGGCTAGAGTTTGCAATCATCTGTTAGGAACTAAATTTTCATGACAGTGAAAACATGGCAACAAATGATCATTTGTATGTTTTGCAGAAGAAGAGACGTAATCGCAATAGGGATTCACAGGAACGTCGGACTTCATTGACCGAGAGATTTACCGACAATCAGAAGGGAGCTGCTGCTCAGATGGGTATGCTGGCTCTAATGGATGTCCGGTGCAAGAATCTAGTGAACCCTGTATGCGACTAGCTTGGTGAGATTTACGACCCCGCCTCCAAGGAATTTGTGATTTCAGGACGTGGAAGACTGCCGTTGGACGAGGAATCCGTGTTCTGCACTTTGGGTGTGCCCCGTGGAGAAATCAAAGTCCCATATGAGGTCAATAATAAGACTGAGGAAACGTTGTTTCCCTGTTTGTTTCCTGGGATGGCATCCATGCCGAACACGACTTTCCTGGCAAATTCGCTGGAGGCCATGACAACCCATGGCGAGGTTTTTAAGATGAAGCTACTCATGTACCTCATCTTAGTTGTTTTCACGCCAAACACTTCTCTTCACCCAAGCAACAAATGCTTCCCCATCCTGGTGAATGATCTATCTCTACTCCTTTATTTCCTCCAATATTTTGGCTCCGATGTCATGTGTAAGCTAGTCACTGCCAGTTATTTTGATGTTTTTTTTCATTTGATTTCTGATGCGGCAACTTGGTGTCCTGAAATTTGTGTCGTGCAGGTTAAACTAAAAGATGTGAAGAACATGAATTGGTGTAAGTTCATTGCAGACTTCCTGCATAATGCATTCTCAAACAAGATGGGGTTGTTGACTACATTTAATGGTATTTTTTTACCAGTCCTTTGTAAACACTCTTAACACCTTGATTTATGCATGGCAACCATGATGGTGACATTGTGGCAACTAACATCATAACAAGATGGCAACTGCCATCATACCATGATGGCAACTAACACAGACAGATGGCAACTTTTTCTTTCTTTTTCATGCCCTTCAACTTGATGATTGTAGGAACATACATTAGCTTGTTTTTGCAAAATACCATGATGGCAACTGATATTTTTTCCTTTTTAAATTGTTGTCCATCAGCTCATGTACGTCGATTGTCTTGATTTGTCCACCGTGGACTTCACTGGAACAGGAGGCCCGCCTCCTACACACAAGTTTGCTGTTTCTGCATGGACTTACGATGCTGTCAAGGTTGTGCTTGCTGCAGATAGGGTAACTGATACGAAATATGGGAAACTGCAGGTTAGTTCTGGTTTCTTTCTCTACACGGCATTCTTTCAATTTTGGTGCTGCATAACACATGAAAAAATCCTCATATGGCAATCGTCGGTGGCTAACAAGAGATGACTACCTAGTTAGCCATGGCTGTCTGCGCATGGTATCCATGTCTCACTCCACATGGCAACTCTATCATCCGTGCTGAAACTTCTATTCTCTTCCTCTCTTTTTTATTTTCAATACATGAACTGTTAGTTAGTGTTCATTATTTTCTCTCTTACATCCTAGTTGTTTTTTTGGTTATTTCCACCCGATGGCGAAGCATGCTATAGACTACAACGTGTTTGGGGGGCCTCAAAACTTTGGAAAGTGGATGTATGTGCACTCAGCTCCGTCTTGTCCTACTGAGGTAATCAAGGATATATATCTATGGTTGCTTTGGATTATTTTCGATCTTGTGCAAGTGAGTCTAATATGGTTGGTTACTATTGCTTCTTGTTTCGTGCACAGGTGAGGGCACATGTTGAGCATCTAATTGGGCAGTTTGCATCCGGAATGACCAGCTTGCTCAGGAAGTTGGTTGAGGGTTGGACGTCCCTTAATGGCTTTGACAGTGACGCGGTTGCGAGGCAGTTCACTACATTTGTTGCAGAACAGACACATCGACCAACTGGTTGTCGTGGCCGGTACGACTACAATAGTTCACAGGAGCTTCCTAACACACAAGATGAACTAGATGGAGATGTTGCTCTCAACAAGGACGATGACGATGACATGGAGAACGTGCAGCACGACACCGATGATGATGAACATGTTGAAGTTCGTGCAGGTGGTTAGAAGGGCAAGGTTGCACCAGATGTCCCATCACCGTAGAAAGTCAAAGAACATACAGCTGTGAGAGGCAAGGGGGTGTCGCCCTCAAAGAGGGGGAGGGCTCCAGAGGATGTTGGGCAGGGCTCTCCTGGCAAGAGGTCTAGGACCGATCCCGTAGCTGCTAGGAGGAGGTTTGACTTCTAATTTAGTGTTTTGTTTTGTCTATCTTTTTTAACAGACTGACCCTTTTTGCATTTGTTTTGATAAGCGTGGCAATAATTTTCGTGTCTGACACTTGGCACCTTTTTTTGCCACTTTCTTATACGTGTAGTGAGGCTACAGCTGGTGGACGAGCAATTATGAAGAAACAAGCACCAACGCCAACCCGTGTTTCTTCTCGATTGAACAAAGGTGCCCCCATTGCTGGTGACACCCCCTCCACCAGGTCATCTCTTCGTACGACGACGTCCAACACCGGGGATCCTGTCGTGTTGCCAGACATGAGAAAGCCAGTCAAGAAGTAGGTTATCCCTGTTCTTTCATTGCCATAGTGCTATATTTTTGCTTTTCAATGCAGCTGTTCAGCTTGCCACATGGGCTACTGCCATCAGTCCCACATTGCAACTGTTGTTTTTCCAGTGATCTCTTTCTTTTAACTGCATGGCAACTCCTGCTTGTTTTTGCATGGCAACTGCTATCTAGGCCAAATGGCAACTCTTATTGCACCTACATGGCAACTACCATCTTTCCATTGGCTTGTGTGCTCATCCATACCTAGTTTTGAAATTGCATTCCTGGCAGATCAGACATTTTTTTCATTTTTCAAGATGGCTACCATGGCAACTCGTGCTTGTTCTGCATGGCAACTGCTTACTATGCCACATGGCAACTCTTATTCCACCTACATGGCAACTACCAGCTTTCCATTGGCTTGTGTGCTCACCCATACCTAGTTTTGAAATGGCAGCCCTGGCACATCACACGTTTTTTTCATTTTTTAAGATGGCTACCATGGCAAATATTTTTTGTTCATTTTTAATACTTTTCATGTGCTTTTCCTTTGTAGGGTGAAGAAGACTACTACACGCGCTGTCGGTGTCAAAACCGGCAGATTTCGGGTAGGGGGTCCCAATCTGTGCGTCTTAGGCTGATGGTAACAGGAAGCAAGGGACACAATGTTTACCCAGGTTCGGGCCCTCTCGATGGAGGTAAAACCCTACTTCCTGCTTGATTAATATTGAAGATACGAGTAGTATAAGAGTAGATCTACCATGAGATCGTAGAGGCTAAACCCTAGGAGCTAGCCTATGATGGTATGATTGTAAATGTGATCGGCCTTCTAAGGACCATCCTCTCCGGTTTATATAGACATGGGAGAGGGCTAGGGTTTACATGGAGTCGGTTACAAGGAAGGAAATATAATATCCGGATCACCAAGCTTGTCTTCCACGCAAAGGAGAGTCCCATCCGGACACGAGCCGGAGTCTTGAGTCTTGTATCTTCATGCTTCAATAGTCAGGATGATGTATATAGTCAGGCTGTCCGGATACCCCCTAAACCAGGACTCCCTCAGTAGCCCCTGAACTTGGCTTCAATGACGATGAGTCCGGCGCGCAGTCTTGTTTTCGGCATTGCAAGGCGGGTTCCATCTCCGAATACTCCAATGTATTTGCTACGACAAACAGTGTCCGGCTTTGTGAGATGATCTTCACATGCCATGGTAGGGAACATAGCATGAATCCGTTCTGTTGACAATCCTTGTACGTCGTGTCTTTGCATCGTGGCCTGGTTCAACATGAACCAGCGTTTCCTGCTCCACCTCGACTCGCATTGTGAGTCGGTTTTATTGGCATGTCTTGCCAAAGCAGAGATCGTGTTCCTCTTATTACGGGATCTTTCATCAATATGGGCGTGTGTGACCCCACGATGACCGTTGGTATGACTCCGTGTATCTTGGATAAGTCTCAAGCGGTAACGCTGAGGACTCTTGATATTCTTCCCCTTTATAAAGGGGTCGAGGCCTACGCCTCTTTTCCACCTCCCTTGCTCCTTCTCGCACCTTGAGCTCCAACACCCAAGACCTAAGCTCCAACACCCCAGATCCTCCAGTATGTCCGGATCCGACGCAAAAGGCCGGTGGGTGGCCTCCTCGATCCAAGAGGAGGACATTACTAAGCTTAGGGAGGTCGGATACCTGACCGCCTATATCCAGCACAGGCTTCCTGCTCCAGGGAAAGTTATCCCCATGCCGGAGCCCAATGAGAGTGTTGTGTTTGTCCCCCACTTCCTCCGAGGCCTGGGCCTCACCCTCGACCCCTTTGTGAGGGGGCTCATGTTCTACTATGGGTTGGATTTTCATGATCTGGCTCCAGACGCCATCATCCATATCTCATCGTTCATTATTGTGTGCGAGGCTTTTCTCCACGTCACCCCACACTTTGGCTTATGGCTCAAGACCTTCAATGTGAAGCCGAAGATGACCGAGGGGCGACATGCGGAGTGCGAAGGTGCGATAATAAGCAGGAACGCCGATGCCCCATGGCCAGAGGGTTCTTTCCCGGAAGTATCCGATGTATGGCAACAAAGGTGGTTTTATGTTACGGCTCCCAGAGGCACAAAGTGGGTAGCCGCCCCGGGTTCCGCTCGGGCCCTCCATCACAGTTGGCGTCTTGGACCGACATAGGACGGAATTGGGGGCCCGCTGGTGATATACCAGTGCTGCAGATTCGCATCCGGGAGCTTATTGAGAGCGACATAAATCTTGTCAGCGTGATTCAAGTGATGTTAATCCGACGGATGTTGCCGTGCAAACGTCGGCCTCTCCGGATGTGGGAGTTCAATCCGGAGTGTCCGCGGACTATTAAGCAATTCTTCGGCTTGAAGCTCGAAGGGATATGCAAATTATTCTTTGGACCACAAGTAAAATGTCCGGACACCACCGAGGATGCGGGCCTAAGCTGCAATCGCCTAGACGCCCAAGTAAGTAACCTTAAAGCCGGACACTCCGTTTATATTTATCATAACCATTATTCTGAAAAACCCTCCGTGGCCAGGAATGGCTCACCAAGGCGGAGAGAATCAGGTGTCCGGCACCACTTCTTGAAGGCTCGCCTGGTCCAACCGTTGCCAAGATGCTTGGCTAGGTGCTCAGCAAAATCGCCTCAGGGAAAGGCAAAGGAAAGGGCGGTGAAGCCAAACTTCACACACTATGCATCCAAAGCAGGGGAATTTTTACCTCCCCTGGGGAGGATAGTCGGGAGGGGGAGGTTAAAGCCTCCTCCCCGCGCGGGAGGAAGAGGGCCGCCTCCGAAGACTTGGAGGCGGAGATGCCCAAACAAGGGAAGAAGGTATCACCAGGGGGCCCTGCCGTGACGGGCACCCTCACCGCATAATGCCCACCAACGGGCCAGCCCTCCACCGAGCTGTAAGTTGATCGTTAATTCGAAGGTAGGGTGTTTCTTCGAGGTTCATAGCCGGTACTTCGTCTTTTGCAGTCTGGCGAGCAGCTCTTCTCAACAGAGTTCGTCCTCGGGGGATCTTCCTCCGGAGATGATGGAGAGTGAGACCCCGCCCATCTCTCCGCCTTATGAAGCGGGCGACACTAAGGTGTCGTCACGGAGGAGTCCAGATCTGCCGATGCCGGAGGCTAACATGTCAGCCGCCCTGAGCCCGGAGCGTTTGGCTCCCACGGGGGGCGATGAGAAGGGTCCGGCATAGTTCGATGTCCGGCCGGACGCACTGACGGGCCTTCTGGAGCGAGTCGCGCTCTCGGAGGAGCACCGCTCTTTAATGAGCATGGTGCTCATGAAGATTTCATCTGCTACAAGCGGCCTGAATGAGGCATTTATAAGCCTGCTCAAAGGCTTTAAGGTATGTAGTGAAAAATGCACTATTTTTTGGATGTGAAGCACGCGCTAGGTGTGCTCCCTATGGATAGTAGCCCCTGAGACTCTGGTTGCCCGCCAGAGGCGGCAAACGGGGGATCATACAGTAATGGCTGCGCCTTACGTGTGCGCAGGTATCTAAGGATCCGGCAGTCGACTAGTCTATTGAAGTTGCCGAACCAAGGAGGAAGATCGGATCTATTGATGTCGATATCACGCTGGTGAACAAACGGCTGGAAGAATCACAGGGTATGTGCCCTGCTTCCCTTATTATATTGTATAGGAAAATGCAAGAGGGGCAAAATATTAATGCAATGTGTTTGCACTGCAGATGGTGCTGCTGCCGTGGAGGCCTTGAGGACGGAACTTGCTCAGGCCAAGGAACAAGCTCGGGCTAGCAATGGGGCTGCCCTAAAGGCAGCCAAAGAATTGAGAACCGAACAGGCTGCTCATCGCCGAAGCGAGGAAAAGATAGCCGAAATGGCTGGGGAGTTAAAAAATGCCGCCGACCGGTATGTACTCCTTGAAGAGGAGAATAAGGCCAGCTCGGCCGAGCTGGACAAGGCACTTAATGCCGCCAAGGAGATGCGGACCGAGATGCGGGGTATGCGGGAGGAGCTCCAACAGGCCGTCAAAATCGTGGCTGGGGGATCCTACTTACTGCGGACGAAGTTTTTGGATCCGAAGTATGCTCCCTTGGCTGGGCGCTGGAGTCCTACAGACACATATGCGGACTTGGCGAATAGTACAGCTGACGCTGTCAAGTTCTTCGAGGATCAAGGTGATAAGGAGGTGGAGAAGCTTTTCTGGTCGCAATTCAATGCTCCCACTCGCCCGCTGCCGCTAAATGAGAAGGTGGCTACTCTGGCGGAGCTCCACAGATTGTCCGGGCTTGCAATGCGGTCTGCGATAGACCATCTATGGCCGAAGGGGCCCAAGCCGGACAGCTACTTTGGCTTGGTGCAACAATTCCTTGGGGCCGTGCCTCGGATCGACGCTATGAGAAGGTCGGCATGCATAGAGGGTGCGCGGATGGCTCTTGCCCGCGTTAAAGCCTATTGGACGGATATGGAGGCCACCATTATAGTGACCCAGGATCTGGCGGAGGGCCAATATCGGGCCGAGCACTACTTGGCGCAGGTCACAGAAGGTGCCCGCCTAATAGAGGCGCAATGCTCGAACAATGTCTTGTTCGAGTGATGAATCGGATCATTGTAAAAACAATGTTTATTTTGATTATGAGGCTATATTTATATTGTTTGCCTGAAAATATGATTGTGTCCCCTGTATATATATATATATATGTAATCCGAAAGTTAGCAGTCGTTGGCTTTAGCCCCCACGCATGTAATGCGGGGGTGTTCGAGAAAAAATATGCATAGTCACACTTGATCCAACGTCTTGGTTCATTAAGGTGGTGATCGCACGTCGAACTAGGCAACCGGACTATATAGCTGTAACGCTTTCGCTTAGCCACGGGAGTCTAATGGTGGGGCTACTATGTAGCCCCTGGTACTTTCGCTTGCATCCGAATACGGGCGCGTGTGTACATGACCGGGAAACGGTCCTTCGTTCATGCGGAGGGATCCAAAAGATTCCAATAATTCTTCGAGTGGTTGATCAGTCTCTCGCTGTATCATGACAGTCAGTTTTCGGCTTTCTCTACTGAGGTGCTCATCCGGAATAACCAGGGCACAATCGCAGTAGTTCTCCTTTGGCCACCTTAGCCGATAATAAAGGAACGTAAGGCGGCAAACCCAGGAGCCGGGCAAACCCAACATTTGACCAAAGACATGATTCGGAGCTGATGCATATAAGGTCAATCTTGTGACGCCGAACACTCCCGAAGGTATTCAGACTTTATAACAAATGATGTGCTCAAGAATGCCCATTCATTATAAACCCTGTGTTTCCAGGTACGTGCGTAAG
Organism: Triticum dicoccoides; assembly: GCF_002162155.2. Taxonomy (NCBI): domain Eukaryota; kingdom Viridiplantae; phylum Streptophyta; class Magnoliopsida; order Poales; family Poaceae; genus Triticum; species Triticum dicoccoides. Next base: position 623,193,000 of record NC_041383.1, read on the forward strand.
TCTGTCATGGAGAAATGCCGATAACGACTGTATCCTCTGTGGGTATGGAACCCATGGGATGGTTAAACAACAAGAGGTAATAGAAAAGGTTTACACAGGGGCTTAATCTAAAAAGAAACCTGTTGAGAGGGGCCCTGCTGCACGTCTGCGCCTTTGTCTCCGTTGTGCCGTATCCTAGAAGGGCATCGCACGAACGTTGCCTGTGAAAAAGAGAACTCGTAGGAGAGTACAACGTAAGTATGCGATGGATAATAAAAGTGTAAGATGCTGGCCTGCTAATAAAGTCGAGCCAAGTGTGGGGCTTTATTTAATGTTTATAGCCCCTGGTGTCCTCTATGGGATTACATATACGGTGCCCTGGTTTAGTTTTATCCGGGCTACCGGACTCGTCTAACCGTGTCTGTGGTCGTAATGACCAGTCATGTTTTTTGATATTGGAGGCCGCTTACAGTCCGGCCGCCAGGGCCATCGCGTGTTCCTCTATGCATGAAGAGCGCTCTGTGATTCCGCTAACGGTGATGACACCACGTGGGTTGGGCATCTTGAGTGTAAGGTAGCCATAATGCGGCAGTGCGTTAAAGCGGGCGAAGGCCGTTCTTCCAAGCAATGCGTGATAGCCGCTTTGGAAGGGTGCGATGGTGAAGAGTAGTTCTTCACTTCTGGAGTTACCTGGGGAGCCGAATGTTACTTCTAGTAGCCCCTGCCATAGGCTTCAACGCCTGGTATCACCCCTTCAAAGGTGGTGTTGCTTTGGCTAATTCTGGATGGGTCTATCCCCATTCTGCGGACAGTGTCCTCATATATTAAATTGAGACTACTGCCTCCATCCATGAGGACACGGGTGAGATGGTATCCGTCGATTATTGGGTCAAGCACCAAGGCCTCTGATCCTCCGCACCGAATACTAGTTCGGTCGTCCGTGTGATTGAAAGTGATCGGACGAGACATCCAGTAGTCCGATATGGGTACGATGGGCTCTACATCATGCGCGTCTATGAGCGCGTGTTCATGCCTTTTCGTGGATGTGTGAGTCGCGTGGATCATGCTTACTGTTTTAACCTCTGGCGGGAATTTTTTCTGTCCCCCAGTGTTCGGCTGGCGAGGTTCATCCTCGTCTTCACTTGGTGTTTCCCTCACCTTGTGTTCGGCATTTAATTTGCCGGCCTACTTGAAGACCCAGCATTCTCTATGTGTGTGGTTCACAGGTTTCTCAGGGGTGCCATGAATTTGGCATAGTCTGTCCAGGACTCTGTTCAGACCGGATGGTCCCTCTTTACTGCCTTTAAATGGCTTCTTTTGCTGATCAGGTCGAGAGCCCCTGAATCCGGCATTGATCCTTGTGTTGTCCGGGCTCTCTTCCTTGTTTTGGCATTTGTGTTTATTACGCCGTGGCTTCCCGTTGCCATCCCTTATTTTGGATGTGCTGGGGTCGTTGGTGCCTTTACGGGCTAGCCAGCTATCTTCACCCGCGCAAAAGTGGGTCATAAGGCCTGTTAGGGCTGCCATTGTCCTGGCTTTTCTTGGCCGAGGTGTCGGGCGAGCCACTCGTCGTAGATGCTGTGTTTGAATGCTGCTAAGGCTTCGGCGTCCGGACAATCGACAATTTGATTCTTCTTAGTGAGGAATCTGTTCCAAAGCTTGCGGGCGGACTCTCCGGGCTGTTGGATTATGTGACTTAGATCATCTGCATCCGGAGGCCGGACATGAGTCCCTTGAAAGTTGGCTCTGAAAGCGTCCACAAGTTCCTCCCAGCTCCCGATTGAATTTTCGCGGAGGCTTTTCAACCAGTGTCGAGCTGGTCCCTTCAGCTTGAGGGGAAGGTATTTGATGGCGTGGAGGTCATCCCCATGAGCCATGTGAATATGCAGGATAAAATCCTCGATCTAGACCCCTGGGTCTATTGTTCCGTCGTATGCCTCTATGTTCACAGGTTTAAAGCCTTGTGGGAATTCATGGTCTAGTACTTCTTCGGTGAAGCATAGGGGGTGAGCAGCCCCTCTGTATCTGGACGTGTTGTGGCATGCCATCGGTAGTTGTTGTGTCCGTTGTTTATTCCGAACTGGTATTTGGCTTGTATGAGCGTTTGGGTGACCATAGTCCCTCGCAGGGGTGTGTCCTCTAGATCCGTAGATGGACCTGGCTGCCCCGGCTTTCTTATCCAGATGCTCGCGTAGATCGTGCGCGGCGTGAGTAGCCACTCTGTTGTGGTTGTGAAGCGGTGCGTCTGGTCTCCTGGTCGTATTATTCTTTGGTGGAACGGCCTCGTTGTCAAATTCTGGCAGTAGTTTGCGTTTTGGATAGCTTTTTGTATGGCGACTAAGCGTTTCCTGTGCGGCACTTTATTCCATCTGCGACTAAGCGTTTCCTGTGCGGCTTTGAGCCGTTGCTTCTGCTTTTTTAGACTTCTTGCCATGGCCATAAGCTTTCGGTGGAGGTTGTCTCGTTCCGCGTGCTTGTCCGGAATGGTGAATGCGTCATCGTCCGGACTGTGTTCCTGTCTTGAGGCAGTTTCATGAGCTCGTCCCTCCGGATCATTGTGATCGGGTATTTGCTCCGAACTTGGTTTGGCGTGACCTGGCTCATCCTACTCCATCGCTGGGTCCATGTGGTCGTTATTGCCTTCGGGGTTTACTGGGATGTAAATCCTTCCCGCGCTCTTGTCGCTATTTTTACTATTGCTGGACTTTGAGCGGCGTCTGCACCGTCGTTTTTGCTTTTTCCCGAGTGTTTTATCTTCCGGTTTATCGTAGTCGTCCTTCTTGGGCGTATCCACCATGTATATATCGTGTGACGAGGTAGTATCCCCGCGCCCCAGGGATTCTGAAGCTTCTCCTGCATCGTCGTCCATACCGTCGATGTCCTCGAAGTCAAGAACGTTGGTTAAATCATCGATCATGGCAATGAAGTGGGTGGTGGGTGGGCAACGAGTTTCTTTGTCGCCTGCTTCCCACTCAAGCTGGGCATAGTTCGGCTCAGAGCCTCTTGACAAAGAGAGAGACTTTAATGAGTTCAGCATGTCGCCAAAGGGCAAGTGCTGGAAGATGTCCGCAGCGGTAAACTCCATTACTGGAGCCCAACCTGGCCTGGCTGGCTCGAGGGTGTGAGGACCGGGACCAACAACCGGATACGAGTCCTGGGGCCCGGGGTTACAGGCCTCCACAGAGGTGAGACCTATGTTCGTCTTCAACGATGATGAGTATGCGGCCTGCGGGGCGGGGTCCACCCCTCCGTCCTTAGGCAACGCCACCTGCTCCGGATTTAGATCCGAGGCTACTGCAAGGGTGATATCTCGAGCATTGTCCGACAGCGGGTCTAGGCCGTGCTCGTCGTGACTGTCTGGCACTCCTGGCACAGGCCCGAATCCGTCGAAGATCAAGTCCCTGCGAATATTCGCCGTGTAGTTCAAGTTTCCGAACCTGACCTGGTGGCTAGGGGCGTGGCTGTCGATCTGCTCCAGATGACCAAGCGAATTGGCCTGCAACGCGAAGCCGCCGAACACAAAGATTTGTCTGGGGAGAAAAATCTCGCCCTGGACCGCGTTGTTGGCGATTGAAGACGCCATCAGGCCTCAAAGCAACGACACAGAGGAACTCTCAATGAAAGCACCAATGTCGGTGTCAAAACCGGCGGATCTCGGGTAGGGGGTCCCGATCTGTGCGTCTTAGGCTGATGGTAACAGGAAGCAAGGGACACAATGTTTACCCAGGTTCGGGCCCTCTCGATGGAGGTAAAACCCTACTTCCTGCTTGATTAATATTGAAGATACGAGTAGTAAAAGAGTAGATCTACCACGAGATCGTAGAGACTAAACCCTAGGAGCTAGCCTATGATGGTATGATTGTAAATGTGATCGGCCTTCTAAGGACCATCCTCTCCGGTTTATATAGACATCGGAGAGGGCTAGGGTTTATATGGAGTCGGTTACAAGGAAGGAAATATAATATCCGGATCACCAAGCTTGTCTTCCACGCAAAGGAGAGTCCCATCCGGACACGAACCGGAGTCTTGAGTCTTGTATCTTCACGCTTCAATAGTCCGAACGATGTATATAGTCCGGCTGTCCGGATACCCCCTAATCCAAGACTCCCTCACGCGCGACCAAGCATATCATTAGGGACCCACTCGAACGCCTTCATTCAAAGTTGGCGATAGGTGGCAACTCAGATGTTCATGAGGCGCCAGTTGACAAAACTGCTGCTGCACCGTCAACTATTCCCACTAGCTCTAACGCAAGCGGCCGACCATCTCCGCCGGTTGCAGATGTGTAGGCTACAACAATAGGCATCCGTACATCAGGGAGTGACGAGTCGGTATCTTCCAGGACTGCTGAATATTGCCCACTTTGCTGGCAATGAAGGATGCTGCTGTGAGCCATGCCACCCCATCAGCAAGTGTTGAAGTGGACGCCCCCGAGACCAACCTAAGCAAGGAAGATTCCCGCTCATATGACATGGATTCCAAGCGCGTGTGTGGTGGCACTCCTATGTCCACGACATAAGTTGCTGAGGCGACAGTTCATAATGATATGCCATCCACAGGTGAGAGTCTTGGCACAACAGCTCCAGCTCCTGGTGGTGCATAGGTTGCTAAGGCAACCGTTTCGCGAGCTGGCCTTCCACCTAGGTGTCGTAGCCCCCGCAAGCAATCAACAGACATACCCAACGCACCGGTTGTAGCTAGGAGCAGCAGAGATGACTCTGGTTATGTTCCTGCATCCACACTGTTCCCACCACCTGCCAAAAGCAATATTATGGAGAAACCGGAAGATCAGAGTACAACTAATCCAGGTGGCAAGCCGGGCACGAGTGACGGAGGTGAACGTCCGGAGCAGACTGCGTCTTTACCCGCCGTGGAGAACCCCAGCTTAAATCTACGCACTTCCAAGCTCCCAGTCAATGTTGGTGTCCCCTACAGCCCAAACAAAAAGATTGTCAAGAAAGCTGCGACTGATACTGCTGACAACACGCCCCGCCCTACGAATAAGCCCGTTGATTCTGCAGCGGCCGATTTAGAAATGTTTGTTGATCTTTCACCCTTGGATTCTTCCCCGCAAGTTGTTTGCGGTCCGGCCAGTAGGCATGATAGGCACCCAATGGCCTTCACCCGACCGAGCTTTAGCCTTGGCATCAGTCAAGATCAACCAGTGGTGCAAGATCCTACGCCAGTTGCCTTTGCTTTCCCGGCAGGCATGGCCGCAATGATGGCGCAGCCAATGGTCGAGGGAAGGAAGGCTGTCAAGTTCGCAAAGCCGATCGTGCAAGGTACATTTCTTCTGCGCTTATCATTTTCTTGTATACATCTATTTAGTCTGACTTTTGTCCCAAGCATTTTTTTGGGGTTCTCACTTGTGATGGCAACTGTTATGTGATGACATGGCAACTAGATTTGCTGCACCATGTCACCTACATTTTTGTTGCCATGCTGCATTTTCCATTCGGCAACCACATGGCAACTAGAGTTGATACAACATGGCAACTATAGTTGTTGTCACATGGCAACTACAGTGCACTACACATGGCAACTGGATTTGCTGCACCATGTCACCTACATTTTTGTTGCCATGCTGCATTTTCCATTCGGCAACCACATGGCAACTGGAGTTGATACAACATGGCAACTATAGTTGTTGTCACATGGCAACTACAATGCACTACACATGGCAACTGGAGTTGCCTCCACATGGCAACTCCCTACTTTTTGTACCTACATTTCATATCCTGCACCCTTTCTTTCACACTACATTTGTTTTGTTTTCCAGGTATCCTAACCCACTTTTTTTATCCTTGCAGGCACCCCTAAGGAGATTTCGCCATCACTTGATGAAGCTTACCGCAGGATTGAGGGGCAGCATTGCAAAGGAGGTCCTCACGAGGTTAGGGGCAATCAAGTTCCAACGTGCCTGTTGAGACGGCATCTGAAGATACCATTAGAAGTGCCACCCCTGGTTCTATGAGGCAGTAGAGGGTAGTTCACCCACCTCCCGTGGATGACTACGAGCCCGAAGACAAGGCCACAAAGGAGCAGAACCAGCTATACGATATTGTCAAGCGCTTTGGAAACGCTAGGGCCAGCAGCAAGCACATGAAGAAGGTGAAAGCGTAATGACCACACCACATAACCTCTCATTTTGCTTTGGTCTTTTTACCATTCATCTTTTTGATATTTCTAGATATGATATGTTTATGTTTTATTTCTTTTTTTACTTAGTAGACATGATTCTTTCATGTTATATCATTTTCATACAGGTCATGTTTGGACAGAACCAAGGTCATACAATGCGAAGCGACATACGTCGACCTGGGTGATCTTGCCAAGTCTATGAGGCCACTCGGTAAAATGTCGACGAATGTAGTTGCATGTGGGATTGACTTCATCAACAAGCATATGGATATGTCTCCCGACAAAACAATCATGCATTACAGTGTGACCTGCAAAATATGGGATGGTGACTTCCACCATAAAATCCCGAGGAAGCATTTTGCTGCGCATGGTGAATTTAAGCTCAAAATGAAGAAATGTGTTAGTACTCCTTCCTTTTTTGCACATTTTTCCTCCCATGGTATGTTTTTTGCCAGTATCTATGCTTCACATGTGGGCTACACCCTGTTTATGTGACAACTTTTTCATGTGGCAACAGCTGCCATGTAAACTGACTTTTGATTTGCATCTCCGTACAAACTATGTGGCAACTTCAAACTAAAATACAGGGAAACTTTGTTCATACATGGATGGCAACTTCTTTTAACTACCCACTATAACTAAACATTCTATGTGATTCTACTTTTTGGCCCCTTCCTGCTTTATGTCACTCATGTGCCTCTTACTGCAACCAGTGATATCCTTACACGTCATTTTCCCAATTACACCATTTTCTGTTCTTCATGTGAACTCTGCTTCTTCTTTCCTTCATTTTACTTGCAGGTCCTATTCCCCATGTTCCAGGAGCTTGCACCACACGACCCACACGACAAGTGTGGTCACCACTATGCGATCTGCCTTGACCTGAAGAACCAACATTTTGAGGTGCTTGATTCAATGCGTTCGGCAGCTGATGCAGACCTTACTGCGCATGCTAAATACTTCATCAACAACCTCAAAGAGACATGGAACCGTCACTACGAACACTCAAAGGTCCAGATCATACATTTTCCAATTGAGTATGTGGCGACTACGAAGCAAGGAAACAAGTTATTTCCCATCTCTTTCTTCATGTGTCCTCTACACAAATGCTAACCTTCTTGTCACCTCTGAATTGAAGTTTATTATTGTTATCTCTATCCTTGTGAGTTCACCTGATTCTTTTCTTGTACAGGATGGACTGTGGCTTTCACACGTTGGAATACCTTGCAAAGTGGGAAGGTAGACTGGTCCCTGTTGTCAGAGCTGCAATGGTCGTTGAGCTTTACAAAATTTACACATGGAACTGGTTGACGAATGAAGATTTCAACACGCGGTCCGGAGCACGTGAGTTCATAGAGGAAGCTGTCAAGAAAGTCACCAAGAAGTACAAGTGATCACGTGGTGCTCTGTACCGAACGCCTACCTTACATTCTGTTGCCGAGGAATGTAAGGTATTACCTTTGTTCTTTTCAAAACTATGTCTGTGTGCTATGTTATGACTGCAACTCCGCGTAGCCTAGTATGTAGTGGTGGTGTGTGAGCGACATTTGCATATTTTCTGTAATATATGTGTGGATGTGAACCTATTTAGGCGTGACAGCAAATACGTTTATGTTTATCATTATTATTATGCTTTCAACGTTGGTAGCACCTGTTTGGTGTTTCGAATGCGTCTATGATGTTTGAAAACATGGAAAATGTAGTTCATCAGACATGGTTAGTGAAAGTTATCATCGTTTTTCATTTGGATGTTTGGTTCTTTTTTTTCATTGCTAACTATACCGGCTAGCATGGTAGTTTGATCATGTAGCCGTAACCTTTTTGCGGTTGCTGCACGTGACCCTTTTCAACTTGTTTCCCATAGTTTGCACACAATACACTATGTGTGACTAAAATGCGTTGACTGAACACGGAAATCTATGCAATGCAGAGTCATTACAAATAACATGGCATATTTCAGTAGAAATAACACGGCAGATTCAGTATAAATAACATGGCAGTATACTTAACATGGCAGATTCAGTATACTTAACATGGCAGATTCAGTATACATAACATGGCAGATTCAGTATAAAATAGCATGGCAGATTCAGTATACATAACATGGCAGATTCAGTATAAAATAGCATGGCAGATTCAATATACATAACATGGCAGATTCAGTATACACAACATGGCAAATTAAGTACCATACATGTGGCAACTGTAGTTATCCATCCATGGCATTTTCCTTCAAATTCTGATGCCCCTCAAGAGTCATTCTCCCATTTAAAAAAAATAGAACATCTAGATTACAAAAAAAATGTCACCAAGAACCATGTCATAGTGCTCCAATGTTGCTTACGGATTGCCCGTCCCTTTCTTTGTTTTCTTGTGTTTTGCTTAAATCTCCAATCCTGATTTGTATCTTATATCTTTTGGGTGCCCCTTTGTGATGGAACGAGGTGGGTTCCTGACCTGGGTTTGTGTGCTTGCTGTTCCAGATTCTACCTCCGAGTTTTCAGATGATGGCCCCATGGATGAAGGCACACTTGATGTGCGGGGGAACCTGTGTAAGGCTTCCTCAGCTTTCCTCTTCTTGATCTCATCAAGCTCTCTTTTTAGGGCCTTCCTGTGTTTTTCTGCGACCCTCGCTGTCTCATCACTCTTGCACACTTCATCAATTAGTTCAGCATAGTTCTTTGTCAACAGAACGTGCCTCACGGCTTCCATGGTTGTCTCCAGTCTCTCGTCATGCACAGCCAAAACTGTGTTTGATGTTTGCGGCGCCAATGCATCGTCGGCGTCCCAAGTCCATCGCCGCATTATGAAATGGCGGGGCATTCGTGTCACCATGTTCATGTCCATTACTTTTAGTATGTGACAACACACAATGTCGCCCCGTTCGAATTTGCAGCATTGGCAGTAGTATTCGCCTTGGCTTATCGAGGCTTTCACGAAGTAGTTCCTTCCTTTGTCCGTGTCTTCAGGTTCTGAATCCAACATGCCCAAAATAGAACACACCTTGAACGTATGTTCGTCCACCTGGAAAGTCGTGAACATGCTGTCACGCTTTATTTCTTCCTGGAATCTGCAAGTTTTGTGTGTTTTTGTTAAACTCTTGTGTGATGTTTTTTGTAGCACCTTTTGTTGTTGTGGCCAATGGAAGTACATTTCGTTTGAACATGGCAACTACAGTATATTAAACATGGCAACTGTAGTTCATTAAACATGGCAACTGCAGTTCATTAAACATGGCAACTGCAGTTCATTAAACATGGCAACTTGCATAACATCTTTAATTGGCATTGGCATTTCCATGCCAACATGCCCAATGGAAGTACAGTGCATTAAACATGGCAACTGCATTTCATTAAACATGGCAACTACAGTTGAGTAAACATGGCAACTGTACTTCATTAAACATGGCAAACTTTAGTTCATTAAACATGGCAACTACATATCATGGTTACTCTGTACTCAATGACTACTTTTCAAGAAATCATCATTTTCAAATAAGCTTTTCAACTGCATTGCATTCTGAGGGCACCTACTACCTTCATGCTTGTGCAAATAAGATTGTAACACAACTGACTTACTTGTTAAAGATCTTGTTGGTGTATATCTTGCTCATCTGCCTCTCCATCGGTAAATACGTTAGCAATTTTGGCTGCTTTAGCACGGTGTTCGCTTCTTGCTGTAGCTCAGATCCCAGTATTTTTTGTTGCAAAGCTGTGTATTGCTTGGCAAACTGTAGCAATGAGTTGCCAGGGCTCACGTACCGCTTCAAAACAGCATTGAACCCCTCACTACGCTGCGTAGTCTGCAGAAATGGGAAGAAGCACTGCATGAAGTAGGCCGGCACCCAGTACATTCGCTTCTCCCACAGGCTAGCAAGCGTCTCGTTGTCTTGGACTTGATATGTTTCAATCATGGCCATCCAGCTCCTTTCAAACTCCTCCACTGTCAAGCTGTGATCCACGCACAGCTCGAATGCCTTGTGCAGCTCTGGACGGTCAGCAAAGAATGGTCCTAGCGTCTCCTCAGCCTTCTTTATAATGTGCCACCTTCAGTGCATGTGCACTGCCAACGGAAAGACCTCCTCTATGCCTGCACGCATGCTAAAATCCTGGTCTGTTATTATGTCATTGGAGCAAGTCCATCCATGCACTCCAAGAAGGTCCTGAATAGCTAAGTATACCCATCCGTTTCTTCGTTTCGAACGAGCCCGCATCCGAACTGCAATGACTGATTGTGGTTATTTTCCTATGAATGGAGCACATGGCATCTTATACATATTAGTGAGATATGTCGCGTTGAATGAAATGCAATCTCGGAAATTTTTGTAGGCTCTTCTTGCAGCACCATCCACCCAATACATGTTCCTGACACGGTCCTCATCGTCCAATCTTATCCTGTAGAAGAAATCTGGATCTTCCTTCGCATTCTCATCGAAGTAGGCCATTGTGGCCTCTATGTCAGCCAACTTGCTCTATCTACGATACTTTGCCTTTAGGTTTGTGACGTCAGCTGGTATGTAGGGCATGCTACTCAGAGTCCCATTTTTGTTGTGGGTGAGTGATAGTATCTGGACCATTCTTGATGGACCGACGTTACAATGATGTAGCAGCTTTATGAATTTCTTCTCGAGGGGGCTGAATCCTCTGTGGGCGGTCAGAAATTTTACCAGGTCGAACTTCTTTATGAGTTCATCGTTGTGATCGTCAAAATATTCAGTGACCACCCACCGTGCTCCATCTACGTTCAGTTTACATCGGCAGGGCATTTCGTCTTGAGAATGATACCTATCTTTCATTCCGGAACGACAGGCGCAACACCTTTACCCTTCTTGTTCCTTCGTGCCTTGTAGCACCTCATCTCACCTCTGCTGTACTCATTAGTTTTTTTAATTTTCCTATGGTATTCTGTGTTCGCAAACCCATGAAACTTTGCATATGTCTGGTAGAATTCATTTGCTTCTGTGAACCAATCAAATCTCTGCCCAACGTATGGTGGCTGAGGTACCATGATTTCTGATTGCCCACCATCTTCATCCCCTTGTGCTTCGTCATCAGTTTCATCATTCACTTCAGTATCGGTGGCAGTTTCATCTACTTGAGTGTTGCTAGTGCTGGTGTTCAAAGGTGTGCTTGTCGGCATTGCTGGAATGATTGCCATTTCTGACACTGACTCGGCATTGTTTGTGGCATGATTGTTGGCTGGCTGGTGGAATGCGTCTTCCGTGCGCTCAGAGCTCCTCGCAGTAGATGTCCCCGCGCCGCTGTTGATTGTAGTTGAAGGTCCTATAATAAAAAAACAGGTACGAGCATAAGATTTTGCTTGAATGGCATGTTTATCGTAACGGAGTACAGCAACTGCATGTGATTTGCACAGCAAGCCGTGAGTCTGCATATGGACATGCATGGCAACTGTAGTTCTCCAGTCATGGCAGCTACAGTCCAACAAACATGGCAACTACTGTTGCCAATGCATGGCAACCAGCTTCTTTTCGTACCAAAACTTGGATTCTATATCCATGGCAGCTGCAGTCCAACATACATGGCAACTACTGCTGCCAACACATGGCAACCAGTATATTCTAGCATCAAAACTTGTATTCTAGGCTTGAGCTCACTAGGCAAATGTGATCAATCATTAGTGTTGCACACACTCTTTTAGCAATTGGCAAATCCCGAAGACAATATATGACTCTTTGCACACGACCACTTGGTAGTGTTTTCTGTTTGTTTTTTCCACCACCACCATTACAAATCTTCTTTTCCTCACATGTTATTCCCATAAAAACAAATGCAGTACTGTTTTATGGTTCAAAATTTCTTACCTTGTTGTGCCGCATGTGCCCATCTTGTGTGGTCTGTCATTCCAATTTGATGTGCTCTATCTGCAATAGCGATGTCCTGCAACTGTGAAGCTTGCCATGGGATGTTTGCCGATGTAGTCCCACCGTAACAACCTGTGATCATGGTAGTAGTTGGTCGCTGCATGGCAACTATAGTTTCTTCAACATGGCACATGTAGTGGTCCAACCATGCCACACAGATTTGTTCACACTTGCCATCCACGGTTGTTTATACATTGCAATCACATTTGATCATACATGGCAACTGCAGTTGTCCAGGCATGGCAACTGCAGATGTCCAGGCATGGCAATTGCAGTTGTCTAGGCATGGCAACTGCAGATGTCCAAGCATGGCAGATGTCAACTATGTTCCTTCTGCTAATTCACCATCCGCAACTTCACTTTTATGGACTCACATGTGTATGACGTCGATGGCGGGTACATGGTTGCCGCCTGATGCCACGTGCTGCATGAAGGTCCTACATTTTTTCCGATATAACTCGTGAGTCTTTTGCCATCCTTTGCAAGTTTAATTTTCATGTCCACACCAGTATGTTTATTTTTCGTATGCGTTACCTTGATTTGCCACATTAGCTAGTTGAAGTTGGTTGCCCGTACATTTGTCAGTGTTAGCGCCCTGTGACTGAACTTGCCATGGTGCCCCCTGAATGTGTTTTGGTCATAAGAACCTGTGAAAAATGGCATTGTAGGACATAAGTAGAATGTCATCTTCATCGTCGCGAACATGGAAAATGTTCTTTTCTTGTTATCATGCATCATAGCAATGTCTGCGTACTGCTCTAGTAGTGTCAGCAACGGCCCTGCAGAAGTGAGTTGACTGTACTCTGCTGCATCCCAAGGGGGCGTTTCTGGCCTTTGAGAAACCCAAGGATCAGTGCCATCTTCGTGATTCATTATTTCCGCGTTTTGTTTCTACCAATGTGTTCTCAATCACTGCATGAACAAGAACGCATCAACAATCCGCAAAAAATGCATTTTTTGCTGTTTGCACGTAGAAGATAACACGGCAATCTTATCACATTTTCCTGCGTAGGCAACCAACACATCATGGCAAGTAGGACATGTACATCCACTCTCTTTTCTAAAATCTGGGTGCCAGCTATCTTTTTGAAGCGATGGCAACAGCCACTAAAATAGGCAAGCAACAGGTTAACATGGTTGCAGTTAACGGCAACGATAGGTGGCAACTGATGTTAGACACAAGTGGAAACTATTTTTCCTACCCCCTATGCCAAATTTCTCCTTTCTCTCCCTTTTTTAGGGATTCCTACGCATCCTTCATTACCAACTACTTGCACCAAGCCAACCGAGAACCTAAGCTCAACTCTAGCGTAATACATGGCAGATCTGGCGTATGCTGGTTGGCAAATGCGAATCCACACAAAACCGTGTGGTGTTTTGCCCCGATAGCGTGGATCCAGTCGCCATCTTCGTTGGTAAATTTGCAATTTCTAATTTCTGGCCAGAAGAAGGACGAGAAACAGTAGGAGGTCGGAGATTCACCTGCTTTTAGCTGGTCGTCTTGGGAGGGCGGGGTTGGAGTGGGGGGTGGTTAGCGGTGGGAAGGCCCTATGGATCTGCTCTGGTTGCCATGGCAACCAGAGAAGGACGGCGATGGAGATAGGGGTGGAGAGGTGGGACACGATGACGGCAGTTCGGACTGGGGATCGAAAGGAGGCCGGGACGGCTGGGTCATGCGGGCAGCGCGGTCGTCTGGCCCGGACGTGTGGGCGGTTTTGCCACACACCGGACGTGCGGGCTGTGGCTGCGCGCATCCGGACGCGGTCGTGCGGGCGGCTTCTTCTCCATGCCACACGAGGCGCGCGGCACAACCACCTGATACACCACACGTGTGACAGTTATCGGCGTCAAAAACAATATTAGTCCCCCGCCAGCACTCAGGTCACAGCACGAAGCCGCCGAGCGCCGGCCACGCCATTGCCACCAGTTGACCTGCAAAGTGAAAACTGCGGAAGTACTTTTTGGGGATTGCACTTGGCTAGCCGCCGAAGGCGATCTATCACTGTCTAGGTAACTTCCATGCCCATGAAACTATATATTTTTCTCCCCAGTTAAGGGCCTGTTTGGTTCCAAATAAGTCACCAACTTATAAGTCGAAAAGTGAAAAAAGTGACTTATTTTGCCAAACAGACCCGACTTATAAGTCATAAGTTGCTCCACCCCAACTTAAAACTTATAAGTCACCCCCTTTTGCATTGATCCCACCACCTGCATGATGTTGATTGGTGTGAAAAGATGTGTCAGGTGACTTATAAGTCAGGTGACAACCAAACAGGCGTGACTTATAAGTCATAGGTTTTAAGTCACCTGACTTAGGCCCTGTTTGGTTCCAAATAAGTCACCAACTTATAAGTCGAAAAGTGAAAAAAGTGACTTATTTTGCCAAACAGACCCGACTTATAAGTCACCCCAACTTATAAGTCATAAGTTGCTCCACCCCAACTTAAAACTTATAAGTCACCCCCTTTTACGTGGGTCCTACCATCTGCATGATGTTGATTGGTGTGGGTAGGTGTGTCAGGTGACTTATAAGTCAGGTGACAACCAAACGGGCGTGACTTATAAGTCACTGGTTTTAAGTCACCTGACTTATAAGTCGGGTGACTTATTGAAACCAAACAGGCCCTATAAGTCGGGTGACTTATTGGAACCAAACAGGCCCTAATGACAGAAAAAAAAAGAGAACACATCGTATCTCTACATCGATGCATATCGCCGCCACCACGATCCACACGTCCGCCCAAGCCTGGATCACCAACTGAAACTCGTAATCGATGAAGGGTTTGGTCAGTACTTTAGATCCGCAAACACAGATCTACTATCAGCTTAGATTCGTTCCCTTGTTAAAACAACTCAAACCTGAGGACGGAGTACAGCGGCTCTTTCGCTGTGATAACACTAACTAAATCATGCTGTGCTACTGCTGTGCCAGTACAGGGAAGTTCCCAAATATGCGTGTGCAGCAATTGAAAACGACTAACACAAAGCAACGACCCTGCGGAGCACTAGACTCGTCACTTGTCAGATATATGCAACGCGGACCAAGGTTCTTCAGCCAGAACCTCGTGCTGAAAATTTTCCGCCTGTCATTATCGCTTTGCCCAAAGCGCTGGCGAGACACATTGTCAACGACACAACGCCCCGTTCAAGCTCTCTGATCTTCTGCACAAAAGCCCATCCATAAACTAGTAAGCCTGAAGACTCAGGAGCCTCCAGTTTACAGTGCCCAACCAAGGCACCATGCTGCGAGGAGGCGTTGACATCTTTTGTAATCAACAAAGCAGGGCACGATCACCCAGTTCCAGCCTTTCCATTAGAAAAGAAGACACCACCATACTACCACCAATCTACCATAGCCTTATCTTACACAAGTGTAGCCCACAAACGCTTCAGTGAAACAAAAGCTAATTACACTAGGATATCGGCACCGCGATCCCCCCACCAAAACGCCACCAGGCCACCAGCATCACCATGAAACTACGGACTGCTTATCCAAATCCACAGATTGCAAGTTCTAGGCAACATCTTACAAGCTGGACTTGGTGCTCAAACTTCTCTTAGTCACCGTGGTACCCTCGAACTCCCTCTTGACGGCCTTGTTGGCTCTTCATCTAGTCTCGGTATCTCCTGGAAAGCTTCCAGGGAATTGGAGGCAAAGTCCTCCAGAGCTTGAACAACCAGCCTCAAATTTACGTGCACGCTGCTCGCTTCGATACGATGCGCCTCGTACGTTCGTATAGTTGGACACCGCTGAAAACTCTGCTGCTGGCCCGGCACCAAGGCCAGCTTCCTGTTCAACTCGTCGGCTTCCTTGTTGATCTCCAGCGCCTTCCTCTCCAACATCTTGATCCACTTCTCCCTCTCTCGAACCGCGACGATCCTTTCGCTTTGATCAAGGTTTTGCTGCTCCCACAGATGGCGCACGCTTGAGACAAGGGCCTGCATTGCGTTGACCACGTCCTTCTCGGAGATCCTATCCATGGCTTGAGACCATTTGTTGCAGATGACAAAAATCACTGGAGCGCCTATTCGCCCAGGCGAGTAGGTGGGTGCCTCCTGAGGCTCGTAGTTGAGGCAGAGTGCTAGCCATCCATTCAGTGACTTCACGAAGTTCCTGTGCGCGCTCACCCAGGAGGAAAAGTTGATGATCCATTTAATCAGTTCTAGCTCCAGCTCCATTGCCAAATCACGGCCGTTGGTTCCACCTGATGTTACCGAAGCCAGGTTTTTCGCTTCTGATATCACTTGTAACTGAATCTGGTAGGAGTGTAGCTTGTCTTGCCACATTTTTGCAAACCTGGGAAGAGGTGATCAGTTTGTTAGAATCAGCTAGCACCTAGTGAGAAATAGATAGAACTTCAGAGAGAACGTATGTTAGAAGAGCAATCAGGAACTTTTATCTTCAGCACATAACATGTTTTCAGAATGCAATACAGATTATGCAAGAGTCGGGCAGATTCTTGGAACAATTCTAGATGTAAATGTAAGATTCCTTCGTTAGATTCAAATGTGTGCTCCATTCATAGCATATGGCAGTGCATAAGATGAAATTAACAGTTCATATCTTATGACTGGCCGACTGAAAAGAACATTTTGGAGCAAGAAATCAGAAAACACAATGAGAAGATTAGAGCAACTATCCTCCAGTTTAAAAGGAGACGTACCCTTGGATCAAGGTATTAACTTGTGGCACTAGTTCCTCATCCCTTACTTTGTTAATTTTTCTTGAAACCTTGGCAATGACACGAACAGCTATTCTTATCTTTGTTGACAGCTTCCTGAGCAAATTTCGAGTTGCGTCAACCTTATGAGCTTCAGCACCCCTTTGATCTGGAAGCTTTAGTCTCTTAGAGTTCCTGGCAAGGCGTAAACGCATTTTCTCTTCAGCCTACAAGAGAAATGCCACATAAAGGAGAAATACTGTTAAGTGGGATATGTATAGACATGACCTATGGAACTAGTAGTACTAGTTCGAAGCATATGGGACACTAATCCTCAAAAACAAAGCATATGGGACACTACCCTAATCAATGGTACAAAAGTAGTTCCAATAAAGTGGCAGATCCAGTCAGAAAAAAGTTGATTGCATAATGTTGATACGATGGCCTTGTTAACAAAGTTTGAAGCTATAATAAATTATTACTAGCTTACAAAACAGAAGTTAAAAAATTAAGAATAGCCAACTTAGCATACCTAATCCTTTTTTAGCAACCAGGGTGAAAACCAGTAGACCTATCTCAATTGTTAAAGCAACTGCACCATGGTTTCTTGCAAACCATAGGCTTTGAGAAAGATACTTCCCATAGTGGAGCTTTATCTAATTGATCATTGATTTATTATCACGCCAAGACCACCTTGACTCCTAAAGTGCACAAAAAAATGGTAACAGGCTACTCGAGTACCAGAACCAACCAACTAGTTATCTAACTAGCAACAAGTAAAAATAGTAATGTTGTTGCCTTTATTTAGTGGGTGCCGAAAAATTGCAAAACTTTTGCTTGACATAAATCTTCCCCACAGAAAAGATAAGTTTCCCTAGTAGGGACAGAGTGCCCACTCCATTATTCAGCTCAATTTGCTTTTGGTTCAAACAAAAAGGCCATTGGACTAAATACAAGGTCTACCTAAAGATCCAGAACACCACAGCTAGTAAACCTTAATTCAGATTAAGGTCAGACAACATGCCAGAGGACCCAGATGATGAGATGACACACTGTTTTCGGCGACAAAATTGCAGCCTGACCTAGATTACCTTTGTCATACTCACAAGCATTCTTATTCAAATCCCCTTGCTCATTTCCATGAATGATGAACTAAAATCATAGCTCCAGATCGGAGATCATTTCTACTCACAGAAAAGTGCTTAACAGAAATACGAGTTTACCTTGACCTCGCCATACAGCTTCCTCTCCCAGAAATACAGCTTCTCTAGTGTCAAGGATAAGCTCCACGAGCCCACCACCTTGCCTTCTTCCCCAACCACCATGCCCAACATGTCCTCGTCTTTGCACCCCAGATGCGCCACAGAGATTGCAGACATCATCCGTGATGAAGCAGCTTCAAACAATGAAACAGTGAGTCAGATCATTCAGATATATTGAGATGAAAATGAATCAGATCAGTCAGACTCTCTGAACTAGTAGCTCACCGTGGTAGACCGAGTTGCGTCCTTGGTAGCTCGGCCTCCCGACCTCGAGCAGCGGCGCGAGCTCCCTTGCTGCATCCGCCACCCGAACAAGCTGCGTCTTAACGGCGGTGGCGGCGTCCACCGCATTGCCGACGACCCTCTGCGCCGGCGGCTCTCGTGTCAGCGGGGCCACATTGCGGTATGCTGGTCGCCTCCGTTGTACATTCCTCCGGTTGTCGACCTCCGCCTCCGGGATTGTATTGACAGCACCGAACGAGCCGCGACGGCTGCGGCCGCTTCCAACTGTGGAGTACTCGCTAGCCATCTCCTTCACGACCACGGTCTCCTCGTCGTCCTCCTCCAGCTCCGGAATGCCCTCCTCCTCCCGCACCTCCCGCGAGCTACGGCTCGGCGTGTAAGCGGCGGCTGCGGCAGCCGCGGTGGTGGTGGGGTTGTAGTAGTAGCCGTCGTACGAGTCGTCGTAGTTCTCGAACACGTTTAGGAAGTCCCACGACGAGGTCTCCCTGGGCGGCGGAAGTGGAGCCGGAGCCGGAGCCGCTGTCCTCTGCGGCGGCGGTGGCGGCGGCGCAGCCGCGGCGGCGGCCGGCTCGCCGCCGTAGGCGTAATACTGCGGGTAGCCGCCGCCAACTGCCGCATCGAAAGCCCCGTAGCGCGCGCGCTCCGACACCGGCGCACGCTGCGCGACCGCGACCGACGCCGGGGGCGGGCGGCTGCGCGCGTAGTAGAACTGCATCGTGCTCTGCGGAGGCGCCGGGTAGGCGAACGCGGGCTCGGGCGCGTACCCGTAGTAATTCGGCTGCGGGAGCAGCTGCTCGTGGACGCGGCGGGGAGGCGATCCGGCCGGGGAGGAGGCCGAGTCGGATCCGGAGGACGACGTGGGCTCGAAGTCGACATGCGAGGAATGACGGCGGTCCGGGAGCGGCAGACCGCCACCGCCGCCACGACGGCCGCCCTTGCGGTCTTCAGGCAGCGAGAGCCGCGGCGGCTCGTCCTGGAGCTGGAGGAGGAGGTGCAGCGGCGCGGCGAGCGACTCGTAGGATCCGGCGAGGGCGGCGTGCGCGTCGGCGAGCGCGTAGCGGTGGCGCACGGCGGCGGCGATGAGGTCGGCGCGGCCGCGGCACAGCGCCACCGCCTCCTGGCTGTCCAGCTTGGAGCCCTTGCACCCCATCGCGCGCGGCCGCTCCAGCCCAGAGGAGAAACAAAAAGGAGCTCGAGCCGAGTGTACCTACCTACTGCTGCTGCCACTCGCCCCGCATTATGGCGTTCGGTGAGGTTGGCGCGAGGACGCCGTCGCGCGAAATGCGGCCAAGCGAGCGACAATGGCGACGTGGGGACGCGATGCGGTGGGAACAACAAGCAGAAGGGGAGTGAGCTGAGGTCGGGCGAGGCGGCAGAGGGGGGGTTGGGGGAAGGCGACGCAGGCAGGCAGAGAAGGTCTCCGCGGAGAGCAGAGAAGAGAAGGATCTTCTTTTTTATCGTTTACACTTTTCTTTTGCGGGGCTTGTCGTTTGTCCCGTGGGGGCGCGGGCGGGCGTGGGCGTGGGCGTGGACGGAAGTGGAATCAGCACAGCGGAGAACCCCGTGGCGGCCAGTGCGGGGAATGTGAGGATCCGGTAACTATTGGATGGACCGGATTGCGCGGCAGCGAGGGATGGGAGGGAGAGGAGAGGAGGGGCCCCTTCCTTTGTCAAAGGCCGAGGGAGTGGTGGTGGCCTCGGATCCCGGCTTTGGGTAGCTTGGGTTTGGGGGTATACGGTTTTGTTGGCGCGTGTGGCGCATTGACGGACGCATGTCCTGCCTGGCCTGTGTGGATCTACTACCAGGTGTGAGGTTTGCTGGGTCGTGCTGGCTGGCCGGGGTGCAGCGCCGCTGTAGACTGCCTGTAGCCACCATGCATTCCATGTCCTGCTTGCCGCTGCTCTGCTCTGTGCTGCTGCCTCCGTCCGGCGCTTGCAAACACAAGACCAACATTTGGCTGCTGCTGCTACGTACTACAGTTTTGGCAGGAACCATGCACACTATGATCTGTCAACGGTTAAGCTTTGAGGCACTCAAGGGTGAGACGATGCTTATCTACGAGTGCGGCCTGGATACGCTCGTCCCAAAGGACGAGCATTGAATTTGCGACGGGAAGTAAGGCCACGGGTCATGTCGCCGAATTAGTACAGTGGAGTAGCTTCGAGCTGGTAGTAGTAAATTCATGACTTGTTACGTCAAACATTACTCCGTTGCTTACAGCGTTTGACGTGCACATAAGGTCATAAGCTACTCTAGGGAGCTGCGGTGCTGGCCTGGCGTACCGTACATAAATGACTCCTGTATATGTCCGGCTGGAACAGTGGACGTGTGCTGCCAGCTTTTGGCGAACTGCGTTTTTTCTAAATCGACAATGCATGGATTTACTCACAAAAAATGAAGTATCAAAGCGATTCATTGAATCATATCAAAAGAAGGAGAAAGTCGCTCGTGTCCTCCCCCGCGCGCGACCCGGGCAAAACCCTAGCCGTCCCAGATCTCCCCCTCCCCTCGCCGCCACCGGCAAGCGCCGCCGGGCAATGACAACGGCAACGGCGGGGCCTCCCTTTTTTCCTCTCTCGGGAGGTCAGGGTAGCGGAATGCGCTCGGCCAAGGAGAGGCGTGGGGGCGCGGCGAGCCGGCACCATGTTACAGCCCTAGAATAATTGCATTAGTGAGAATCATCATGCATCATGTTAAATTCAAAAAATTGAATTGAGAAATATTCAAAGCTTCAAAAATTATTCTAATAAGGGGTAAAGAACCCTAAAAATTGCACTGATTCCAAGAAGTTCTTCTTTAATGTTTGATATTTTTGGCAAGGGTTTTAACCCCAACCAAAATTTATGAACATTTATAAGGATTGAAGAAATACACCCCTGCAGGGTTATAAATGATCTATTCGAATAGCCACGTCCTCTGGACTACTTGGAAAGCTTATATAGTTCATAGACAAGTCCAAATGGGTACTCTAAAATGCGCAATATGAGTGTTAGTGCTATGGATGGCCCTCTCGTAGGGAGACGGGAGCGGATCTATAGTGGTGTATTGATATGGAGAATATGTGGACTCGTGTGCGATCACTCACTGAGGGTGTCGTGGACCAAGGGGTCCCGGGCTGCCGACTTATCTCTCATGGGCCGGACCGGTGGGCCGTTCTCGATTCATCAAAGGAATGCCGGACTACAGGGGACCCCGTGCTCTTGAAGGAAATCTCCGAAGACTTGGTGTATCCTCCAAGCCTGGTTTAGCGTAACCGAGATGTTTATCCCCTGATGATGACCGACCATATGTAACCCTAGGTACCCCTAGTGTCTATATAAACCAAAGGGTTTAGCCTGTAGGGCAGAGAAATAATTATCGTCATACCCACCTAGGGTTTAGTTCAACCAATCTCGTGGTAGATCAACTCTGTAATTGCCATACAAACACATCAATGCAACCAAGCAGGACGTAGGGTTTTACCTCCTCGAGAGGGCCCGAACCTAGGTAAATGGTGTCTCTATGTTCCCTGTTACCCATCGATCCAAGATCCACAACTCGGGACCCCCTACCCGACATCTGCTGGTTGACATTGATGCTTTCATTGAGAGTTCCACTACAGGATCGTCAAAAGATCGATGGCTCGCTTAGTCATTGGCGATGGCATCTGCACCGGGGACGTCTTTGTGCCCGGCCAGCTCTTCGCGTTTGGCAGCATCGTTTTACATGCCAACCCGACCGGTCACCTTGACTAGATTGACAGTTTTGGGGCGATCTGATCTTAGTTGGGTTCTCAGCTTTACCTGAGGGGCCTAGTAATCCCAAAGCCTCAACTTCGGACCTCCTCCCCGTTCCCATCTTCGGGTCGACCTCTATCTCGGATCTGGCTTCGAGCTCGGATCCGATCTCAGCGTCTGAGGACCAAGGGTCAGCCTTGGCCGAACGTACCCCCTATGCAGGCATACCAGAGGTTAACTCCTAAAGACGTCAGAGTATGAATCCGGCTGACCTCTCGTTGTTAAACGAGACGTTAGATCGGATCCAGATCATGAGCATCACGGATGGGACGCCCTTGATCTATGATCATATCGGACTTGAGGCCAGCCACGGGGAATTTTACATCCCACCCACCACCCACTTAGTAGCCACAGTCGACGACTTAACTAACATTCTAGACTACGCCTCTGAGGAGGCTGGCGACATAGACGAGGATATCAAAGCCATGACCTATACTGCTCCCTCCCTGACCACTCCCTGCACGAGAAAGTGGACTGCCACCTCCACTTACGACGTTTACATGGTCGACACCCCTAAAAAGGATGGGGACGACCCAGGTAAGGAGTCATCCAAGCGCCGACGGCAGCGAAGGCGATCCAAGGGACATGGAAAGGTAGGGAAGACAACCTGAACACAGACACAAACGACACCGGAGACGGTGATACTCCGGACAATATAGAGGAGCTCGGCACAACACCCCTGAACAACACCATGACGCTCCTGAAGGCCAGGAGGATCAGGACAACCCCGAGGACCCCGATGATTCAGAGGACAGAAACTACCTCCCTCATTCCGAAGAGGAGGATAGCCTCGGACCCGAGGATTTCATCATCCCCGAGGACCCTCTGGATCACGAACAGTTCAAGCGGTAACTCATAGGCACTGCCCAAAGCCTGAAGAAGAAGAAGCAGCAGTTAAAGGCCGAGCAGGATACCCTCGATGATAGGTGGATAAAGGTCTTAGCAACCGAAGAGGGCTTCGACAATCAGGGGCAAGATCAAAACAAAAGCTACCCATGGTTACGTCTGCTTCCGCAATTTGACGATGAGGCCCCTGAGCCCATGCCCCCATACGCACTCAGACAAACCAGCCCGACCGCCCCCCTCGAGGATGGGACAGGACGGACGGAGAAGCCAACAATCCACCTATGTTTCCACGTCGGTCGGGCAAAGAGCGAGTACAGCCGGAGGATCCACATGACCTGCGGGACAACTTAAACGCTAGAACGACACAGACAAGATCCATTTACGGATCTAGAGGACACAAGCCCGCTAGACGGGAAGGATACCAATCCTGGCACGACAGGACTGATAGAGCCCGGGAGCAGCACCATGCCCGAATGATAACCGATCTCCGGCACGATGTGGCCCGGGTAAGGGGCGCCACACCCAATGTGTTTCATAGATGAGGTGACGCATGCTACTTCCTGAGATTGCGTTGATTTTTTCCTTGAAGAGGAAAGGGTGATGAAGCAAAGTAGAGATAAGTATTTCCCTCAATTAAGAACCAAGGTATCAATCCAGTAGGAGGAACACACAAGTCCCCGATAGATGTGAAGGAAATATGACCTAGAGGCAATAAAAAAGTTGTTATTTTATATTTCTTTATTCATGATAAAGGTTTATTATTCATGCTAGAATTGTATTAATCGGAAACCATAATACATGTGTGAATACATAAACAAACACCATGTCCCTCGTAAGCCTCTACTAGACTAGCTCGTTAATCAAAGATGGTTAAGGTTTCCTAACCATGGAAATGTGTTGTAATTTGATAACAGGATCACATCGTTAGGAGAATGATGTGATGGACAAGACCCATCCATTAGCTTAGCATAATGATCGTTCAGTTTTATTGCTATTGCTTTCTTCATGTCAAATACATATTCCTTCGACTATGAGATTATGCAACTCCCGGATAGCGGAGGAATACCTTGTGTGCTATCAAATGTCACAACATAACTGGGTGATCATAAAGATGCTCTGCAGGTATCTCTGAAGGTGTTTGTTGAGTTGGCATGGATCAAGATTAGGATTTGTCACTCTGAGTATCAGAGAGGTATCTCTGGGCCCTCTCGGTAATACACACCATAAGCTTGCAAGAAAATGACTAAGGAGTTAGTCACGAGGTGATGTATTACGAAACGAGTAAAGAGACTTGCCGGTAATGAGATTGAACTAGGTATGAAGATACCCACGGTCGAATCTCGGGCAAGTAACATACCGATGGACAAAGGGAATTACGTATGTTGTCATAACAGTTCGATCGATAAAGATCTTCGTAGAATAGGTAGGAGCCAATATGGGCATCCAGGTTCTGCTATTGGTTATTAACCGGAGAGGTGTCTCGGTCGCGTCTACATAGTTCTCAAACCCGTAGGTCCGCACGCTTAACGTTCATTGACGATATAGTGCTATATCAGTTATATGATTTGGTGACTGTTAGTGTCAAAACCGGCAGATCTCGGGTAGGGGGTCCCGAACTGTGCGTCTAGGCGGATGGTAACAGGAGACAAGGGACACGATGTTTTACCCAGGTCCGGGCCCTCTTGATGGAGGTAAAACCCTACGTCCTGCTTGATTGATATTGATAATGTGGGTATTACAAGAGTAGATCTACCACGAGATCAAGGAGGCTAAACCCTAGAAGCTAGCCTATGGTATGATTGTTGTAATGGTTGTTGTGTCCTACGGACTAAAGCCATCCGGTTTATATAGACACCGGAGAGGGCTAGGGTTACATAGAGTCGGTTACAATGGTAGGAGATCTACATATCCGTATCGCCAAGCTTGCTTTCCACGCCAAGGAAAGTCCCATCCGGACACGGGACGAAGTCTTCAATCTTGTATCTTCATAGTCTTGGAGTCCGGCCGACGATGATAGTCCGGCTGATGATGACAGTCCGGCTATCCGGACACCCCCTAGTCCAGGACTCCCTCAGTAGCCCCTGAACCAGGCTTCAATGACGATGAGTCCGACACGCATATTGTTCGGCATTGCAAGGCGGGTTCCTCCTCCGAATAATTCATAGAAGATTGTGAACACCAGGATAGTGTCCGGCTCTGCAAAATAAATTCCACATTCCACCGTAGAGAGAATAATATGTACACAAGTTCAATCTGCTGACGTATTTTGTGGCACGATGTCACACCACTACCAAGCCTTTACTTGAATCGTTTTTTACTATACCACCTCAGCACGTTTAGCGAAGCGGTTTCCTTGGCACGTCTTGTTGAAGCAGAGATCATGTTCCCCTTATTCCGGGATTCTCATCAATACGGACGTGGGTAACCCAACCGCGCCATTGATGGTGGCGCTTGGGAGATAAGCAAGTTTTACCAGGCTGGTGGGGACGCATAGCTCTCGTCCGCCCATATATAAGGAGATAAGGATCCACCCTTTCACCTACGCCTTCTTCCTCCTTTGCTTATCCATCTCCGTGCACTCGAGCTCCAGCGCCCAAGCCCGCACATCTCGTCTCAACCTTCTCCAGTCATGTCTGGAGCGGGAGGCAAGTGGATGACCTCCTCCATTATGGAGGGACACATCAAAAGACTGCGCAGCGCCGGATATCTATCCGGCAACATCGCGCACCGGCTGCCCGACGAGGGGCAGCTCATCCCCACCCCCAGGCCCCATGAGAGGGTCGTATTCCTTCCCCACTTCCTCCGCGGACTGGGCTTCCCATTGCATCCCTTTGTCCGGGGGCTCATGTACTATTACAGCCTGGATTTCCATGATCTGGCGCCGAACTTCATCCTCAACATCTCGGCGTTTATCGTCGTGTGCGAGGCCTTCCTCTGCATCCAGCCCCACTTCGGCTTGTGGCTCAAGACCTTCAATGTCAAGCCAAAGGTTGTGAAGGGGAATCAGACGGAGTGCGGAGGCGCCATGTTGGGTAAGATACCCAACATCATCTGGCTCGAGGGTGCCTTCGTGGAAACCATCAAGGGATGGCAATCGGGGTGGTTCTACATCACCGAGCCGCGTGACCCTAAATGGGTAGCGGCCCCCGAATTTAGAT
Organism: Triticum dicoccoides; assembly: GCF_002162155.2. NCBI lineage: Eukaryota > Viridiplantae > Streptophyta > Magnoliopsida > Poales > Poaceae > Triticum > Triticum dicoccoides. The sequence goes on from NC_041383.1 coordinate 623,218,947, forward strand.
CTGGAATCCCCACGCGGCTCACCTCATGGAAGGAGAGTGGCCTGACCTGGGGTGATTCGGAGGAGCTGACCGGACTCCAAGCCTGTATCCAGAAGCTGGTGAACAAGAAGCTCAAGCTTGTCAACGTGGTCCAGGTCATGCTCATCCGCCGGATTCTCCCGTGCCAAGAACGGGCATTTAAATTGTGGGAGTTCAATCCGGCACAGCACCATACCTTGAGCAGGCTCTTCGACACTAGGTACGAAGATGCCTGGAAGGTGCTTTTCAAGGGCGCCGAAGCTCCCCCATCCGCCACTGAAGATCGCGGATTTCGCTCGCAGCGTCAAGCTGATGAGGTAAGTGATTCTACCCCTTTACGGGACACTTGTTTTTAATAGTTTGACCCAACACGGGTTTCAATCTCCCTTTTCCTTTGACAGGACTAGATGAAGAAGGCGGAGCGGATCGTCTGTCCAGCTCCCATACCAGAAAGCCTAGTAGATGCCCGTCTAGCGGGGCTGCTGGTTCCGGCACCACATGTGGTGCCGGAGAAGAAGGCCAAGAAGGAGGCCACGGGTACTCGGAAGAGTTCCCGTTTTCAGGTGTCCAATGACTCTGGGGCGGACTCCTCCCCCAAAGACGAGGAGGAGAAAGAGGACTCTCTCCCAGAGGAAGGAGAGAGGAAGAGGAAGGCTTCCCCAACAGGGGAGGCCGAAGGGTCCAAGAGGGGAAGGACTATTCCCCCGGACAGCTCCGCCAATGTCAACGTTGGCGACAAAGAGTGGCCCTCAAGGGCCAGGCCTCCGGCGAGATCGTAAGTATCCGGATTCCTGAATGATTTATAATTTCTCTTTTGTGTCACATAGTGTCCTTCTAATGCCGCACGCTGCCTGTAGTCCGGCCGATGATGATCTCCCCGCTTCATCGAGCGGGTCGTTGGCTCCGTCGGATGTAGACTCCATCCCGACTGCCTCCACCCCTCGTGACGCTGAGGATGCCGAGGTGGGATCCCGAGAAGGGACCCATCAGGAGGAGGCTCCGGAGGCGCCGCAAGGCAGCCTCCCGGACTTTGCGCTGGACTCCACGTCGGAACCCGCAGTGGTTCCGGAGTCCGGCCGGCGGCCCCTTCGCAAGAAGGGCAAGACCGTGACGTCGGCAGCCTCCGTCCAACCGGAGGCGCCGGACAACTTGTTGGAGGCGCTCAAAGGCGCTTCCATCGAGGAAGAACACCGCACTATTATGAGTGCGGTGATTCAGAAGGTTCAGCTCGCCAAGAGCGGGCTGACCGAAGCCTGCGGTAGCCTTCTAACAGGCTTTGAGGTAAGAAGTTAAAAATATGCAATGTGATACCGCATAGACAGTAGCCCCTGATGCTCGGTCTGGTGTTCGGAAAGAAAAGCCAGACTAAGGATCTAAAAAAGATATACGCTGGGTTTCTAAAAATTATGTCAATATGGGTTTGCAGGCTGTGCTGCTGACCTCTGCCGCACTGACTGCGGAGGTCGGTGCTTTAAAGCAGGAGCTCGAGCGGTCCGAGCAAGAGCTCGGCCGTGCCAAGAAGCAGCTCAAGGACAAAGAAGGTGAGTAACACCACTTTGAATATTTACCTTACAGAAAAGGATTTAGGTTGCGACAAAAATAACAAGGATAACGTGGGTACTGCAGGGGCCACGAACGAGGTGGCAATCCTGAAGGAGGCTGTGTCCGCGGCCGAACGCAATGCGGCCGCGGAACGAGCAGAGCGAGAGAAGCAGGAGGCGCGGGTGGCGGAGGTGCGGCAAGAGCTCCAGGCTCTCATGGAAAAGCATGAGAGTTTGGAGGGCAACTCAAAGACTCGAGAGTCCGAGCTTGCCTCGGCTCTCGAAAGTGCCAAAGCCGCCAAGGCCGAGGCCCATAAGTCCCTTCAGGAGATTGAGGAGGTGAAGAAGATAGCAGCGGATAAGGCATTTTTCATGCAAAGCAAGCATGTGAATGTAAATTACCTGTTACTTACCCGAATTCGGAGCTCTCCAGGGGCGTTTGCAGATCTGCCTTGCAGCGTGTCCGATGCTGCCGCATTCTACCGAGCCGAGGAGGGGAGCTCAACGGAGAAGGTCTTCTGGTCTCAGTACGTTGAGGCCGGCCATCCGGTGCCCCCTAGCGACCAGCTGAAGCAGCTGGTCGAGCTCCACAAGGTAGCCGAGCAGGCCATGAAGGGCCTCATAGTCCGGCTGTGGCCTGGAGAGGCCATGCCTGGGAGCTACTTCGGCCTCGTGCGGCGACTGGTGGATGCATGCCCCTAGGTGGAGGTCATCAAGCGCTCCGCCTGTATTGAAGGTGCTCGTCGGGCCCTTGCCCGCGGAAAGGTGCACTGGGGCAGGCTGGATGCGGAAAGGCTTATCACTGACGCGCCGCCAGCGGGCAAGGAGTATCGTACGCCCGAGATGTACTATAAGACTGTCCTGAAGGGTGCCCGCAAGATTACGGATGAGTGCCCCAGAGATGTAATTATTGAGTAAATTCGCAATGTGTTATCCTGTGCGCTGAAACTTTGTTCATATGCGCTAAGCAACGCTTATTTATTTAAAATATTACCTTCTGTGCGGCCGTTTATTTAATCTGAGAGATGGCAAGTTGTTGGCTTTAGCCCCCATGCCACGAGTGCTGGGGTGTTCGGGATAAACTTGAGCACTCTTGTTCCCATTTTTGGGTCCGTCTAGGGAGGCGCTCAACACAACGAACAAGGCAACCGGACTTATAATGCTTGAACACTCTCACTTAGCCATAGAATTCTATAATTTTAAATTTCGGCGAAGCCCCTAGTATTCGGAAGACCGACTTCGGGGCGCTATCCACACCTTGGTCGGACATTATCCGGTTCTTTGCTCGAAGCGGCATAAGTCTTTAGGGACTCGAAAAGACCTCTCGAACGGCGACCAGTCTCTCGCCTTATCATGACAGTCAGTTTTAGCTTTCTCCACTGAGGCGTTAACCCAGCTCAACCGGGGCGCAATCGCAGTGGTTCTCCCAGTGCCACCTTAGCCTACAGAACGGAACGTAAGGTACCAAAACGTGGGAGCCGGGCAAACCCAACTATTGACCCAAGTCATGATTCGGAGCCGATTCATATAATGCTATAAGTTCGGGGTGCCGCACTTGTGAAAGTGTTCGGACTTATCACACCATAAAGCGAGGAACATAAGCCCGTGGTGTATTCGGCCGTACCAAAATATATGGGTGCAAGATGTCATAAATGAACATATATGTAAAGTAATGCAATTATATGCAAAAAGTGCTACATTATTTATTCAAGAAATTCTGCTATGAGTGCGGAATGATACAAGTAGTGCGGTAAGCAAGGGATTTGACTAATTAAAGGTGTCTCCCTCCAGGGGTAGGCTGAGGAATGGTGTATTTAACAAATTCAATGCTCGTAATGGAGACCACCTGAGTGTTCGTCGCAGCCTTTGTCCCTCCCTGGCTGTTGCATCATGAGTTCGGCAGGTTCGTCGCCGGACAGAGCCGCTGGTGGACGGAGTCCTGTGTATAAAAAAGAAGAAAAATAAAAATAAAAAGAGCGACACACTTGGGAGCCCCTGGTGTGGTCGAACCGCACTCTGGGTCTGTTGTGGTCGTGCCCCTCCCCCTATACCCATGGTATCTCCAGAGCGTAGTGATGTACGCGGAGAGCTTGTCTTGCAATCATGCGAGGGTTGGGGTTGGGGCCGCATTGCTACGCGTGCTCGAAACGTGCCAGGTGGTCTTGGTTGATGTTGCTCCAGGCGTGTTTGGCCGTGTCCGATCGTTTAACGTCCGGACTCGAAAATTGCCTTAGAAGGCTGCTCTGTACTTTTGCCGCGAGAGCCGCTGTATGTTCCTCCGTTCAGAGGGAGCGTTCCGTATTTCCGTTGACCGTGATGACTCCACGAGGGCCTGGCATCTTGAGCTTGAGGTATGCATAATGCGGCACCGCATTGAACTTTGCAAACGCGGTTCGCCCGAGCAGAGCATGATCCACTGCGGAACGGGACTATGTCGAAGATTAACTCCTCGCTTCGGAAATTATCCGGGGATTCGAAGACCACTTCCAGTGTGACTGAGCCTGTACAATTGGCCTCAACACCTGGTATGACGCCTTTGAAGGTCGTCTTTGTAGGTTTAATCCTTGAGGGGTCTATGCCCATCTTGCGCACTGTATCCTGATAAAGCAGGCTCAGGCTACTGCCGCCGTCCATCAGGACTCTCGTGAGGTGAAATCCATCGACGATTGGGTCTAAAACTAATGCGGCGAATCCGCCATGGCGGATACTGGTCGGATGGTCTCTTCGATCGAAAGTGATCGGGCAAGAGGACCATGGATTGAACTTTGGGGCGACTGGCTCCATCGCATATACGTCCCTTAGTGCATGCTTCCGCTCCCTCTTGGGTATATGCGTTGCGTATATCATATTTACCGTCCGCACTTGTGGGGGGAAGCCCTTCTGTCCTCTATTGTTCGGCGGTCGGGTCTCTTCCTTGTCATCGTTGTGCAGCCCCTTGTCATTGTTTTCGGCGATTAGTTTGCCTGCCTGCTTGAATACCCAACAATCTCTGTTGGTGTGGTTAGCTGGCTTCTCGGGGGTGCCATGTATTTGGCAAGAGCGGTCGAGTATTCGGTCCAAATTGGACGGGCCCGGAGTGGTTCTTTTGAATGGCTTCTTCCGTTGACCGGGTTTAGAGCCTCGGAATCCGGCGTTGACTGCCGTATCCTCATTGTTGTCGCCGTTAATGCGGCGTTTGTTCTTGTTTCGACGCGACCTGCCATTGTGATCCTTGGTATCCGGACTGCCAGCATTTTTACTGAGGTTGTTGCTGCGAGCTAGCCAGCTATCTTCTCCCACACAGAAGCGGGTCATGAGTAATGTGAGGGCTGCCATGGAATTCGGCTTTTCCTGTCCTAAGTGCCGGGCCAGCCACTCGTCGCGGATGTTATGTTTGAAGGCTGCGAGGGCCTCTACATCTGGACAGTCGACGATTTGATTTTTCTTTGTTAAGAACCATGTCTAGAATTGTCTGGCTGATTCGTCTGGTTGCTGAATTATGTGGCTTAGGTCATCGGCGTATGGTGGTCGCACATATGTGCCCTGAAAGTTGTCGAGGAATGCGGCTTCCAGGTCCTCCCAACACCCAATTGACTCTACGGGCAGGCTGTTGAGCCAATGCCGAGCTAGTCCTTTAAGCTTGAGCGGGAGATATTTGATGGCGTGAAGATCGTTGCCGCGGGCCATATGGATATGAAGGAGATAATCCTTGATCCAAACCGCGGGGTCTGTTGTGCCATCGTAGGATTCAATGTTGACGGGTTTAAACCCTTCAGGGATTTGATGATCCATTACTTCGTCAGTGAAGCATAGTGGGTGTGTGGCGCCTCTGTATTGAGCAATATCACGACGTAGCTCAAGAGAGCGTTGTCTGCTGTGTTCGGCCCGGCCGGAGTTGTTGTATCCGGTGCGACGGTATTCGTCGTGGGTCTTGGGGCGCCCACGTGATCCATAGATAGATCTGGATTGTCTTGCCTTGTCCTCCAATATATCCCGCAAGTCCGGCGCGTTCCCCCGTGGCTTCGTACTTTTTGAGCGGTGCCGGGGTACGGTTCTGGTGGAGGGCTTAGGTGCCTCTCTGTCGTGGCCACGAGGTGGTCGGTCTGCCGTATTGTGCGCTGGTGATGAAGGTTTGTATGCTTCCTCCTCTAGTCGGGGAAGCAACTTGCGTTTTGGGTAGCTTTTGGAGGGGCGTTCGAGTTCATACTCTTCGGCCGCGAGGACCTCGGTCCATCTGTCGGCCAGCAGGTCTTGATCAGCTTGAAGTTGTTGCTGCTTTTTCTTTAGGCTATTTGATGTGGCCATTAGCCTGCGTCTGAAACGCTTTGTTCGATGGGATCCTCAGGCACGACGAATTCGTCGTCGTCAAGGCTTGCCTCGTCTCCGGAGGGAGGTATGTAATTATCATCCTCGACCTCTTCGTCTGCCGCTCTCTCGTGAGGGCTTGCTTCTACATCCTCCTGCGCTGAATCTTGCTGGAGGGGGTTGTCTTCGGCACTTTCTGGGGTGTTGTTATCTCGTGTGCTGGAATCTCCATTCTTGCTGTGGCGGGATTTAGAGTGGCGCCGCCGACGTCGGCGCTTGGGCTGTTTCTTTAAGGAATCTGCCTCCGCTGCTTCTTCGCCGTCCCCATCTTTTGGGGTGTCCACCATGTATATGTCGTATGACGAGGTGGTTTTCCAGTGCCCTGTAGGCGCTGGTTCTTGATCGTCTCCGGCATCATCGTCCATACCGTCGATGTCTTCGGAGTCGAAGTCTAGCATGTCGGTTAGATCGTCGACAGTGGCTACAAAGTGGGTGGTGGGTGGGCTCTGAATTTCTCTGTCGTCCGCATCCCAACCATTCTGGCCGTAGTCCGGCCAGGGCTCTCCGGATAGCGAGAGATGCTTTAGCGATTTCATGATGTCACCAAAGGGTGAGTGCTGAAAGATGTCCGCAGCGGTGAACTCCATGATCGGCGCCCAATCAGATTCGATTGGCAGGGGCGCAGGAGGTTCGGAGTCCGGCAGGGAGTCCAGCACCTCGGAGTCACGAGCTTTATAAGGGACGAGGTCAGTGTTTGGCTCCATCGCCGTGGAAGTTGCAGCTCCCGAGGCGGTGTCCAGCCTCCCGTCCTCGATCTGCGCGATCGGCTCCGGACTATGGGTCGGAGCGGATTCGTGTGCGGCCTCCAAGGTACTGTCCGGCGGCAGAGTTAGATCATGCCCATCATGACAGTGCGGCACACTCGGCTGCGGCTCGGATCCATCGAAGATCAAGTCTCCGCGGATATCGGTCGTGAAGTTTAGGCTTCCAAACCTGACCTGACGGCCAGGGGCGTAGCTTTCGATCTGCTCCAGATGGCCAAGTGAATTGGCCCGCAGTGCGAAGCCGCCGAATACGAAGATCTGTCCGGGGAGAAAAGTCTCACCCAGGACTGCGTCGTTGTTGATTGAGAAGCCATCAAGCCTATCGGTGACGACATAGAGGAACTCTCAATGAAAGCACCAATGTTGGTGTCAAAACCGGCGGATCTCGGGTAGGGGGTCCTGAACTGTGCGTCTAGGCGGATGGTAACAGGAGACAAGGGACACGATGTTTTACCCAGGTTCGGGTCCTCTTGATGGAGGTAAAACCCTACGTCCTGCTTGATTGATATTGATAATGTGGGTATTACAAGAGTAGATCTACCACGAGATCAAGGAGGCTAAACCCTAGAACCTAGCCTATGGTATGATTGTTGTAATGGTTGTTGTGTCCTATGGACTAAAGCCATCCGGTTTATGTAGACACCGGAGAGGGCTAGGGTTACATAGAGTCGGTTACAATGGTAGGAGATCTACATATCCGTATCGCCAAGCTTGCCTTCCACGCCAAGGAAAGTCCCATCCGGACACGGGACGAAGTCTTCAATCTTGTATCTTCATAGTCTTGGAGTCCGGCCGATGATGATAGTCCGGCTGATGATGACAGTCCGGCTATCCGGACACCCCCTAGTCCAGGACTCCCTCATGGACACGGAATGTTGTTTGGAGTCCCGGATGAGATCACGGACATGACGAGGAGTCTTGAAGTGGTCGAGAGGTAAGTATTAATATATATATATATATATATATATATATATATATATATATATATATATATATAGGACGATGGTATTCGGACACGAGAAGTGTTTCGGAGGGTACCGGGTACTTATTGGGTCATCGGAAAGGAGTTTTGGGCACCCCTGGCAAAGATATGGGCCTAATGGGCCAAAGGGGGAACATGCCAGCCCCTGGTGTGACCCTACTTTGCATAGTAGGTCCTAAGGGAAGGAAAGGGGGAGGGCTAGCCCCTCCTGCCTTTCCCTCTCATGGGAGAAAGGAAAGGGGGGCGCCACCCTCCCCTGCCTTTCCCCCGCACCTATATAAGGCAGGGGGCGTGGCTTGGGAGGGACTTCAAGTAGGATTCCTCTTACTTAGGCGCCTCCTTTGGCTTCTCCTCCCACCCTCCCACCGATATATATGTGGGAGGGGGGCTCCTAGCAAATAGACAATTGTCTTAGCCATGTGCGGCGTCCCCCTGTCCACCGTTTACTCCCTCGGTCATATCTTCGTAGTGCTTAGGCGAAGCCCTATGGAGATCGCATCACTGTCACCACATCGTCGTGCTGCCAGAACTCATCTACTACCTCGCTGTCTTGCTGGATCAGGAAGGCGGAGGACGTTACCGAGCTGAAGTGTGCACAACGCGGAGGTCTCGTGCGTTCGGTACTTGATCGGTTTGAGTGTGAAGAAGTTTGACTACATCAACCGTGTTGTTAAACGCTTCCACTTACGGTCTATGAGGGTACGTAGACACACTCTCCCCTCTCGTTGCTATGCATCTCCATGGATAGATCATTGCGTGTGCATAATTTTTTTTTGTTTTCCATGCAACGTTTTCCAACAATGGCATCAAGAGCCAGGTCTATGTGTAGATGATATGCACGAGTAGAACACAAAGAGTTGTGGGCGGTGATAGTCATATTGCTTACCACCAACGTCTTATTTTGATTCGGCGGTATTGTGGGATGAAGCGGCCCGGACCAACCTTACATGTCCACGCACATGAGACCGGTTCCACCGACTGACATGCAACTAGTTTTGCATAAAGGTGACTGACGGGTGTCTGTTTCTCCTACTTTAGTTGAATCAAATTTGACTACGGCTGGTCCTTGAAGAAGGTTAAAACAACGAACTTGACGAATGACCGTTGTGGTTTTGCCGTAGGTAAGGATGGTTCTTGCTAGAAACCCATAGCAGCCACGTAAAACTTGCAACAACAAAGTAGAGGAGGTCTAACTTGTTTTTGCAGGGTATGTTGTTATGTGAGATAGTCAAGACATGATGTGATATATGTTATTGTATGAGATGGTTGTGTTTCGTAAGATGTCAGGCAACCGACAGGAGCCTTATGGTTATCTCTTTATTATATGAAATGCAAATGCCATGTAATTGCTTTACTTTATCGCTATGAATTAGCAATAGTTGTAGAAGAAATAGTTGGCGAGGCGACCACGACAAAACGATGGAGATCAAGGTGTCGAGCCGGTGACGATGGAGATCATGACGATGCTTTGGAGATGGAGATCAAAAGCGCGAGATGATGATGGCCATATCATGTCACATATTTTGATTGCATGTGATGTTTATCTTTTATGCATCTTATTTTGCTTAGAACAACGGTAGCATTATAAGATGATCCCTTCGCTAAATTTCAAGGTAAAAGTGTTCTCCCTCAGTATGCACCGTTGCTACAGTTCATCATTTCGAGACACCACATGATGATCGGGTGTGATAGACTCTATGTTCACATACAGTGGGTGTAAGATAGTTTTACACATGCAGAATACTTGGGTTAAGCTTGACGAGCCTAGTATGTACATGCATAGCCTCGAAACACTAGAGACCAAAAGGTCGAACGTGAATCATACACTACTGGAATCAGCTACTTTGCCATCTGCCAGCTCTTTGCCGTCAGCTAGCGGACGGCAAAGAAGCTCTTTGCCATCAGCTACCCGAAAGCAGACAGCAAAGAACTGGCTGATGGCAAAGAAAGCCTTTGCCATCAGCCAGCTCTTTGCCGTCCGCTAGCTGACGGCAAAGAATCTTTGCCATCCGCTAGCAGACGGCAAAGAGGGAGGGGGGGCACTGAGGAGCTGGTTAAAAAATACTTAACGTCCCCCCGCTTTGCCGTCCGCCGCAGACAGCAAATATGAACAAAAGCGGACGGCAAAGGAGGGCGGACGGCAAAGGCTACCCTAACTAACCTAACTAACGGCCGAGCCCCCTCCCCCGCCCGTTACTCATCTCTCTCCCTCGACCTC